>NW_027307805.1:0-600000 GCF_047496885.1 Scyliorhinus torazame | reverse complement strand
CAGTACACAATGTACCACACCCCCATCAGACACCCAGCACACCGCACACCACTGACAGTACACAATGTAGCACTCTCCCATCAGGCACCCAGCACACTGCACACCACTGACAGTACACAATGTACCACAGCCCCATCAGGCACACAGCACACCGCACACCACTGACAATACACAATGTAGCACACCCCCATCAGACACCCAGCACACCGCACACCACTGACAGTACACAATGTACCACACCCCCATCAGACACCCAGTACACCACTGACAGTACAAAATGTACCACAGCCCCATCAGGAACCCAGCTCACCGCACACCACTGACAGCACACAATGTACCACAGCCCCATCAGTCACCCAGCACACCACACACCACTGACAGTACACAATGTAGCACTCCCCCATCAGACACCCTGCTCACCACACACCACTGACAGTACACAGTATATCACACCCCCATCAGACACCCAGTACACAACATACCACTGACAGTACACAATGTACCACACCACCATCAGACACCCTGCTCATCACACACCACTGACAGTACACAGTATATCACACCCCCATCAGACACCCAGTACACAACATACCACTGACAGTACACAATGTACCAGTCCCCATCAGGCACCCAGCTCAACACACACCACTGACAGTACACAATGTACCACACCCCCATCAGACACCCAGCACACCGCACACCACTGACAGTACACAATGTAGCACTCTCCCATCAGGCACCAAGCACACTGCACACCACTGACAGTACACAATGTACCACAGCCCCATCAGGCACACAGCACACCGCACACCACTGACAATACACAATGTACCACAGCCCCATCAGACACCCAGCACACCGCACACCACTGACAGTACACGATGTATCACAGCCCCATCAGACACCCAGCACACCACACACCACTGACAGTACACAATTTACCACAGCCCCATCAGGCACCCAGCACACCGCACACCACTGACAGTACACAATGTACCACAGCCCCATCAGGCACCCAGCACACCGCACACCACTGACAGTACACAATGTACCACAGCCCCATCAGGCAACCAGCTCACCACACACCAGTGACAGACACAGTGCACCACAGCCCTATCAGACACCCAGCACACCGCACACCACTGAAAGTACACAATGCACCACACCCCCATCAGGCACCCAGCACACCGCACAGCACTGACAGTACACAATTTACCACAGCCCCATCAGGCACCCAGCACACCACACACCACTGACAGTACACAATGTACCACACCCCCATCAGGCACCCAGCACACCGCACACCACTGACAGTACACAATGTACCACACCCCCATCAGACACCCAGCACACCGCACAGCACTGACAGTACACAATGTACCACACCCCCATCAGACACCCAGCACACCACTGACAGTAAACAATGTACCACAGCCCCATCAGGAACCCAGCTCACCGCACACCACTGACAGCACACAATGTACCACACCCCTATCTGACATCCAGCTCACCGCACACCACTGACAGTACACAATGTACCACACCCCCATCAGACACCCTGCTCACCACACACCACTGACAGTACACAGTATATCACACCCCCATCAGACACCCAGTACACAACATACCACTGACAGTACACAATGTACCAGTCCCCATCAGGCACCCAGCTCAACACACACCAGTGACAGTACACAATTAACCACAGCCCCATCAGGCACCCAGCACACCGCACACCACTGACAGTACACAATGGACCACACCCCCATCAGTCACCCAGCACACCACACACCACTGACAGTACACAATGTAGCACTCCCCCATCAGGCACCCAGCACACTGCACACCACTGACAGTACACAATGTACCACAGCCCCATCAAGCACACAGCACACCGCACACCACTGATATTACACAATGTACCACACCCCCATCAGACACCCAGCACACCGCACACCACTGACAGTACACAATGTACCACAGCCCCATCAGGCACCCAGCACACCGCACACCACTGACAGTACACAATGTAACACAGCCCCATCAGACACCATCACACCGGACACCACTGACAGTACACAATGTACCACACCCCCATCAGGCACCCAGCACACCGCACACCACTGACAGTACACAATGTACCACAGCCCCATCAGACACCCAGCACACCGCACACCACTGACAGTACACAATGTACCACAGCCCCATCAGACACCCAGCACACCGCACACCACTGACAGTACACAATGTACCACAGCCCCATCAGACACCCAGCACACCACACACCACTGACAGTACACAATGTACCACACCCCATCAGACACCCAGCGCACCCACATCACTGACAGTACAGAAAGTACCACACCCCCATCAGGCACCCAGCACACCGCACACCACTGACAGTACACAATGTACCACACCCCCATCAGTCACCCAGCACACCGCACACCACTGACAGTACACAATGTACCACAGCCCCATCAGACACCATCACACCGGACACCACTGACAGTACACAATGTACCACACCCCCATCAGACACCCAGCACACCGCACACCACTGACAGTACACAATGTACCACACCCCCATCAGTCACCCAGCACACCGCACACCACTGACAGTACACAATGCACCACACCCCCATCAGGCACCCAGCACCCAGCACACCACTGACAGTACACAATGTACCACAACCCCATCAGTCACCCAGCACCCAGCACACCACTGACAGTACACAATGTACCACAACCCCATCAGACACCCAGCACACCGCACACCACTGACAGTACACAATGTACCACACCCCCATCAGGCACCGAGCTCATCGCACTCCACTGACAGTACACTATGTACCACATCCCCATCAGGCACCCAGCACACCGCACACCACTGACAGTACACAATGTACCACACCCCCATCAGACACCCAGCACACCGCACACCACTGACAGTACACAATGTACCACACCCCCATCAGATACCCAGCACACCGCACACCACTGACAGTACACAATGTACCACACCCCCATCAGACACCATCACACCGGACACCACTGACAGTACACAAGGTACCACACCCCCATCAGGCACCGAGCTCATCGCACTCCACTGACAGTACACTATGTACCACACCCCCATCAGACACCCAGCACACCGAACACCACTGACAGTACACAATGTACCACAGCCCCATCAGACACACAGCACACCGCACACCACTGACAGTACACAATGTACCACAGCCCCATCAGACACCCAGCACATCACACACCACTGACAGTACACAATGTACCACACCCCCATCAGACACCCAGCGCACCCACACCACTGACAGTACACAATGTACCACACCACCATCAGACACCCAGCACACCGCACACCACTGACAGTACACAATGTACCACACCCCCATCAGACACCATCACACCGGACACCACTGACAGTACACAATGTACCACACCCCCATCAGGCACCGAGCTCATCGCACTCCACTGACAGTACACTATGTACCACACCCCCATCAGACACCCAGCACACCGAACACCACTGACAGTACAAAATGTACCACAGCCCCATCAGACACACAGCACACCGCACACCACTGACAGTACACAATGTACCACAGCCCCATCAGACACCCAGCACACCACACACCACTGACAGTACACAATGTACCACACCCCCATCAGACACCCAGCGCACCCACACCACTGACAGTACACAATGTACCACACCCCCATCAGGCACCCAGCACACCGCACACCACTGACAGTACACAATGTACCACACCCCCATCAGGCACCCAGCACACCGCACACCACTGACAGTACACAATGTACCACAGCCCCATTAGGCACCCAGCACACCGCAAACCACTGACAGTTCACAATGTACCACACCCCCATCAGTCACCCAGCACACCGCACACCACTGACAGTACACAATGTACCACAGCCCCATCAGACACCATCACACCGGACACCACTGACAGTACACAATGTACCACACCCCCATCAGGCATCGAGCTCATCGCACACCACTGACAGTACACAATGTACCACACCCCCACCAGACACCCAGCACACCGCACACCACTGACAGTACACAATGTACCACAGCCCCATCAGACACCATCACACCGGACACCACTGACAGTACACAATGTACCACAGCCCCATCAGACACCCAGCACACCGCACACCACTGACAGTACACAATGTATCACACCCCCATCAGGCACCCAGCACACCGCACACCACTGACAGTACACAATGTACCACAGCCCCATCAGACACCCAGCACACCGCACACCACTGACAGTACACAATGTACCACAGCCCCATCAGACACCCAGCACACTGCACACCACTGACAGTACACAATGTACCACAGCCCCATCAGACACCCAGCACACCACACACCACTGACAGTACACAATGTACCACACCCCCATCAGACACCCAGCGCACCCACACCACTGACAGTACACAATGTACCACACCCCCATCAGGCACCCAGCACACCGCACACCACTGACAGTACACAATGTACCACACCCCCATCAGGCACCGAGCTCATCGCACTCCACTGACAGTACACTATGTACCACATCCCCATCAGGCACCCAGCACACCGCACACCACTGACAGTACACAATGTACCACACCCCCATCAGACACCCAGCACACCGCACACCACTGACAGTACACAATGTACCACACCCCCATCAGACACCCAGCACACCGCACACCACTGACAGTACACAATGTACCACACCCCCATCAGACACCATCACACCGGACACCACTGACAGAACAAAATGTACCACACCCCCATCAGGCACCGAGCTCATCGCACACCACTGACAGTACACAATGTACCACACCCCCATCAGGCACCGAGCTCATCGCACACCACTGACAGTACACAATGTACCACACCCCCATCAGTCACCCAGCACACCGAACACCCCTGAAAGTAGACATTGTACCACAGTCCCATCAGACACACAGCACACTGCACACCACTGACAGTACACAATGTTCCACACCCCCATCAGACACCCAGCTCCCCACACACCACTGACATGACACAATGTACCACAGCCCCATCAGGCACCCAGCACACCGCACAACACTGACAGTACACAATGTACCACACCCCCATCAGACACCCAGCACACCGCACACCACTGACGGTACACAATTTAACACTGCCTCATCAGACACCCAGCACACCGCACACCACTGACAGTACACAATGAACCACACCCCCATCAGACATCCAGCACACCGCACACCACTGACAGTACACAATGTACCACACCCCCATCAAACACCCAGCACACCGCACACCACAGACAGTACACAATGTACCATACCCCCATCAGACACCCAGCACACCGCACACCACTGACAGTACACAATGTACCACACCCCCATCAGGCACCCAGCACACCGCACACCACTGACAGTACACAATGTACCACAGCCCCATCAGACACACAGCACACCGCACACCACTGACAGTACACAATGTACCGCACCCCATCAGACATCCAGCTCACCGCACACCACTGACAGTACACAATGTACCACACTCCCATCAGACACCCAGGTCCCCGCACACCACTGACATGACACAATGTACCACACCCCCATCAGGCACCCAGGACCCCGCACACCACTGACAGTACACAATGTACCACAGCCCCATCAGACACCATCACACCGGACACCACTGACAGTACACAATGTACCACACCCCCATCAGGCACCCAGCACACCGCACACCACTGACAGTACACAATGTACCACAGCCCCATCAGACACCCAGCACACCGCACACCACTGACAGTACACAATGTACCACAGCCCCATCAGACACCCAGCACACTGCACACCACTGACAGTACACAATGTACCACAGCCCCATCAGACACCCAGCACACCACACACCACTGACAGTACACAATGTACCACACCCCCATCAGACACCCAGCACACCGCACACCACTGACAGTACACAATGTACCACACCCCCATCAGACACCCAGCACACCGCACACCACTGACAGTACACAATGTACCACACCCCCATCAGACACCATCACACCGGACACCACGGACAGTACAAAATGTACCACACCCCCATCAGGCACCGAGCTCATCGCACACCACTGACAGTACACAATGTACCACACCCCCATCAGACACCCAGCACACCGCACACCACTGACAGTACACAATGTACCACACCCCCATCAGACACTCAGCACACCGCACACCACTGACAGTACACAATGTACCACACCCCCATCAGGCACCGAGCTCATCGCACTGCACTGACAGTACACTATGTACCACACCCCCATCAGTCACCCAGCACACCGAACACCCCTGAAAGTAGACATTGTACCACAGTCCCATCAGACACACAGCACACCGCACACCACTGACAGTACACAATGTTCCACACCCCCATCAGGCACCCACCTCCCCACACACCACTGACATGACACAATGTACCACAGCCCCATCAGGCACCCAGCACACCGCACAACACTGACAGTACACAATGTACCACACCCCCATCAGACACCCAGCACACCGCACACCACTGACGGTACACAATTTAACACTGCCTCATCAGACACCCAGCACACCGCACACCACTGACAGTGCACAATGTACTACACCCCCATCAGACACCCAGCACACCGCACACCACTGACAGTACACAATGAACCACACCCCCATCAGACATCCAGCACACCGCACACCACTGACAGTACACAATGTACCACACCCCCATCAAACACCCAGCACACCGCACACCACAGAGAGTACACAATGTACCATACCCCCATCAGACACCCAGCACACCGCACACCACTGACAGTACACAATGTACCACACCCCCATCAGGCACCCAGCACACCGCACACCACTGACAGTACACAATGTACCACACCCCCATCAAGCACCCAGCACACCGCACACCACTGACAGTACACAATGTACCACACCCCCATCAGACACCCAGCACACCGCACACCACTGACAGTACACAATGTACCACACCCCCATCAGACACCCAGCACACCACACACCACTGACAGTACACAATGTACCACATCCCAATCAGGCACCCAGAACACCGCACACCACTGACAGTACACAATGTACCACATCCCAATCAGGCACCCAGCACACCGCACACCACTGACAGTACACAATGTACCACATCCCAATCAGGCACCCAGCACACCGCACACCACTGACAGTACACAATGTACCACACCCCCATCAAGCACCCAGCACACCGCACACCACTGACAGTACACAATGTACCACACCCCCATCAGACACCCAGCACACCGCACACCACTGACAGTACACAATGTACCGCACCCCATCAGACATCCAGCACACCGCACACCACTGACAGTACACAATGTACCACACTCCCATCAGACACCCAGGTCCCCGCACACCACTGACATGACACAATGTACCACACCCCCATCAGGCACCCAGGTCCCCGCACACCACTGACAGTACACAATGTACCACACCCCCATCAGACACCCAGCACACCACACACCACTGACAGTACACAATGTACCACACCCCCATCAGACACCCAGCACACCGCACACCACTGACAGTACACAATGTACCACACCCCCATCAGACACCTAGCACACCACACAACACTGACAGTACACAATGTACCACACCCCCATCAGACACCCAGCACACTGCACACCACTGACAGTACACAATGTACCACAGCCCCATCAGACACACAGCACACCGCACACCACTGACAGTACACAATGTACCGCACCCCATCAGACATCCAGCTCACCGCACACCACTGACAGTACACAATGTACCACACTCCCATCAGACACCCAGGTCCCCGCACACCACTGACATGACACAATGTACCACACCCCCATCAGGCACCCAGGACCCCGCACACCACTGACAGTACACAATGTACCACAGCCCCATCAGACACCATCACACCGGACACCACTGACAGTACACAATGTACCACACCCCCATCAGGCACCCAGCACACCGCACACCACTGACAGTACACAATGTACCACAGCCCCATCAGACACCCAGCACACCGCACACCACTGACAGTACACAATGTACCACAGCCCCATCAGACACCCAGCACACTGCACACCACTGACAGTACACAATGTACCACAGCCCCATCAGACACCCAGCACACCACACACCACTGACAGTACACAATGTACCACACCCCCATCAGACACCCAGCACACCGCACACCACTGACAGTACACAATGTACCACACCCCCATCAGACACCCAGCACACCGCACACCACTGACAGTACACAATGTACCACACCCCCATCAGACACCATCACACCGGACACCACGGACAGTACAAAATGTACCACACCCCCATCAGGCACCGAGCTCATCGCACACCACTGACAGTACACAATGTACCACACCCCCATCAGACACCCAGCACACCGCACACCACTGACAGTACACAATGTACCACACCCCCATCAGACACTCAGCACACCGCACACCACTGACAGTACACAATGTACCACACCCCCATCAGGCACCGAGCTCATCGCACTGCACTGACAGTACACTATGTACCACACCCCCATCAGTCACCCAGCACACCGAACACCCCTGAAAGTAGACATTGTACCACAGTCCCATCAGACACACAGCACACCGCACACCACTGACAGTACACAATGTTCCACACCCCCATCAGGCACCCACCTCCCCACACACCACTGACATGACACAATGTACCACAGCCCCATCAGGCACCCAGCACACCGCACAACACTGACAGTACACAATGTACCACACCCCCATCAGACACCCAGCACACCGCACACCACTGACGGTACACAATTTAACACTGCCTCATCAGACACCCAGCACACCGCACACCACTGACAGTGCACAATGTACTACACCCCCATCAGACACCCAGCACACCGCACACCACTGACAGTACACAATGAACCACACCCCCATCAGACATCCAGCACACCGCACACCACTGACAGTACACAATGTACCACACCCCCATCAAACACCCAGCACACCGCACACCACAGAGAGTACACAATGTACCATACCCCCATCAGACACCCAGCACACCGCACACCACTGACAGTACACAATGTACCACACCCCCATCAGGCACCCAGCACACCGCACACCACTGACAGTACACAATGTACCACACCCCCATCAAGCACCCAGCACACCGCACACAACTGACAGTACACAATGTACCACACCCCCATCAGACACCCAGCACACCGCACACCACTGACAGTACACAATGTACCACACCCCCATCAGACACCCAGCACACCACACACCACTGACAGTACACAATGTACCACATCCCAATCAGGCACCCAGAACACCGCACACCACTGACAGTACACAATGTACCACATCCCAATCAGGCACCCAGCACACCGCACACCACTGACAGTACACAATGTACCACATCCCAATCAGGCACCCAGCACACCGCACACCACTGACAGTACACAATGTACCACACCCCCATCAAGCACCCAGCACACCGCACACCACTGACAGTACACAATGTACCACACCCCCATCAGACACCCAGCACACCGCACACCACTGACAGTACACAATGTACCGCACCCCATCAGACATCCAGCACACCGCACACCACTGACAGTACACAATGTACCACACTCCCATCAGACACCCAGGTCCCCGCACACCACTGACATGACACAATGTACCACACCCCCATCAGGCACCCAGGTCCCCGCACACCACTGACAGTACACAATGTACCACACCCCCATCAGACACCCAGCACACCACACACCACTGACAGTACACAATGTACCACACCCCCATCAGACACCCAGCACACCGCACACCACTGACAGTACACAATGTACCACACCCCCATCAGACACCTAGCACACCACACAACACTGACAGTACACAATGTACCACACCCCCATCAGACACCCAGCACACTGCACACCACTGACGGTACACAATTTACCACAGCCCCATCAGACACCCAGCACACCGCACACCACTGACAGTACACAATGTACGACACCCCCATTAGACACCCAGCACACCGCACACCACTGACAGTAAACAATGTACCACACCCCCATCAGACACCCAGCACACCGCACACCACTGACAGTACACAATGTACCACACCCCCATTAGACACCCAGCACACCGCACACCACTGACAGTACACAATGTACCACACCCCCATCAGGCACCCAGCTCAACACACAGGACTGACAGTACACAATGTACCACAGCACCATCAGGAACCCAGCTCACCCACACCACTGACAGCACACAATGTACCACACCCCTATCTGACATCTAGCACACCGCACACCACTGACAGTACACAATGTACCACAGCCCCATCAGACACCCTGCACACCACACATCACTGACAGTACACAATGTACCACACCCCCATCAGACACCCAGCGCACCCACACCACTGACAGTACACAATGTACCACACCCCCATCAGGCACCCAGCACACCGCACACCACTGACAGTACACAATGTACCACACCCCCATCAGGCACCCAGCACACCACACACCACTGACAGTACACAATGTACCACACCCCCATCAGACACCCAGCGCACCCACACCACTGACAGTACACAATGTACCACACCCCCATCAGGCACCCAGCACACCGCACACCACTGACAGTACACAATGTACCACACCCCCATCAGGCACCGAGCTCATCGCACTCCACTGACAGTACACTATGTACCACACCCCCATCAGTCACCCAGCACACCGAACACCCCTGAAAGTAGACATTGTACCACAGTCCCATCAGACACACAGCACACCGCACACCACTGAAAGTAGACATTGTACCACAGCCTCATCAGACACACAGCACACCACACACCACTGACAGTACACAATGTACCACACCCCCATCAGACACCCAGCTCCCCACACACCACTGACATGACACAATGTACCACAGCCCCATCAGGCACCCAGCACACCGCACAACACTGACAGTACACAATGTACCACACCCCCATCAGACACCCAGCACACCGCACACCACTGACGGTACACAATTTAACACTGCCTCATCAGACACCCAGCACACCGCACACCACTGACAGTACACAATGAACCACACCCCCATCAGACATCCAGCACACCGCACACCACTGACAGTACACAATGTACCACACCCCCATCAAACACCCAGCACACCGCACACCACAGACAGTACACAATGTACCATACCCCCATCAGACACCCAGCACACCGCACACCACTGACAGTACACAATGTACCACACCCCCATCAGGCACCCAGCACACCGCACACCACTGACAGTACACAATGTACCACATCCCAATCAGGCACCCAGCACACCGCACACCACTGACAGTACACAATGTACCACACCCCCATCAGACACCCAGCACACCGCACACCACTGACAGTACACAATGTACCGCACCCCATCAGACATCCAGCACACCGCACACCACTGACAGTGCACAATGTACCACACCCCCATCAGGCACCCAGCACACCGCACACCACTGACAGTACACAATGTACCACACCCCCATCAGACACCCAGCACACCACACTCCACTGACAGTACACAATGTACCACACCCCCATCAGACACCCAGCACACCGCACACCACTGACAGTACACAATGTACCACACCCCCATCAGACACCCAGCACACCACACTCCACTGACAGTACACAATGTACCACACCCCCATCAGACACCCAGCACACCACACTCCACTGACAGTACACAATGTACCACACCCCCATCAGACACCCAGCACACCGCACACCACTGACAGTACACAATGTACCACACCCCCATCAGACACCCAGCACACCGCACACCACTGACAGTACACAATGTACCACACCCCCATCAGACACCCAGCACACCACACTCCACTGACAGTACACAATGTACCACACCCCCATCAGACACCCAGCACACCACACTCCACTGACAGTACACAATGTACCACACCCCCATCAGACACCCAGCACACCGCACACCACTGACAGTACACAATGTACCACGCCCCCATCAGACACCCAGCACACCGCACACCACTGACAGTACACAATGTACCACACCCCCATCAGACACCCAGCACACTGCACACCACTGACAGTACGCAATGTACCACACCCCCATCAGACACCCAGCACACCGCACACCACTGACAGTACACAATGTACCACACCCCCATTAGACACCCAGCACACCGCACACCACTGACAGTACACAATGTACCACACCCCCATCAGGCACCCAGCTCAACACACAGGACTGACAGTACACAATGTACCACAGCACCATCAGGAACCCAGCTCACCCACACCACTGACAGCACACAATGTACCACACCCCTATCTGACATCTAACACACCGCACACCACTGACAGTACACAATGTACCACAGCCCCATCAGACACCCTGCACACCACACACCACTGACAGTACACAATGTACCACACCCCCATCAGACACCCAGCACACCGCACACCACTGACAGTACACAATGTACCACAGCCCCATCAGACACCATCACACCGGACACCACTGACATTACACAATGTACCACACCCCCATCAGGCACCGAGCTCATCGCACACCACTGACAGTACACAATGTACCACACCCCCACCAGACACCCAGCACACCGCACACCACTGACAGGACACAATGTACCACACCCCCATCAGACACCCAGCACACCACTGACAGTACACAATGTACCACACCCCCATCAGTCACCCAGCACACCGCACACCACTGACAGTACACAATGTACCACATTCCCATCAGACACCCAGCACACCGCACACCACTGACAGTACACAGTGTACCACACCCCCATCA
The DNA here is from genome assembly GCF_047496885.1 of Scyliorhinus torazame. Taxonomy (NCBI): domain Eukaryota; kingdom Metazoa; phylum Chordata; class Chondrichthyes; order Carcharhiniformes; family Scyliorhinidae; genus Scyliorhinus; species Scyliorhinus torazame. The sequence continues at coordinate 586,987 of NW_027307805.1, read as the reverse complement.
GGCACCCAGCACCCCGCTAACCACTGACAGTTCACAATGTACCACACCCCCATCAGTCACCCAGCACACCGCACACCACTGACAGTACACAATGTACCACAACCCCATCAGACACCCAGCACACCGCACACCACTGACAATACACAATGTACCACAGCCCCGTCAGACACCCATCACACCGCACACCACTGACAGTACACAATGTACCACAGCCCCATCAGACACCGAGCTCATCGCACACCACTGACAGTACACAATGTACCACACCCCCATCAGGCACCCAGCACCCCGCAAACCACTGACAGTTCACAATGTACCACACCCCCATCAGGCACCCAGCACACCGCACACCACTGACAGTACACAATGTACCACAACCCCATCAGACACCCAGCACACCGCACACCACTGACAATACACAATGTACCACAACCCCATCAGACACCCAGCACACCGCACACCACTGACAGTACACAATGTACCACAACCCCATCAGACACCCAGCACACCGCACACCACTGACAATACACAATGTACCACAACCCCATCAGACACCCAGCACACCGCACACCACTGACAGTACACAATGTACCACAGCCCCATCAGGCACCCAGCACACCGCACACCACTGACAATACACAATGTACCACAACCCCATCAGACACCGAGCTCATCGCACACCACTGACAGTACACAATGTACCACACCCCCATCAGACACCCAGCACACCGCACAGCACTGACAGTACACAATGTCCACACCCCCATCAGACACCCAGCTCACCGCACACCACTGACAGTACACAATGTACCACAGCCCCATCAGACACCCAGCACCACACACCACTGACAGTACACAATGTACCACAACCCCATCAGGCACCGAGCTCATCGCACTCCACTGACAGTACACTATGTACCACACCCCCATCAGTCACCATCACACCGGACACCACTGACAGTACACAATGTACCACAGCCCCTTCAGACACCCAGCACACCGCACACCACTGACAGTACACAATGTACCACACCCCCATCAGACACCCAGCTCCCCACACACCACTGACATGACACAATGTACCACAGCCCCAACAGGCAACCAGCACACCGCACAACACTGACAGTACACAATGTACCACACCCTCAACAGACACCCAGCACACCGCACACCACTGACAGTACACAATGAACCACACCCCCATCAGACACCCAGCACACCGCACACCACTGACAGTACACAATGTACCACACCCCCATCAAACACCCAGCACACCGCACACCACAGACAGTACACAATGTACCTTACCCACATCAGACACCCAGCACACCACACACCACTGACAGTACACAATGTACCACATCTCCATCAGGCACCCAGCACACCGCACGCCACTGACAGTACACAATGTACCACAGCCCCATCAGACACCCAGCACACCACACACCACAGACAGTACACAATGTACCTTACCCCCATCAGACACCCAGCACACCACACACCACTGACAGTACACAATGTACCTTACCCCCATCAGACACCCAGCACACCACACACCACTGACAGTACACAATGTACCACAGCCCCATCAGACACCCAGCACACCGCACACCACTGACAGTACACAATGTACCACACCCCCATCAGGCACCGAGCTCATCGCACTCCACTGACAGTACACTATGTACCACACCCCCATCAGTCACCATCACACCGGACACCACTGACAGTACACAATGTACCACAGCCCCTTCAGACACCCAGCACACCGCACACCACTGACAGTACACAATGTACCACACCCCCATCAGACACCCAGCTCCCCACACACCACTGACATGACACAATGTACCACAGCCCCATCAGGCACCCAGCACACCGCACAACACTGACAGTACACAATGTACCACACCCTCAACAGACACCCAGCACACCGCACACCACTGACAGTACACAATGAACCACACCCCCATCAGACACCCAGCACACCGCACACCACTGACAGTACATAATGTACCACACCCCCATCAAACACCCAGCACACCGCACACCACAGACAGTACACAATGTACCTTACCCCCATCAGACACCTAGCACACCACACACCACTGACAGTACACAATGTACCACATCCCCATCAGGCACCCAGCACACCGCACGCCACTGACAGTACACAATGTACCACAGCCCCATCAGACACCCAGCACACCGCACACCACTGACAGTACACAATGTACCGCACCCCATCAGACATCCAGCACACCGCACACCACTGACAGTACACAATGTACCACACCCCCATCAGACACACAGCACACCGCACACCACTGACAGTACACAATGTACCACAGCCCCATCAGACACCCAGCACACCACACACCACTGACAGTCCACAATGTACCAAACCCCCATCAGGCACCCAGCTCACCGCACACCACTGACAGTACACAATGTACCACAGCCCCATCAGGGACCCAGCACACCACACACCACTGACAGTCCACAATATACCAAACCCCCATCAGGCACCCAGCTCACCGCACACCACTGACAGTATACAATGCACCACAGCCCCATCAGACACCCAGCACACCGCACACCACTGACAGTACACAATGTACCACACCCCCATCAGGCACCCAGCACACCGCACACCACTGACAGTACACAATATACCACACCCCCATCAGGCACCCAGCACACCACACACCACTGACAGTACACAATGTACCACAGCCCCATCAGGCACCCAGCACACCACACACCACTGACAGTACACAATGTACCACACCCCCATCAGACACCCAGCACACCACACACCACTGACAGTACACAATGTACCACACCCCGATCAGACACCCAGCACACCGCACACCACTGACAGCACACAATGTACCACAGCCCCATCAGACACCCAGCTCACCGCACACCACTGACAGTACGCAATGTACCACACCCCCATCAGGCACCCAGCACACCGCACACCACTGACAGTACACAATGTACCACACCATCATCAGACACCCAGCACACCGCACACCACTGACAGTACACAATGTACCACACCCCCATCAGACACCCATCGCACCGGACACCAATGACAGTACACAATGTACCACACCCTCATCAGACACCCAGCACACCGCACACCACTGAAAGTACACATTGTACCACACCCCCATCAGACACCCAGTCCCAGCACACCACTGACAGTACACAATGGACCACACCCCCATCAGACACCCAGCACACCACACACAACTGACGGTACACAATTTACGACTGCCCCATCAGACACCCAGCACACCGCACACCACTGACAGTACACAATGTACCACACCCCCATCAGACACCCAGCACACCGCACACCACTGACAGTACACAATGTACCACACCCCCATCAGACACCCAGCACACCGCACAGCACTGACAGTACACAATGTACCACACCCCCATCAGACACCCAGCACACCGCACACCACTGACAGTACACAATGTACCACAGCCCCATCAGACACCCAGCACACCGCACACCACTGACAGTACACAATGTACCACACCCACATCAGACACCCAGCTCCCCACACACCACTGACAGTACACAATGTACCACACCCACATCAGACACCCAGCTCCCCACACACCACTGACAGTACACAATGTACCACACCCACATCAGACACCCAGCTCCCCACACACCACTGACAGTACACAATGTACCACAACCCTATCCGACACCCAGCACACCGCACACCACTGACAGTACACAGTGTACCACACCCCCATCAGGCACACAGCTCAACACACACCACTGACAGTACACAATGTACCACACCACCATCAGACACCCAGCACACCGCACACCACTGACAGTACACAATGTACCACACCCCCATCAGACACACAGCACAGCGCACACCACTGACAGTACACAATGTACCACAGCCCCATCAGGAACCCAGCTCACCGCACACCACTGACAGTACACAATGTACCACACCCCCATCAGACACCCAGCACACCGCACACCACTGACAGTACACAATGTACCACAGCCCCATCAGACACCTAGCACACCGCACACCACTGACAGTACACAATGTACCACACCCCCATCAGACACCCAGCACACCGCACACCACTGACAGTACACAATGTACCACACACCCATCAGGCACCCAGCACACCGCACACCACTGACAGTACACAATGTACCACAGCCCCATCAGACACCCAGCACACCGCACACCACTGACAGTACACAATGTACCACACACCCATCAGGCACCCAGCACACCGCACACCACTGACAGTACACAATGTACCACAGCCCCATCAGGCAACCAGCTCACCAGACACCAGTGACAGACACAGTGCACCACAGCCCCATCAGACAGCCAGCACACCGCACACCACTGAAAGTACACAATGTACCACACCCCCATCAGACACCCAGCACACCGCACACCACTGACAGTACGCAATGTAGCACACCACCATCAGACACCCAGCACACCGCACACCACTGACATTACACAATGTACCACACCCCCATCAGACACCCAGCACACCGCACAGCACTGACAGTACACAATGTACCACACCCCCATCAGACACCCAGCACACCGCACAGCACTGACAGTACACAATGTACCGCACCCCCATCAGGAATCCAGCTCACCGCACACCACTGACAGCACACAATGTACCACACCCCCATCAGACACCCTGCTCACCACACACCACTGACAGTACACAATGTACCACACCCCCATCAGACACCCAGTACACAACATACCACTGACAGTACACAGTGTACCAGTCCCCATCAGGCACCCAGCTCAACACACACCAGTGACAGTACACAATGGACCACACCCCCATCAGGCACCCAGCACACCGCAAACCACTGACAGTACACAATGTACCACAGCCCCATCAGTCACCCAGCACACCACACACCACTGACAGTACACAATGTACCACTCCCCCATCAGGCACCCATCACACTGCACACCACTGACAGTACACAATTTACCACACCCCCATCAGACACCCAGCACACCACACACCACTGACAGTACACAATGTACAACACCCCCATCAGACACCCAGCACACCACACACCACTGACAGAACACAATGTACCACACCCCGATCAGACACCCAGCACACCGCACACCACTGACAGCACACAATGTACCACAGACCTATCAGACACCCATCACACCGGACACCACTGACAGTACACAATGTACCACAGTCCTATCAGGCACCCAGCACACCGCACACCACTGACAGTACACAATGTACCACACCCCCATCAGGCACCCAGCACACCGCACACCACTGACAGTACACAATGTACCACACCATCATCAGACACCCAGCACACTGCACACCACTGAAAGTACACATTGTACCACACCCCCATCAGACACCCAGTCCCAGCACACCACTGACAGTACACAATGTACCACACCCCCATCAGACACCCAGCACACCACACACAACTGACGGTACACAATGTACCACAGCCCCATCAGACACCCAGCTCACCGCATACCACTGACAGTACACAATGTACCACACCCCCATCAGACACCCAGCACACCACACACAACTGACGGTACACAATGTACCACAGCCCCATCAGACACCCAGCACACCGCACACCACTGACAGTACACAATGTACCACAGCCCCATCAGACACCAAGCACACCGCACACCACTGACAGTACACAATGTACCACACCCCCATCAGACACCCAGCACACCGCACACCACTGACAGTACACAATGTACCACAACCCCATCAGGCACCCAGCACACCGCACACCACTGACAATACACAATGTACCACAGCCCCATCAGACACCCAGCACACCGCACACCACTGACAGTACACGATGTACCACAGCCCCATCAGACACCCAGCACACCGCACACCACTGACAATACACAATGTACCACTGCCCCATCAGACACCCAGGACACAGCACACCACTGACAGTACACAATGTACCACAGCCCCATCGGGCAACCAGCTCACCAGACACCAGAGACAGACACAGTGCACCACAGCCCTATCAGACAGCCAGCACACCGCACACCACTGAAAGTACACAATGTACCACACCCCCATCAGGCACCCAGCACACCGCACACCACTGACAGTACGCAATGTAGCACACCACCATCAGACACCCAGCACACCGCACACCACTGACAGTACACAATGTACCACACCCCCATCAGACACCCAGCACACCGCACAGCACTGACAGTACACAATGTACCACAGCCCCATCAGGCACCCAGCACACCGCACACCACTGACAGTACACAATGTACCACACCCCCATCAGTCACCCAGCGCACCGCACACCACTGACAGTACACAATGTACCAAACCCCCATCAGACTACCAGCACACCGCACACCACTGAAAGTACACATTGTACCACACCCCCATCAGACACCCAGCACACCGCACACCACTGACAGTACACAATGTACCACACCATCATCAGACAACCAGCACACCGCACACCACTGAAAGTACACATTGTACCACACCCCCATCAGACACCCAGTCCCAGCACACCACTGACAGTACACAATGTACCACACCCCCATCAGACACCCAGCACACCACACACAACTGACAGTACACAATGTACCACACCCCCATCAGACACCCAGCACACCACACACCACTGACAGCACACAATGTACCACAGCCCCATCAGACACCCTGCACACCACACACCACTGACAGTACACAATGTACCACACCCCCATCAGACACCCAGCACACCGCACACCACTGACAGTACACAATGTACCACAGCCCCATCAGACACCCAGCACACCGCACACCACTGACAGTACACAATGTACCACACCCCCATCAGACACCCAGCGCACCCACACCACTGACAGTACACAATGTACCACACCCCCATCAGGCACCCAGCACACCGCACACCACTGACAGTACACAATGTACCACACCCCCATCAGGCACCCAGCACACCGCACACCACTGACAGTACACAATGTACCACAGCCCCATCAGGCACCCAGCACACCGCAAACCACTGACAGTACACAATGTACCACAGCCCCATCAGACACCATCACACCGGACACCACTGACATTACACAATGTACCACACCCCCATCAGGCACCGAGCTCATCGCACACCACTGACAGTACACAATGTACCACACCCCCACCAGACACCCAGCACACCGCACACCACTGACAGGACACAATGTACCACACCCCCATCAGACACCCAGCACACCACTGACAGTACACAATGTACCACACCCCCATCAGGCACCCAGCACCCCGCTAACCACTGACAGTACACAATGTACCACATTCCCATCAGACACCCAGCACACCGCACACCACTGACAGTACACAGTGTACCACACCCCCATCAGGCACCCAGCACCCCGCTAACCACTGACAGTTCACAATGTACCACACCCCCATCAGTCACCCAGCACACCGCACACCACTGACAGTACACAATGTACCACAACCCCATCAGACACCCAGCACACCGCACACCACTGACAATACACAATGTACCACAGCCCCGTCAGACACCCATCATACCGCACACCACTGACAGTACACAATGTACCACAGCCCCATCAGACACCGAGCTCATCGCACACCACTGACAGTACACAATGTACCATACCCCCATCAGGCACCCAGCACCCCGCAAACCACTGACAGTTCACAATGTACCACACCCCCATCAGGCACCCAGCACACCGCACACCACTGACAGTACACAATGTACCACAACCCCATCAGACACCCAGCACACCGCACACCACTGACAATACACAATGTACCACAACCCCATCAGACACCCAGCACACCGCACACCACTGACAGTACACAATGTACCACAACCCCATCAGACACCCAGCACACCGCACACCACTGACAATACACAATGTACCACAACCCCATCAGACACCCAGCACACCGCACACCACTGACAGTACACAATGTACCACAGCCCCATCAGGCACCCAGCACACCGCACACCACTGACAATACACAATGTACCACAGCCCCATCAGGCACCCAGCACACCGCACACCACTGACAGTACACAATGTACCACACCCCCATCAGACACCGAGCTCATCGCACACCACTGACAGTACACAATGTACCACAACCCCATCAGACACCCAGCACACCGCACACCACTGACAGTACACAATGTACCACAGCCCCATCAGACACCCAGCACACCGCACACCACTGACAGTACACAATGTACCACAGCCCCATCAGACACCCAGCACCACACACCACTGACAGTACACAATGTACCACAACCCCATCAGACACCCAGCACACCGCACACCACTGACAGTACACAATGTACCACAGCCCCATCAGACACCCAGCACACCGCACACCACTGACAGTACACAATGTACCACAGCCCCATCAGACACCCAGCACCACACACCACTGACAGTACACAATGTACCACAACCCCATCAGACACCCAGCACACCGCACACCACTGACAGTACACAATGTACCACAGCCCCATCAGACACCCAGCACACAGCACACCACTGACAGTACACAATGTACCACACCCCCATCAGACACCCAGCACACCGCACACCACTGACAGTACACAATGTACCACAGCCCCATCAGACACCCAGCACACCGCACACCACTGACAGTACACAATGTACCACACCCCCATCAGGCACCGAGCTCATCGCACTCCACTGACAGTACACTATGTACCACACCCCCATCAGTCACCATCACACCGGACACCACTGACAGTACACAATGTACCACAGCCCCTTCAGACACCCAGCACACCGCACACCACTGACAGTACACAATGTACCACACCCCCATCAGACACCCAGCTCCCCACACACCACTGACATGACACAATGTACCACAGCCCCAACAGGCAACCAGCACACCGCACAACACTGACAGTACACAATGTACCACACCCTCAACAGACACCCAGCACACCGCACACCACTGACAGTACACAATGAACCACACCCCCATCAGACACCCAGCACACCGCACACCACTGACAGTACACAATGTACCACACCCCCATCAAACACCCAGCACACCGCACACCACAGACAGTACACAATGTACTTTACCCCCATCAGACACCCAGCACACCACACACCACTGACAGTACACAATGTACCACATCCCCATCAGGCACCCAGCACACCGCACGCCACTGACAGTACACAATGTACCACAGCCCTATCAGACACCCAGCACACCACACACCACAGACAGTACACAATGTACCTTACCCCCATCAGACACCCAGCACACCACACACCACTGACAGTACACAATGTACCTTACCCCCATCAGACACCCAGCACACCACACACCACTGACAGTACACAATGTACCACAGCCCCATCAGACACCCAGCACACCGCACACCACTGACAGTACACAATGTACCACACCCCCATCAGGCACCGAGCTCATCGCACTCCACTGACAGTACACTATGTACCACACCCCCATCAGTCACCATCACACCGGACACCACTGACAGTACACAATGTACCACAGCCCCTTCAGACACCCAGCACACCGCACACCACTGACAGTACACAATGTACCACACCCCCATCAGACACCCAGCTCCCCACACACCACTGACATGACACAATGTACCACAGCCCCATCAGGCACCCAGCACACCGCACAACACTGACAGTACACAATGTACCACACCCTCAACAGACACCCAGCACACCGCACACCACTGACAGTACACAATGAACCACACCCCCATCAGACACCCAGCACACCGCACACCACTGACAGTACACAATGTACCACACCCCCATCAAACACCCAGCACACCGCACACCACAGACAGTACACAATGTACCTTACCCCCATCAGACACCCAGCACACCACACACCACTGACAGTACACAATGTACCACATCCCCTTCAGGCACCCAGCACACCGCACGCCACTGACAGTACACAATGTACCACAGCCCCATCAGACACCCAGCACACCGCACACCACTGACAGTACACAATGTACCGCACCCCATCAGACATCCAGCACACCGCACACCACTGACAGTACACAATGTACCACACCCCCATCAGACACACAGCACACCGCACACCACTGACAGTACACAATGTACCACAGCCCCATCAGACACCCAGCACACCACACACCACTGACAGTCCACAATGTACCAAACCCCCATCAGGCACCCAGCTCACCGCACACCACTGACAGTACACAATGTACCACAGCCCCATCAGGGACCCAGCACACCACACACCACTGACAGTCCACAATATACCAAACCCCCATCAGGCACCCAGCTCACCGCACACCACTGACAGTATACAATGCACCACAGCCCCATCAGACACCCAGCACACCGCACACCACTGACAGTACACAATGTACCACACCCCCATCAGGCACCCAGCACACCGCACACCACTGACAGTACACAATATACCACACCCCCATCAGGCACCCAGCACACCACACACCACTGACAGTACACAATGTACCACAGCCCCATCAGGCACCCAGCACACCACACACCACTGACAGTACACAATGTACCACACCCCCATCAGACACCCAGCACACCACACACCACTGACAGTACACAATGTACCACACCCCGATCAGACACCCAGCACACCGCACACCACTGACAGTACACAATGTACCACACCCCCATCAGGCACCCAGCACACCGCACACCACTGACAGTACACAATGTACCACACCATCATCAGACACCCAGCACACCGCACACCACTGACAGTACACAATGTACCACACCCCCATCAGACACCCATCGCACCGGACACCAATGACAGTACACAATGTACCACACCCTCATCAGACACCCAGCACACCGCACACCACTGACAGTACACAATGTACCACACCCCCATCAGGCACCCAGCACACCGCACACCACTGACAGTACACAATGTACCACACCATCATCAGACACCCAGCACACCGCACACCACTGACAGTACACAATGTACCACACCCCCATCAGACACCCATCGCACCGGACACCAATGACAGTACACAATGTACCACACCCTCATCAGACACCCAGCACACCGCACACCACTGAAAGTACACATTGTACCACACCCCCATCAGACACCCAGTCCCAGCACACCACTGACAGTACACAATGGACCACACCCCCATCAGACACCCAGCACACCACACACAACTGACGGTACACAATTTACGACTGCCCCATCAGACACCCAGCACACCGCACACCACTGACAGTACACAATGTACCACACCCCCATCAGACACCCAGCACACCGCACACCACTGACAGTACACAATGTACCACACCCCCATCAGACACCCAGCACACCGCACAGCACTGACAGTACACAATGTACCACACCCCCATCAGACACCCAGCACACCGCACACCACTGACAGTACACAATGTACCACAGCCCCATCAGACACCCAGCTCACCGCATACCACTGACAGTACACAATGGAACAAACCCCCATCAGACACCCAGCACACCGCACACCACTGACAGTACACAATGTACCACACCCCCATCAGACACCCAGCACACCGCACACCACTGACAGTACACAATGTACCACAGCCCCATCAGACACCCAGCTCACCGCATACCACTGACAGTACACAATGGAACAAACCCCCATCAGACACCCAGCACACCGCACACCACTGACAGTACACAATGTACCACACCCCCATCAGGCACCCAGCACACCGCACACCACTGACAGTACACAATGTACCACACCACCATCAGACACCCAGCACACCGCACACCACTGACAGTGCACAATGTACCAAACCCCCATCAGACACCCAGCACACCACTGACAGTACACAATGTACCACAACCCTATCCGACACCCAGCACACCGCACACCACTGACAGTACACAATGTACCACACCCCCATCAGACACCCAGCACACCGCACACCACTGACAGTACACAATGTACCACAGCCCCATCAGACACCAAGCACACCGCACACCACTGACAGTACACAATGTACCACACCCCCATCAGACACCCAGCACACCGCACACCACTGACAGTACACAATGTACCACAGCCCCATCAGACACCTAGCACACCGCACACCACTGACAGTACACAATGTACCACAACCCCATCAGGCACCCAGCACACCGCACACCACTGACAATACACAATGTACCACAGCCCCATCAGACACCCAGCACACCGCACACCACTGACAGTACACGATGTATCACAGCCCCATCAGACACCCAGCACACCGCACACCACTGACAATACACAATGTACCACAGCCCCATCAGACACCCAGCACACCGCACACCACTGACAGTACGCAATGTAGCACACCACCATCAGACACCCAGCACACCGCACACCACTGACATTACACAATGTACCACACCCCCATCAGACACCCAGCACACCGCACAGCACTGACAGTACACAATGTACCACACCCCCATCAGGAATCCAGCTCACCGCACACCACTGACAGCACACAATGTACCACACCCCCATCAGACACCCTGCTCACCACACACCACTGACAGTACACAATGTACCACACCCCCATCAGACACCCAGTACACAACATACCACTGACAGTACACAGTGTACCAGTCCCCATCAGGCACCCAGCTCAACACACACCAGTGACAGTACACAATGGACCACACCCCCATCAGGCACCCAGCACACCGCAAACCACTGACAGTACACAATGTACCACAGCCCCATCAGTCACCCAGCACACCACACACCACTGACAGTACACAATGTACCACTCCCCCATCAGGCACCCAGCACACTGCACACCACTGACAGTACACAATTTACCACACCCCCATCAGACACCCAGCACACCACACACCACTGACAGTACACAATGTACAACACCCCCATCAGACACCCAGCACACCACACACCACTGACAGAACACAATGTACCACACCCCGATCAGACACCCAGCACACCGCACACCACTGACAGCACACAATGTACCACAGACCTATCAGACACCCATCACACCGGACACCACTGACAGTACACAATGTACCACAGTCCTATCAGGCACCCAGCACACCGCACACCACTGACAGTACACAATGTACCACACCCCCATCAGGCACCCAGCACACCGCACACCACTGACAGTACACAATGTACCACACCATCATCAGACACCCAGCACACTGCACACCACTGAAAGTACACATTGTACCACACCCCCATCAGACACCCAGTCCCAGCACACCACTGACAGTACACAATGTACCACACCCCCATCAGACACCCAGCACACCACACACAACTGACGGTACACAATGTACCACAGCCCCATCAGACACCCAGCTCACCGCATACCACTGACAGAACACAATGGAACAAACCCCCATCAGACACCCAGCACACCGCACACCACTGACAGTACACAATGTACCACACCCCCATCAGACACACAGCACACCACACACCACTGACAGTACACAATGTACCACACCCCCATCAGACACCCAGCACACCGCGCACCACTGACAGTACACAATGTACCACAGCCCCATCAGACACCCAGCACACCGCACACCACTGACAGTACACAATGTACCACAACCCTATCAGACACCCAGCACACCACACACCACTGACAGTACACAGTGTACCACACCCCCATCAGGCACACAGCTCAACACACACCACTGACAGTACACAATGTACCACACCACCATCAGACGCCCAGCACACCGCACACCACTGACAGTACAAAATGTACCACAACCCTATCCGACACCCAGCACACCGCACACCACTGACAGTACACAATGTACCACAGCCCCATCAGGAACCCAGCTCACCGCACACCACTGACAGTACACAATGTACCACACCCCCATCAGACACCCAGCACACCGCACACCACTGACAGTACACAATGTACCACAGCCCCATCAGACACCAAGCACACCGCACACCACTGACAGTACACAATGTTGCACACCCCCATCAGACACCCAGCACACCGCACACCACTGACAGTACACAATGTACCACAGCCCCATCAGACACCTAGCACACCGCACACCACTGACAGTACACAATGTACCACAACCCCATCAGGCACACAGCACACCGCACACCACTGACAATACACAATGTACCACAGCCCCATCAGACACCCAGCACACCGCACACCACTGACAGTAGACAATTTACCACTGCCCCATCAGACACCCAGCACACAGCACACCACTGACAGTACACAATGTACCACACCCCCATCAGACACTCAGCACACCGCACACCACTGACAGTACACAGTGTACCACACCCCCATCAGACACACAGCACAGCGCACACCACTGACAGTACACAATGTACCACAGCCCCATCAGGAACCCAGCTCACCGCACACCACTGACAGTACACAATGTACCACACCCCCATCAGACACCCAGCACACCGCACACCACTGACAGTACACAATGTACCACAGCCCCATCAGACACCAAGCACACCGCACACCACTGACAGTACACAATGTACCACACCCCCATCAGACACCCAGCACACCGCACACCACTGACAGTACACAATGTACCACAGCCCCATCAGACACCCAGCACACCGCACACCACTGACAATACACAATGTACCACAGCCCCATCAGACACCCAGCACACCGCACACCACTGACAGTACACGATGTATCACAGCCCCATCAGACACCCAGAACACCGCACACCACTGACAGTACACAATGTACCACAGCCCCATCAGGAACCCAGCTCACCGCACACCACTGACAGTACACAATGTACCACACCCCCATCAGGAACCCAGCTCACCGCACACCACTGACAGTACACAATGTACCACACCCCCATCAGGCACCCAGCACACAGCACACCACTGACAGTACACAATGTACCACACCCCCATCAGACACCCAGCACACCGCACACCACTGACAGTACACAATGTACCACACCCCCATCAGGCACCCAGCACACCGCACACCACTGACAGTACACAATGTACCACACCCCCATCAGGCACCCAGCACACCGCACACCACTGACAGTACACAATGTACCACAGCCCCATCAGGCACCCAGCACACCGCACACCACTGACAGTACACAATGTACCACACCCCCATCAGTCACCCAGCGCACCGCACACCACTGACAGTACACAATGTACCACACCCCCATAAGACACCCAGCACACCACACACCACTGAAAGTACACAATGTACCACACCCCCATCAGGCACCCAGCACACCGCACACCACTGACAGTACGCAATGTAGCACACCACCATCAGACACCCAGCACACCGCACACCACTGACAGTACACAATGTACCACACCCCCATCAGACACCCAGCACACCGCACAGCACTGACAGTACACAATGTACCACAGCCCCATCAGGCACCCAGCACACCGCACACCACTGACAGTACACAATGTACCACACCCCCATCAGTCACCCAGCGCACCGCACACCACTGACAGTACACAATGTACCAAACCCCCATCAGACTACCAGCACACCGCACACCACTGAAAGTACACATTGTACCACACCCCCATCAGACACCCAGCACACCGCACACCACTGACAGTACACAATGTACCACACCATCATCAGACAACCAGCACACCGCACACCACTGAAAGTACACATTGTACCACACCCCCATCAGACACCCAGTCCCAGCACACCACTGACAGTACACAATGTACCACACCCCCATCAGACACCCAGCACACCACACACAACTGACGGTACACAATTTACGACTGCCCCATCAGACACCCAGCACACCGCACACCACTGACAGTACACAATGTACCACACCCCCATCAGACACCCAGCACACCGCACACCACTGACAGTACACAGTGTACCACACCCCCATCAGACACCCAGCACACCGCACACCACTGACAGTACACAGTGTACCACACCCCCATCAGGCACACAGCTCAACACACACCACTGACAGTACACAATGTACCACACCCCCATCAGACACCCAGCACACCGCACACCACTGACAGTACACAGTGTACCACACCCCCATCAGACACCCAGCACACCGCACACCACTGACAGTACACAATGTACCACAACCCTATCCGACACCCAGCACACCGCACACCACTGACAGTACACAGTGTACCACACCCCCCTCAGGCACACAGCTCAACACACACCACTGACAGTACACAATGTACCACACCACCATCAGACACCCAGCACACCGCACACCACTGACAGTACACAATGTACCACACCCCCATCAGACACACAGCACAGCGAACACCACTGACAGTACACAATGTACCAGACCCCCATCAGACACCCAGCTCACCGCACACCACTGACAGTACACAATGTACCACACCCCCATCAGACACCCAGCACAGCGCACACCACTGACAGTACACAATGTACCACAGCCCCATCAGACACCAAGCACACCGCACACGACTGACACTACACAATGTACCACACCCCCATCAGACACCCAGCACACCGCACACCACTGACAGTACACAATGTACCACAGCCCCATCAGACACCTAGCACACCGCACACCACTGACAGTACACAATGTACCACAACCCCATCAGGCACCCAGCACACCGCACACCACTGACAATACACAATGTACCACACCCCCATCAGACACCCAGCACACCACACACCACTGACAGTACACAATGTACCACACCCCCATCAGGCACCCAGCACACCGCACACCACTGACAGTACACAATGTATCACAGCCCCATCAGACACCCAGCACACCGCACAACACTGACAGTACACAATGTACCACACCCCCATCAGACACACAGCACAGCGCACACCACTGACAGTACACAATGTACCACAGCCCCATCAGGAACCCAGCTCACCGCACACCACTGACAGTACACAATGTACCACACCCCCATCAGACACCCAGCTCACCGCACACCACTGACAGTACACAATGTACCACAGCCCCATCAGACACCCAGAACACTGCACACCATTGACAGTACACAATGTACCACAGCCCCATCAGGCACCCAGCACACCGCACACCACTGACAGTACACAATGTACCACAGCCCCATCAGGAACCCAGCTCACCGCACACCACTGACAGTACACAATGTACCACACCCCCATCAGACACCCAGCACACCGCACACCACTGACAGTACACAATGTACCACAGCCCCATCAGACACCCAGCACACCGCACACCACTGACAGTACACAATGTACCACAGCCCCATCAGACACCAAGCACACCGCACACCACTGACAGTACACAATGTACCACACCCCCATCAGACACCCAGCACACCGCACACCACTGACAGTACACAATGTACCACAGCCCCATCAGACACCTAGCACACCGCACACCACTGACAGTACACAATGTACCACAACCCCATCAGGCACCCAGCACACCGCACACCACTGACAATACACAATGTACCACAGCCCCATCAGACACCCAGCACACCGCACACCACTGACAGTACACGATGTATCACAGCCCCATCAGACACCCAGCACACAGCACACCACTGACAGTACACAATGTACAACACCCCCATCAGACACCCAGCACACCGCACACCACTGACAGTACACAATGTACCACAGCCCCATCAGGCAACCAGCTCACCAGACACCAGTGACAGACACAGTGCACCACAGCCCCATCAGACAGCCAGCACACCACACACCACTGAAAGTACACAATGTACCACACCCCCATCAGGCACCCAGCACACCACACACCACTGACAGTACGCAATGTAGCACACCACCATCAGACACCCAGCACACTGCACACCACTGACATTACACAATGTACCACACCCCCATCAGACACCCAGCACACCGCACAGCACTGACAGTACACAATGTACCACACCCCCATCAGGAATCCAGCTCACCGCACACCACTGACAGCACACAATGTACCACACCCCCATCAGGGACCCAGCACACCGCACACAACTGACAGTACACAATGTACCACACCCCCATCAGACACCCAGTACACAACATACCACTGACAGTACACAGTGTACCAGTCCCCATCAGGCACCCAGCTCAACACACACCAGTGACAGTACACAATGGACCACACCCCCATCAGGCACCCAGCACACCGCAAACCACTGACAGTACACAATGTACCACAGCCCCATCAGTCACCCAGCACACCACACACCACTGACAGTACACAATGTACCACTCCCCCATCAGGCACCCAGCACACTGCACACCACTGACAGTACACAATTTACCACACCCCCATCAGACACCCAGCACACCACACACCACTGACAGTACACAATGTACCACACCCCCATCAGACACCCAGCACACCACACACCACTGACAGAACACAATGTACCACACCCCGATCAGACACCCAGCACACCGCACACCACTGACAGCACACAATGTACCACAGACCTATCAGACACCCATCACACCGGACACCACTGACAGTACACAATGTACCACAGTCCTATCAGGCACCCAGCACACCGCACACCACTGACAGTACACAATGTACCACACCCCCATCAGGCACCCAGCACACCGCACACCACTGACAGTACACAATGTACCACACCATCATCAGACACCCAGCACACTGCACACCACTGAAAGTACACATTGTACCACACCCCCATCAGACACCCATCGCACCGGACACCAATGACAGTACACAATGTACCACACCCTCATCAGACACCAAGCACACCGCACACCACTGAAAGTACACATTGTACCACACCCCCATCAGACACCCAGTCCCAGCACACCACTGACAGTACACAATGTACCACACCCCCATCAGACACCCAGCACACCACACACAACTGACGGTACACAATTTCCGACTGCCCCATCAGACAACCAGCACACCGCACACCACTGACAGTACACAATGTACCACAGCCCCATCAGACACCCAGCTCACCGTACACCACTTCACAGTACACAATGGAACAAACCCCCATCAGACACCCAGCACACCGCACACCACTGACAGTACACAATGTACCACAGCCCCATCAGACACCCAGCACACCGCACACCACTGACAGTACACAATGTACCACAGCCCCATCAGACACCCAGCTCACCGCACACCACTGACAGAACACAATGGAACAAACCCCCATCAGACACCCAGCACACCGCACACCACTGACAGTACACAGTGTACCACACCCCCATCAGACACCCAGCTCAACACACACCACTGACTGTACACAATGTACCACACCACCATCAGACGCCCAGCACACCGCACACCACTGACAGTACAAAATGTACCACAACCCTATCCGACACCCAGCACACCGCACACCACTGACAGTACACAATGTACCACACCCCCATCAGACACACAGCACAGCGCACACCACTGACAGTACACAATGTACCACAGCCCCATCAGGAACCCAGCTCACCGCACACCACTGACAGTACACAATGTACCACACCCCCATCAGACACCCAGCACACCGCACACCACTGACAGTACACAATGTACCACAGCCCCATCAGACACCAAGCACACCGCACACCACTGACAGTACACAATGTAGCACACCCCCATCAGACACCCAGCACACCGCACACCACTGACAGTACACAATGTACCACAGCCCCATCAGACACCTAGCACACCGCACACCACTGACAGTACACAATGTACCACAACCCCATCAGGCACACAGCACACCGCACACCACTGACAATACACAATGTACCACAGCCCCATCAGACACCCAGCACACCGCACACCACTGACAGTAGACAATTTACCACTGCCCCATCAGACACCCAGCACACAGCACACCACTGACAGTACACAATGTACCACACCCCCATCAGACACCCAGCACACCGCACACCACTGACAGTACACAGTGTACCACACCCCCCTCAGGCACACAGCTCAACACACACCACTGACAGTACACAATGTACCACACCACCATCAGACACCCAGCACACCGCACACCACTGACAGTACACAATGTACCACACCCCCATCAGACACACAGCACAGCGCACACCACTGACAGTACACAATGTACCACAGCCCCATCAGGAACCCAGCTCACCGCACACCACTGACAGTACACAATGTACCACACCCCCATCAGACACCCAGCACACCGCACACCACTGACAGTACACAATGTACCACAGCCCCATCAGACACCAAGCACACCGCACACCACTGACAGTACACAATGTACCACACCCCCATCAGACACCCAGCACACCGCACACCACTGACAGTACACAATGTACCACAGCCCCATCAGACACCAAGCACACCGCACACCACTGACAGTACACAATGTACCACACCCCCATCAGACACCCAGCACACCGCACACCACTGACAGTACACAATGTACCACAGCCCCATCAGACACCTAGCACACCGCACACCACTGACAGTACACAATGTACCACAACCCCATCAGGCACCCAGCACACCGCACACCACTGACAATACACAATGTACCACAGCCCCATCAGACACCCAGCACACCGCACACCACTGACAGTAGACAATTTACCACAGCCCCATCAGACACCCAGGACACAGCACACCACTGACAGTACACAATGTACCACACCCCCATCAGACACCCAGCACACCGCACACCACTGAAAGTACACAATGTACCACAGCCCCATCAGACACCCAGCACACCGCACACCACTGACAGTACACAATGTACCACAGCCCCATCAGACACCCAGCACACCGCACACCACTGACAGTACACAATGTACCACAGCCCCATCAGACACCCAGCACACCGCACACCACTGACAGTACGCAATGTAGCACACCACCATCAGACACCCAGCACACCGCACACCACTGACAGTACACAATGTACCACACCCCCATCAGGCACCCAGCACACCGCACACCACTGACAGCACACAATGTACCACACTACCATCAGGCACCCAGCACACCGCACACCACTGACAGTACACAATGTACCACAGCCCCATCAGGCACCCAGCACACCGCACACCACTGACAGTACACAATGTACCACAGCCCCATCAGACACCCAGCACACCGCACACCACTGACAGTACACAATGTACCACAGCCCCATCAGGCACCCAGCACACCGCACACCACTGACAGTACACAATGTACCACAGCCCCATCAGACACCCAGCACACCGCACACCACTGACAGTACACAATGTACCACAGCCCCATCAGACACCCAGCACACCGCACACCACTTACAGTACGCAATGTAGCACACCACCATCAGACACCCAGCACACCGCACACCACTGACAGTACACAATGTACCACACCCCCATCAGACACCCAGCACACCGCACAGCACTGACAGTACACAATGTACCACACCCCCATCAGGAACCCAGCTCACCGCACACCACTGACAGTACACAATGTACCAAACCCCCATCAGACTACCAGCACACCGCACACCACTGAAAGTACACATTGTACCACACCCCCATCAGACACCCAGCACACGGCACACCACTGACAGTACACAATGTACCACACCATCATCAGACAACCAGCACACCGCACACCACTGAAAGTACACATTGTACCACACCCCCATCAGACACCCATCGCACTGGACACCAATGACAGTACACAATGTACCACACCCTCATCAGACACCCAGCACACCGCACACCACTGAAAGTACACATTGTACCACACCCCCATCAGACACCCAGTCCCAGCACACCACTGACAGTACACAATGTACCACACCCCCATCAGACACCCAGCACACCACACACAACTGACGGTACACAATTTACGACTGCCCCATCAGACACCCAGCACACCGCACACCACTGACAGTACACAATGTACCACAGCCCCATCAGACACCCAGCTCACCGCATACCACTGACAGTACACAATGGAACAAACCCCCATCAGACACCCAGCACACCGCACACCACTGACAGTACACAATGTACCACAGCCCCATCAGACACCCAGCTCACCGCATACCACTGACAGTACACAATGGAACAAACCCCCATCAGACACCCAGCACACCGCACACCACTGACTGTACACAATGTACCACAACCCTATCCGACACCCAGCACACCGCACACCACTGACAGTACACAATGTACCACAACCCTATCAGACACCCAGAACACCGCACACCACTGACAGTACACAATGTACCACACCCCCATCAGACACCCAGCACACCGCACAGCACTGACAGTACACAGTGTACCACACCCCCATCAGGCACACAGCTCAACACACACCACTGACAGTACACAATGTACCACACCCCCATCAGACACCCAGCACACCGCACACCACTGACAGTACACAGTGTACCACACCCCCATCAGGCACACAGCTCAACACACACCACTGACAGTACACAATGTACCACACCACCATCAGACACCCAGCACACCGCACACCACTGACAGTACACAATGTACCACAACCCTATCCGACACCCAGCACACCGCACACCACTGACAGTACACAATGTATCACAGCCCCATCAGGAACCCAGCTCACCGCACACCACTGACAGTACACAATGTACCACACCCCCATCAGACACCCAGCTCACCGCACACCACTGACAGTACACAATGTACCACACCCCCATCAGACACCCAGCACAGCGCACACCACTGACAGTACACAATGTACCACAGCCCCATCAGACACCAAGCACACCGCACACCACTGACAGTACACAATGTACCACACCCCCATCAGACACCCAGCACACCGCACACCACTGACAGTACACAATGTACCACAGCACCATCAGACACCTAGCACACCGCACACCACTGACAGTACACAATGTACCACAACCCCATCAGGCACCCAGCACACCGCACACCACTGACAATACACAATGTACCACAGCCCCATCAGACACCCAGCACACCGCACACCACTGACAGTACACAATGTACCACACCCCCATCAGACACCCTGCTCACCGCACACCACTGACAGTACACAATGTACCACACCCCCATCAGACACCCAGTACACAACATACCACTGACAGTACACAATGTACCAGTCCCCATCAGGCACCCAGCTCAACACACACCAGTGACAGTACACAATGTACCACAGCCCCATCAGGCACCCAGCACACCGCAAACCACTGACAGTACACAATGTACCACACCCCCATCAGACACCCAGCACACCGCACACCACTGACAGTACACAATGTACCACACCCCCATCAGACACCCTGCTCACCGCACACCACTGACAGTACACAATGTACCACACCCCCATCAGACACCCAGTACACAACATACCACTGACAGTACACAATGTACCAGTCCCCATCAGGCACCCAGCTCAACACACACCAGTGACAGTACACAATGGACCACACCCCCATCAGGCACCCAGCACACCGCAAACCACTGACAGTACACAATGTACCACAGCCCCATCAGTCACCCAGCACACCACACACCACTGACAGTACACAATGTACCACTCCCCCATCAGGCACCCAGCACACTGCACACCACTGACAGTACACAATGTACCACAGCCCCATCAGGCACACAGCGCACCGCACACCACTGATAGTACACAATGTACCACAGCCCCATCAGGCACACAGCACACTGCACACAACTGACAGTACACAATGTTCCACTACCCCATCAGGCACCCAGCACACCGCACACCACTGACAGTACACAATGTACCACAGCCCCATCAGGCACCCAGCTCACCGCACACCACTGACAGGACACAATGTACCACTCCCCCATCAGGCACCCAGCACACTCCACACCACTGACAGTACACAATGTACCACAGCCCCATCAGGCACACAGCACACCGCACACCACTGATAGTACACAATGTACCACACCCCCATCAGACACCCAGCACACCGCACACCACTGACAGTACACAATGTACCACACCCCCATCAGACACCCTGCTCACCACACACCACTGACAGTACACAATGTACCACACCCCCATCAGACACCCAGCACACCACACACCACTGACAGTACACAATGTCCCACACCCCCATCAGACACCCAGTACACAACATACCACTGACAGTACACAATGTACCAGTCCCCATCAGGCACCCAGCTCAACACACACCAGTGACAGTACACAATGGACCACACCCCTGTCAGGCACCCAGCACACCGCAAACCACTGACAGTACACAATGTACCACAGCCCCATCAGTCACCCAGCACACCACACACCACTGACAGTACACAATGTACCACTCCCCCATCAGGCACCCAGCACACTGCACACCACTGACAGTACACAATGTACCACAGCCCCATTAGGCACACAGCACACCGCACACCACTGACAGTACACAATGTACCACACCCCCATCAGACACCCAGCACACTGCACACCACTGACAGTACACAATGTACCACAGCCCCATTAGGCACACAGCACACCGCACACCACTGACAGTACACAATGTACCACAGCCCCATCAGACACAAAGCACACCGCACACCACTGACAGTACACAAGGTACCACACCCCCATCAGACACCCAGCACACCGCACACCACTGACAGTACACAATGTACCACAGCCCCATCAGACACCTAGCACACCGCACACCACTGACAGTACACAATGTACCACAACCCCATCAGGCACCCAGCACACCGCACACCACTGACAATACACAATGTACCACAGCCCCATCAGACACCCAGCACACCGCACACCACTGACAGTACACGATGTATCACAGCCCCATCAGACACCCAGAATACCACACACCACTGACAGTAGACAATTTACCACTGCCCCATCAGACACCCAGCACACAGCACACCACTGACAGTACACAATGTACCACACCCCCATCAGGAACCCAGCTCACCGCACACCACTGACAGCACACAATGTACCACACCCCCATCAGACACCCAGCACACCGCACACCACTGACAGTACACAATGTACCACACCCCCATCAGACGCCCTGCTCACCGCACACCACTGACAGTACACAATGTACCACACCCCCATCAGACACCCAGTACACAACATACCACTGACAGTACACAATGTACCAGTCCCCATCAGGCACCCAGCTCAACACACACCAGTGACAGTACACAATGGACCACACCCCCATCAGGCACCCAGCTCACCGCAAACCACTGACAGTACACAATGTACCACAGCCCCATCAGTCACCCAGCACACCACACACCACTGACAGTACACAATGTACCACTCCCCCATCAGGCACCCAGCACACTGCACACCACTGACAGTACACAATGTACCACAGCCCCATCAGGCACACAGCACACCGCACACCACTGATAGTACACAATGTACCACAGCCCCATCCGGCACACAGCACACTGCACACAACTGACAGTACACAATGTTCCACTACCCCATCAGGCACCCAGCACACCGCACACCACTGACAGTACACAATGTACCACAGCCCCATCAGGCACCCAGCTCACCGCACACCACTGACAGGACACAATGTACCACTCCCCCATCAGGCACCCAGCACACTGCACACCACTGACAGTACACAATGTACCACAGCCCCATCAGGCACACAGCACACCGCACACCACTGATAGTACACAATGTACCACACCCCCATCAGACACCCAGCACACCGCACACCACTGACAGTACACAATGTACCACACTCCCATCAGACACCCTGCTCACCACACACCACTGACAGTACACAATGTACCACACCCCCATCAGACACCCAGCACACCACACACCACTGACAGTACACAATGTACCACAGCCCCATCAGGCACACAGCACACCGCACACCACTGATAGTACACAATGTACCACAGCCCCATCAGGCACACAGCACACTGCACACAACTATCAGTACACAATGTTCCATTACCTTATTAGGCACCCAGCACACCGCACACCACTGAGAGTACACAAAGTACCACAGCCCCATCAGACACCCAGCACACCGCACACCACTGACAGTACACAATGTACCACACCCTCATCAGGCACCCAGCACACCGCACACCACTGACAGTACACAATGTACCACAGCCCCATCAGAAACCATCACACCGGACACCACTGACAGTACACAATGTACCACACCCCCATCAGGCACCCAGCACACCGCACACCACTGACAGTACACAATGTACCACACCCCCATCAGGCACCCAGCACACCGCACACCACTGACAGTACACAATGTACCACAGCACCATCAGACACCCAGCACACCGCACACACTGACAGTACACAATGTACCACCCCCCCATCAGGCACCCAGCACACCGCAAACCACTGACAGTTCACAATGTACCACACCCCCATCAGTCACCCAGCACACCGCACACCACTGACAGTACACAATGTACCACAGCCCCATCAGACACCCAGCACACCGCACACCACTGACAGTACACTATGTACCACACCCCCATCAGGCACCCGGCACACCGCACACCACTGACAGTACACAATGTATCACACCCCCATCAGACACCCAGCACACCGCACACCACTGACAGTACACAATGTACCACACCCCCGTCAGACACCCAGCACACCGCACACCACTGACAGTACACAATGTACCACACCCCCATCAGACACCCAGCACACTGCACACCACTGACAGTACACAATGTACCACAGCCCCATCAGGCACACAGCACACCGCACACCACTGATAGTACACAATGTACCACAGCCCCATCAGGCACACAGCACACTGCACACAACTGACAGTACACAGTGTTCCACTACCCCATCAGGCACCCAGCACACCGCACACCACTGACAGTACACAATGTACCACAGCCCCATCAGGCACCCAGCTCACCGCACACCACTGACAGGACACAATGTACCACTCCCCCATCAGGCACCCAGCACACTGCACACCACTGACAGTACACAATGTACCACAGCCCCATCAGGCACACAGCACACCGCACACCACTG
Organism: Scyliorhinus torazame; assembly: GCF_047496885.1. Taxonomy (NCBI): domain Eukaryota; kingdom Metazoa; phylum Chordata; class Chondrichthyes; order Carcharhiniformes; family Scyliorhinidae; genus Scyliorhinus; species Scyliorhinus torazame. Next base: position 559,729 of record NW_027307805.1, on the reverse strand, counting down.
ATAGTACACAATGTACCACAGCCCCATCAGGCACACAGCACACTGCACACAACTATCAGTACACAATGTTCCACTACCCCATTAGGCACCCAGCACACCGCACACCACTGACAGTACACAAAGTACCACAGCCCCATCAGACACCCAGCATACCGCACACCACTGACAGTACACAATGTACCACACCCTCATCAGGCACCCAGCACACCGCACACCACTGACAGTACACAATGTACCACACCCCCATCAGGCACCCAGCACACCGCACACCACTGACAGTACACAATGTACCACAGCACCATCAGACACCCAGCACACCGCACACACTGACAGTACACAATGTACCACCCCCCCATCAGGCACCCAGCACACCGCAAACCACTGACAGTTCACAATGTACCACACCCCCATCAGTCACCCAGCACACCGCACACCACTGACAGTACACAATGTACCACAGCCCCATCAGACACCATCACACCGGACACCACTGACAGTACACAATGTACCACACCCCCATCAGACACCCAGCACACCGCACACCACTGACAGTGAACAATGCACCACACCCCCATCAGACACCCAGCACACCGCACACCACTGACAGCACACAATGTACCACACCCCCATCAGACACCATCACACCGGACACCACTGACAGTACGCAATGTACCACACCCCCATCAGGCACCCAGCACACCACACACCACTGACAGTACACAATGTACCACACCCCCATCAGACACCCAGCACACTGCACACCACTGACAGTGCACAATGTACCACAGCCCCATCAGACACCCAGCACACCGCACACCACTGACAGTACACAATGTACCACACCCCCATCAGTCACCCAGCACACCGCACACCACTGACATTACACAATGTACAACAGCCCCATCAGACACCCAGCACACCGCACACCACTGATAGTACACAATGTACCGCACCCCCATCAGTCACCCAGCACACCGCACACCACTGACAGTACACAATGTACCACACCCCCATCAGACACCCAGCTCCCCGCACACCATTGACAGTACACAATGTACCACACACCCATCAGACACCCAGCACACCACACACCACTGACAGTACACTATGTACCACACCCCCATCAGGCACCCGGCACACCGCACACCACTGACAGTAAACAATTTACCACACCCCCATCAGACACCCAGCACACCGCACACCACTGACAGTACACAATGTACCACCCCCCCGTCAGAAACCATCACACCGGACACCACTGACAGTACACAATGTACCTCACCCCCATCAGACAACCAGCACACCGCACACCACTGACAGTACACAATGTACCACACCCCCATCAGACACCCAGCACACCGCACACCACTGAAAGTAGACATTGTACCACAGCCCCATCAGACACACAGCACATCGCACAACACTGACAGTACACAATGTACCACACCCCCATCAGACACCCAGCTCCCCACACACCACTGACATGACACAATGTACCACAGCCCCATCAGGCACCCAGCACACCGCACAACACTGACAGTACACAATGTACCACACCCCAATCAGACACCCAGCTCCCCACACACCACTGACATGACACAATGTACCAAAGCCCCATCAGACACCCAGCACACCGCACACCACTGACGGTACACAATTTAACACTGCCTCATCAGACACCCAGCACACCGCACACCACTGACAGTACACAATGAACCACACACCCATCAGACACCCAGCACACCGCACACCACTGACAGTACACAATGTACCAGACCCCCATCAAACACCCAGCACACCGCACACCACAGACAGTACACAATGTACCATACCCCCATCAGACACCCAGCACACCGCACACCACTGACAGTACACAATGTACCACATCCCCATCAGGCACCCAGCACACCGCAAACCACTGACAGTACACAATGTACCACAGCCCCATCTGTCACCCAGCACACCACACACCACTGACAGTACACAATGTACCACTCCCCCATCAGGCACCCAGCACACTGCACACCACTGACAGTACACAATGTACCACAGCCCCATCAGGCACACAGCGCACCGCACACCACTGATAGTACACAATGTACCACAGCCCCATCAGGCACACAGTACACTGCACACAACTGACAGTACACAATGTTCCACTACCCCATCAGGCACCCAGCACACCGCACACCACTGACAGTACACAATGTACCACAGCCCCATCAGGCACCCAGCTCACCGCACACCACTGACAGGACACAATGTACCACTCCCCCATCAGGCACCCAGCACACTCCACACCACTGACAGTACACAATGTACCACAGCCCCATCAGGCACACAGCACACCGCACACCACTGATAGTACACAATGTACCACACCCCCATCAGACACCCAGCACACCGCACACCACTGACAGTACACAATGTACCACACCCCCATCAGACACCCTGCTCACCACACACCACTGACAGTACACAATGTACCACACCCCCATCAGACACCCAGCACACCACACACCACTGACAGTACACAATGTCCCACACCCCCGTCAGACACCCAGTACACAACATACCACTGACAGTACACAATGTACCAGTCCCCATCAGGCACCCAGCTCAACACACACCAGTGACAGTACACAATGGACCACACCCCCATCAGACACCCAGCACACCGCAAACCACTGACAGTACACAATGTACCACAGCCCCATCAGTCACCCAGCACACCACACACCACTGACAGTACACAATGTACCACTCCCCCATCAGGCACCCAGCACACCACACACCACTGACAGTACACAATGTACCACTCCCCCATCAGGCACCCAGCACACTGCACACCACTGACAGTACACAATGTACCACACCCCCATCAGGCACCCAGCACACCGCAAACCACTGACAGTACACAATGTACCACAGCCCCATCAGTCACCCAGCACACCACACACGACTGACAGTACACAATGTACCACTCCCCCATCAGGCACCCAGCACACTGCACACCACTGACAGTACACAATGTACCACAGCCCGATCAGGCACACAGCACACCGCACACCACTGACAGTACACAATGTACCACACCCCCATCAGACACCCAGCACACCGCACACCACTGACAGTACACAATGTACCACAGCCCCATCAGACACAAAGCACACCGCACACCACTGACAGTACACAAGGTACCACACCCCCATCAGACACCCAGCACACCGCACACCACTGACAGTACACAATGTACCACAGCCCCATCAGACACCTAGCACACCGCACACCACTGACAGTACACAATGTACCACAACCCCATCAGGCACCCAGCACACCGCACACCACTGACAGTACACAATGTACCTCACCCCCATCAGGAACCCAGCTCACCGCACACCACTGACAGCACACAATGTACCACACCCCCATCAGACACCCAGCACACCGCACACCACTGACAGTACACAATGTACCACACCCCCATCAGACACCCTGCTCACCGCACACCACTGACAGTACACAATGTACCACACCCCCATCAGACACCCAGTACACAACATACCAATGACAGTACACAATGTACCAGTCCCCATCAGGCACCCAGCTCAACACACACCACTGACAGTACACAATGTACCACAGCCCCATCAGGCACACAGCACACCGCACACCACTGATAGTACACAATGTACCACAGCCCCATCAGGCACACAGCACACTGCACACAACTGACAGTACACAATGTTCCACTACCCCATCAGGCACCCAGCACACCGCACACCACTGACAGTACACAATGTACCACAGCCCCATCAGGCACCCAGCTCACCGCACACCACTGACAGGACACAATGTACCACTCCCCCATCAGGCACCCAGCACACTGCACACCACTGACAGTACACAATGTACCACAGCCCCATCAGTCACCCAGCACACCACACACCACTGACAGTACACAATGTACCACTCCCCCATCAGGCACCCAGCACACCACACACCACTGACAGTACACAATGTACCACTCCCCCATCAGGCACCCAGCACACTGCACACCACTGACAGTACACAATGTACCACACCCCCATCAGGCACCCAGCACACCGCAAACCACTGACAGTACACAATGTACCACAGCCCCATCAGTCACCCAGCACACCACACACCACTGACAGTACACAATGTACCACTCCCCCATCAGGCACCCAGCACACTGCACACCACTGACAGTACACAATGTACCACAGCCCGATCAGGCACACAGCACACCGCACACCACTGACAGTACACAATGTACCACACCCCCATCAGACACCCAGCACACCGCACACCACTGACAGTACACAATGTACCACAGCCCCATCAGACACAAAGCACACCGCACACCACTGACAGTACACAAGGTACCACACCCCCATCAGGCACAAAGCACACCGCACACCACTGACAGTACACAATGTACCACAGCCCCATCAGACACCCAGCACACCGCACACCACTGACAGTACACAATGTACCACACCCCCATCAGACACCCAGCACACCGCACACCACTGACAGTACACAATGTACCACAGCCCCATCAGACACCTAGCACACCGCACACCACTGACAGTACACAATGTACCACAACCCCATCAGGCACCCAGCACACCGCACACCACTGACAATACACAATGTACCACAGCCCCATCAGACACCCAGCACACCGCACACCACTGACAGTACACGATGTATCACACCCCCATCAGACACCCAGCACACCGCACAACACTGACAGTACACAATGTACCACACCCCCATCAGACACCCAGAACACCGCACAGCACTGACAGTACACAATGTACCACACCCCCATCAGGCACCCAGCACACCGCACACCACTGACAGTACACAATGTACCACATCCCCATCAGACACGCAGCACACCGCACACCACTGACAGTACACAATGTACCACATCCCCATCAGACACGCAGCACACCGCACACCACTGACAATACACAATGTACCACAGCCCCATCAGACACCCAGCACACCGCACACCACTGACAGTACACAATGTACCACACACCCATCAGACACGCAGCACACCGCACACCACTGACAGTACACAATGTACCACATCCCCATCAGACACGCAGCACACCGCACACCACTGACAATACACAATGTACCACAGCCCCATCAGACACCCAGCACACCGCACACCACTGACAGTACACAATGTACCACACCCCCATCAGACACCCAGCACACCGCACACCACTGACAGTACACAATGTACCACAGCCCCATCAGACACCCAGCACACCGCACACCACTGACAGTACACAATGTACCACATCCCCATCAGACACCCAGCACACAGCACACCACTGACAGTACACAATGTACCACACCCCCATCAGACACCCAGCACACCGCACACCACTGACAGTACACAATGTACCACAGCCCCATCAGACAACCAGCTCACCAGACACCAGTGACAGACACAGTGCACCACAGCCATATCAGACAGCCAGCACACCGCACACCACTGAAAGTACACAATGTACCACACCCCCATCAGACACCCAGCACACCACACACCACTGACAGTACACAATGTACCACAGCCCCATCAGACACCCAACACACCGCACACCACTGAAAGTACACAATGTACCACAGCCCCATCAGACACCCAGCACACCACACACCACTGACAGTACACAATGTACCACAGCCCCATCAGACACCCAACACACCGCACACCACTGAAAGTACACAATGTACCACAGCCCCATCAGACACCCAGCACACCGCACACCACTGAAAGTACACAATGTACCACAGCCCCATCAGACACCCAGCACACCGCACACCACTGAAAGTACACAATGTACCACAGCCCCATCAGACACCCAACACACCGCACACCACTGAAAGTACACAATGTACCACAGCCATATCAGACACCCAGCACACCGCACACCACTGACAGTACACAATGTACCACACCCCCATCAGGCACCCAGCACACCACACACCACTGACAGTACACAATGTACCACACCCCCATCAGGCACCCAGCACACCACACACCACTGACAGTACGCAATGTAGCACACCACCATCAGACACCCAGCACACCGCACACCACTGACAGTACACAATGTACCACACCCCCATCAGGCACCCAGCACACCGCACACCACTGACAGTACACAATGTACCTCACCCCCATCAGGAACCCAGCTCACCGCACACCACTGACAGCACACAATGTACCACACCCCCATCAGACACCCAGCACACCGCACACCACTGACAGTACACAATGTACCACACCCCCATCAGACACCCTGCTCACCGCACACCACTGACAGTACACAATGTACCACACCCCCATCAGACACCCAGTACACAACATACCACTGACAGTACACAGTGTACCACACCCCCATCAGACACCCAGTACACAACATACCACTGACAGTACACAATGTACCAGTCCCCATCAGGCACCCAGCTCAACACACACCAGTGACAGTACACAATGGACCACACCCCCATCAGGCACCCAGCACACCGCAAACCACTGACAGTACACAATGTACCACACCCCCATCAGACACCCAGCACACCGCACACCACTGACAGTACACAATGTACCACACCCCCATCAGACACCCTGCTCACCGCACACCACTGACAGTACACAATGTACCACACCCCCATCAGACACCCAGTACACAACATACCACTGACAGTACACAATGTACCAGTCCCCATCAGGCACCCAGCTCAACACACACCACTGACAGTACACAATGTACCACAGCCCCATCAGGCACACAGCACACCGCACACCACTGATAGTACACAATGTACCACAGCCCCATCAGGCACACAGCACACTGCACACAACTGACAGTACACAATGTTCCACTACCCCATCAGGCACCCAGCACACCGCACACCACTGACAGTACACAATGTACCACAGCCCCATCAGGCACCCAGCTCACCGCACACCACTGACAGGACACAATGTACCACTCCCCCATCAGGCACCCAGCACACTGCACACCACTGACAGTACACAATGTACCACAGCCCCATCAGGCACACAGCACACCGCACACCACTGATAGTACACAATGTACCACACCCCCATCAGACACCCAGCACACCGCACACCACTGACAGTACACAATGTACCACACCCCCATCAGACACCCTGCTCACCACACACCACTGACAGTACACAATGTACCACACCCCCATCAGACACCCAGCACACCACACACCACTGACAGTACACAATGTACCACACCCCCATCAGACACCCAGTACACAACATACCACTGACAGTACACAATGTACCAGTCCCCATCAGGCACCCAGCTCAACACACACCAGTGACAGTACACAATGGACCACACCCCCATCAGGCACCCAGCACACCGCACACCACTGACAGTACACAATGTACCACAGCCCCATCAGTCACCCAGCACACCACACACCACTGACAGTACACAATGTACCACTCCCCCATCAGGCACCCAGCACACAGCACACCACTGACAGTACACAATGTACCACAGCCCCATCAGGCACACAGCACACCGCACACCACTGATAGTACACAATGTACCACAGCCCCATCAGGCACCCAGCACACTGCACACAACTGACAGTACACAATGTTCCACTACCCCATCAGGCACCCAGCACACCGCACACCACTGACAGTACACAATGTACCACAGCCCCATCAGGCACCCAGCTCACCGCACACCACTGACAGGACACAATGTACCACTCCCCCATCAGGCACCCAGCACACTGCACACCACTGACAGTACACAATGTACCACAGCCCCATCAGGCACACAGCACACCGCACACCACTGATAGTACACAATGTACCACAGCCCCATCAGGCACACAGCACACTGCACACAACTATCAGTACACAATGTTCCATTACCCCATTAGGCACCCAGCACACCGCACACCACTGACAGTACACAAAGTACCACAGCCCCATCAGACACCCAGCACACCGCACACCACTGACAGTACACAATGTACCACACCCTCATCAGGCACCCAGCACACCGCACACCACTGACAGTACACAATGTACCACAGCCCCATCAGAAACCATCACACCGGACACCACTGACAGTACACAATGTACCACACCCCCATCAGGCACCCAGCACACCGCACACCACTGACAGTACACAATGTACCACACCCCCATCAGGCACCCAGCACACCGCACACCACTGACAGTACACAATGTACCACAGCACCATCAGACACCCAGCACACCGCACACACTGACAGTACACAATGTACCACCCCCCCATCAGGCACCCAGCACACCGCAAACCACTGACAGTTCACAATGTACCACACCCCCATCAGTCACCCAGCACACCGCACACCACTGACAGTACACAATGTACCACAGCCCCATCAGACACCCAGCACACCGCACACCACTGACAGTACACTATGTACCACACCCCCATCAGGCACCCGGCACACCGCACACCACTGACAGTACACAATGTATCACACCCCCATCAGACACCCAGCACACCGCACACCACTGACAGTACACAATGTACCACACCCCCGTCAGACACCATCACACCGGACACCACTGACAGTACACAATGTACCTCACCCCCATCAGACACCCAGCACACCGCACACCACTGACAGTACACAATGTACCACACCCCCATCAGACACCCAGCACACTGCACACCACTGACAGTACACAATGTACCACAGCCCCATCAGGCACACAGCACACCGCACACCACTGATAGTACACAATGTACCACAGCCCCATCAGGCACACAGCACACTGCACACAACTGACAGTACACAATGTTCCACTTCCCCATCAGGCACCCAGCACACCGCACACCACTGACAGTACACAATGTACCACAGCCCCATCAGGCACCCAGCTCACCGCACACCACTGACAGGACACAATGTACCACTCCCCCATCAGGCACCCAGCACGCTGCACACCACTGACAGTACACAATGTACCACAGCCCCATCAGGCACACAGCACACCGCACACCACTGATAGTACACAATGTACCACAGCCCCATCAGGCACACAGCACACTGCACACAACTATCAGTACACAATGTTCCACTACCCCATTAGGCACCCAGCACACCGCACACCACTGACAGTACACAAAGTACCACAGCCCCATCAGACACCCAGCATACCGCACACCACTGACAGTACACAATGTACCACACCCTCATCAGGCACCCAGCACACCGCACACCACTGACAGTACACAATGTACCACACCCCCATCAGGCACCCAGCACACCGCACACCACTGACAGTACACAATGAACCACACCCCCATCAGACACCCAGCACACCACACACCACTGACAGTACACAATGTACCACAGCACCATCAGACACCCAGCACACCGCACACACTGACAGTACACAATGTACCACCCCCCCATCAGACACCCAGCACACCGCACACCACTGACAGTGAACAATGCACCACAGCCCCATCAGACACCCAGCACACCACACACCACTGACAGTACACAATGTACCACAGCCCCATCAGACACCCAGCACACCGCACACCACTGACAGTACACAATGTACCACACCCCCATCAGACACCCAGCTCCCCGCACACCACTGACAGCACACAATGTACCACACACCCATCAGACACCCAGCACACCGCACACCACTGACAGTACACGATGTACCACACCCCCATCAGGCACCCGGCACACCGCACACCACTGACAGTACACAATGTACCACACCCCCATCAGACACCCAGCACACCGCACACCACTGACAGTACACAATGTACCACCCCCCCGTCAGACACCATCACACCGGACACCACTGACAGTACACAATGTACCTCACCCCCATCAGACACCCAGCACACCGCACACCACTGAAAGTAGACATTGTACCACAGCCCCATCAGACACACAGCACACCGCACAACACTGACAGTACACAATGTACCACACCCCCATCAGACACGCAGCACACCGCACACCACTGACAGTACACAATGTACCACACCCCCATCAGACACCCAGCACACCGCACAACACTGACAGTACACAATGTACCACACCCCCATCAGACACCCAGCTCCCCACACACCACTGACATGACACAATGTACCACAGCCCCATCAGGCACCCAGCACACCGCACAACCCTGACAGTACACAATGTACCACACCCCCATCAGACACCCAGCTCCCCACACACCACTGACGGTACACAATTTAACACTGCCTCATCAGACACCCAGCACACCGCACACCACTGACAGTACACAATGAACCACACACCCATCAGACACCCAGCACACCGCACACCACTGACAGTACACAATGTACCAGACCCCCATCAAACACCCAGCACACCGCACACCACAGACAGTACACAATGTACCATACCCCCATCAGACACCCAGCACACCGCACACCACTGACAGTACACAATGTACCACATCCCCATCAGGCACCCAGCACACCGCACGCCACTGACAGTACACAATGTACCACAGCCCCATCAGACACCCAGCACACCACACACCACTGACAGTACACAATGTACCACACCCCCATCAAGCTCCCAGCACACCGCACACCACTGACAGTACATAATGTACCGCACCCCCAACAAGCTCCCAGCACACCGCACACCACTGACGGTACACAATGTACCACACCCCATCAGACATCCAGCACACCGCACACCACTGACAGTACACAATGTACCACACCCCCATCAGACACCCAGCACACCGCACACCACTGACAGTACACAATGTATCACACCCCCATCAGACACCCAGCTCCCCGCACACCACTGACAGTACACAATGTACCACACCCCCATCAGGCACCCAGCACACCGCACACCACTGACAGTACACAATGTACCACACCCCCATCAGGCACCCAGCACACCGCACACCACTGACGGTACACAATTTACCACAGCCCCATCAGACACCCAGCACACCGCACACCACTGTCAGCACACAATGTACCACAGCCCCATCAGACACCAAGCACACCGCACAACACTGACAGTACACAATGTACCACACCCCCATCAGACACCCAGCACACCGCACACCACTGACGGCACACAATTTACCACAGCCCCATCAGACACCCAGCACACCGCACACCACTGACAGTACACAATGAACCACACCCCCATCAGACACCCAGCACACCGCACACCACTGACAGTACACAATGTACCACACCCCCATCAGGCACCCAGCTCAACACACAGGACTGACAGTACACAATATACCACAGCACCATCAGGAACCCAGCTCACCCACACCACTGACAGCACACAATGTACCACACCCCTATCTGACATCTAGCACACCGCACACCACTGACAGTACACAATGTACCACAGCCCCATCAGACACCCTGCACACCACACACCACTGTCAGTACACAATGTACCACACCCCCTTCAGACACCCAGCCCACCGCACACCACTGACAGTACACAATGTACCACAGCACCATCAGGAACCCAGCTCACCCACACCACTGACAGCACACAATGTACCACACCCCTATCTGACATCTAGCACACCGCACACCACTGACAGTACACAATGTACCACAGCCCCATCAGGCACCCAGCACACAACACACCACTGACAGTACACAATGTACCACAGCCCCATCAGGCACCCAGCACACCGCACACCACTGACAGTACACAATGTACCGCACCCCCATCAGACACCCAGCACACCACACACCACTGACAGTACACAATGTACCACACCCCCATCAAGCTCCCAGCACACCGCACACCACTGACAGTACACAATGTACCGCACCCCCATCAAGCTCCCAGCACACCGCACACCACTGACGGTACACAATGTACCACACCCCCATCAGACATCCAGCACACCGCACACCACTGACAGTACACAATGTACCACACCCCCATCAGACACCCAGCACACCGCACACCACTGACAGTACACAATGTACCACACCTCCATCAGCCACCCAGCTCCCCGCACACCACTGACAGTACACAATGTACCACACCCCCATCAGGCACCCAGCACACCGCACACCACTGACAGTACACAATGTACCACACCCCCATCAGACACCCAGCACACCGGACACCACTGACGGTACACAATTTACCACAGCCCCATCAGACACACAGCACACCGCACACCACTGACAGTACACAATGAACCACACCCCCATCAGACACCCAGCACACCGCACACCACTGACAGTACACAATGTACCACACCCCCATCAGGCACCCAGCTCAACACACAGGACTGACAGTACACAATGTACCACACCCCCATCAGACACCCAGCACACCGCACACCACTGACAGTACACAATGTACCACACCCCCATCAGACACCCAGCACACCGCACACCACTGACGGTACACAATTTACCACAGCCCCATCAGACACCCTGCACACCACACACCACTGTCAGCACACAATATACCACACCCCCTTCAGACACCCAGCCCACCGCACACCACTGACAGTACACAATGTACCACAGCACCATCAGGAACCCAGCTCACCCACACCACTGACAGCACACAATGTACCACACCCCTATCTGACATCTAGCACACCGCACACCACTGACAGTACACAATGTACCACACCCCCATCAGACACCCAGCACACCGCACACCACTGACAGTACACAATGTACCACAGCCCCATCAGGCACCCAGCACACCGCACACCACTGACAGTACACAATGTACCGCACCCCCATCAGACACCCAGCACACCACACACCACTGACAGTACACAATGTACCACACCCCCATCAGACACCCAGCACACAACACACCACTGACAGTACACAATGTACCACTCACCCATCAGGCACCCAGCACACTGCACACCACTGACAGTACACAATGTACCACACCCCCATCATGCACGCAGCACACCGCACACCACTGACAGTACACAATGTACCACACCCCCATCAGACACACAGCACACCGCACACCACTGACAGTACACAATGTACCACACCCCCATCAGACACCCAGCACACCGCACACCACTGACAGTACATAATGTACCACAGCCCCATCAGGCACCCAGCACACTGCACACCACTGACAGTACACAATGTACCACAGCCCCATCAGACACCCAGCACACCGCACACCACTGACAGTTCACAATGTACCACACCCCCATCAGGCACCCAGCACACCGCACACCACTGACAGTACACAATGTACCACACCCCCATCAGACACCCATCACACTGCACACCACTGACAGACACAATGTTCCACAGCCCCATCAGACACCCAGCACACCGCACACCACTGACAGTACACAATGTACCACACCCCCATCAGACACCCAGCACAACGCACACCACTGACAGTACACAATGTACCGCACCCCCATCAGACACCCAGCACACCGCACACCACTGACAGTACACAATGTACCACACCCCCATCAGGAACCCAGCACACTGCACACCACTGACAGTACACAATGTACCACACCCTCATCAGACACCCAGCACACCCCACACCACTGACTGTACACAATGTACCACACCCCCATCAGACACCCAGCACACCACACACCACTGACAGTACACAATGTACCACACCCCCATCAGACACCCAGCACACCACTGACAGTACACAATGTACCACACCCTCATCAGACACCCAGCACACCGCACACCACTGACTGTACACAATGTACCACACCCCCATCAGACACCCAGCACACCACACACCACTGACAGTACACAATGTACCACACCCCCATCAGGCACCCAGCACACTGCACACCACTGACAGTACACAATGTACCACACCCTCATCAGACACCCAGCACACCGCACACCACTGACAGTACACAATGTACCACACCCCCATCAGGCACCCAGCACACCACACTACACTGACAGTACACAATGTACCACACCCCCATCAGACACCCAGCACACCGCACACCACTGACAGTACACAATGTACCACACCCCCATCAGACACCCAGCACACCGCACACCACTGACAGTACACAATGTACCACACCCCAATCAGACACCCATCACACCGGACACCACTGACAGTACACAATGTACCTCACCCCCATCAGACACCCAGCACACCACACACCACTGACAGTACACAATGTACCACAGCCCCATCAGATACCCAGCACACCACACACCACTGACAGTACACAATATACCACACCCCCATCAGACACCCAGCACACCGCACACCACTGACAGTACACAATGTACCATACCCCCATCAGACACACAGCTCACCACACACCACTGACAGTACACAATGTACCACACTCCCATCAGGCACCCAGCTCACCGCACACCACTGACAGTACACAATGTACCACACCCTCATCAGACACCCAGCACACCGCACACCACTGACAGTACACAATGTACCGCACCCCCATCAGACACCCAGCACACCGCACACCACTGACAGTACACAATGTACCACACCCCCATCAGGCACCCAGCACACCACACACCACTGACAGTACACAATGTACCACACCCCCATCAGGCACCCAGCACACCGCACACCACTGACAGTACAAAATGTACCACACCCACATCAGACACTCAGCTCCCCGCACACCACTGACAGTACACAATGTACCACACCCCCATCAGGCACCCAGCACACCGCACTCCACTGACAGTACACAATGTACCACACCCCCATTAGACATCCAGCTCACCGCACACCACTGACAGTACACAATGTACCACACCCCCATTAGACATCCAGCACACCGCACACCACTGACAGTACACAATGTACCACACCCGCATCAGACACCCAGCACACCGCACACCACTGACAGTACACAATGTACCACACCCACAGCAGACACCCAGCTCCCCGCACATCACTGACATGACACAATGTACCACACCCCCATCTCGCACCCAGCACACCACACACCACTGACAGTACACAATGTACCACACCCCATCAGACATCCAGCTCACCGCACACCACTGACAGTACACAATGTACCACACCCCCATTAGACATCCAGCACACCGCACACCACTGACAGTACACAATGTACCACACCCCCATCAGACACCCAGCACACCGCACACCACTGACAGTACACAATGTACCACACCCCCATCAGTCACCCAGCACACCGCACACCACTGACAGTCCACAATGTACCACAGCCCCATCAGGCACCCAGCACACCGCACAACACTGACAGCACACAATATACCACACCCCCATCAGACACCCAGCACACCACACACCACTGACGGTACACAATTTAGCACTGCCTCATCAGACACCCAGCACACCGCACACCACTGACAGTACACAATGAACCACACCCCCATCAGACACCCAGCACACCGCACACCACTGATAGTACACAATGTACCATACCCCATCAGGTACCCAGCTCAACACACACCACTGACAGTACACAATGTACCACAGTCCCATCAGACACCCAGCACACCGCACACCACTGACAGTACACAATGTACCACAGCCCCATCAGACACCCAGCACACCGCACACCACTGACATTACACAATGAACCACACCCCCATCAAGCTCCCAGCACACCGCACACCACTGACAGTACACAATGTACCGCACCCCATCAGACATCCATCACACCGCACACCACTGACAGTACACAATGTACCACACCCCCATCAGACACCCAGCACACCGTACACCACTGACAGTAAACAATGTACCACACCCCCATCAGACACCCAGCTCCCCGCAGACCACTGACATGACACAATGTACCACACCCCCATCAGGCACCCAGCACACCGCACACCACTGACAGTACAAAATGTACCACACCCCCATCAGTCACCCAGCACACCGCACACCACTGACAGTACACAATGTACCACAGCCCCATCAGACACCCAGCACACCGCACAACACTGACAGTACACAATGTACCACACCCCCATCAGACACCCAGCACACTGCACACCACTGACAGTACACAATGTACCACACCCTCATCAGACACCCAGCACACCGCACACCACTGAGAGACACAATGTACCACAGCCCCATCAGACACCCAGCTCACCGCACACCACTGACAGTACACAATGTACCACACCCCCATCAGACACCCAGCACACCGCACACCACTGACAGTTCACAATGTACCACACCCCCATCAGGCACCCAGCACACTGCACACCACTGACAGTACACAATGTACCACACCCCCATCAGACACCCAGCACACCGCACACCACTGACAGTAGACAATTTACCACAGCCCCATCAGACACCCAGCACACTGCACACCACTGACAGTACACAATGTACCACAGCCCCATCAGACACCCAGCACACCGCACACCACTGACAGTACACAATGTACCGCAGTCCCATCAGACATCCAGCACACCACACACCACTGACAGTACACAATGTACCACAGACCCATCAGACACCCAGCACACCGCATACCACTGACAGTACACAATGTACCACAGCCCCATCAGACACCCAGCACACCGCACACCCCTGTCAGTACACAATGTAACACAGCCCCATCAGGCACCCAGCACACCGCACACCACTGACTGTACACAATGTACCGCACCCCCATCAAACACCCAGCACACCGTACACCACTGACAGTGCACAATGTACCACACCCCCATCAGGCACCCAGCACACCGCACACCACTGACAGTACACAATGTACCACAGCCCCATCAGGCACCCAGCACACCGCACACCACTGACAGTACACAATGTACCACAGCCCCATCAGACACCATCACACCGGACACCACTGACAGTACACAATGTACCACACCCCCATCAGACACCCATCACACCGGACACCACTGACAGTACACAATGTACCATACCCCCATCAGACACACAGCTCACCACACACCACTGACAGTACACAATGTACCACAGCCCCATCAGACACCCAGCACACCGCACACCACTGACAGTACACAATGTACCACACCCCCATCAGGTACCCAGCTCAACGCACACCACTGTCAGTACACAATGTACCACAGACCCATCAGGCACCCAGCTCACCGCACACCACTGACAGTACACAATGTACCACACCCCCATCAGACACCCAGCACACCACACACCACTGACAGTACACAATGTACCACACCCCCATCAGACACCCAGCACACCGCACACCACTGACAGTACACAATGTACCACACCCCAATCAGACACCCATCACACCGGACACCACTGACAGTACACAATGTACCACAGCCCCATCAGACACCCAGCACACCGCACACCACAGACAGTACACAATGTACCTCACCCCCATCAGACACCCAGCACACCACACACCACTGACAGTACACAATGTACCACAGCCCCATCAGATACCCAGCACACCACACACCACTGACAGTACACAATATACCACACCCCCATCAGACACCCAGCACACCGCACACCACTGACAGTACACAATGTACCATACCCCCATCAGACACACAGCTCACCACACACCACTGACAGTACACAATGTACCACACCCCCATCAGGCACCCAGCTCACCGCACACCACTGACAGTACACAATGTACCACACCATCATCAGACACCCAGCACACCGCACACCACTGACAGTACACAATGTACCGCACCCCCATCAGACACCCAGCACACCGCACACCACTGACAGTACACAATGTACCACAGCCCCATCAGACACCCAGCACACCGCACACCACTGACAGTTCACAATGTACCACACCCCCATCAGACACCCAGCACACCGCACACCACTGACAGTACACAATGTACCACACCCCCATCAGACACACAGCACAGCACACACCACTGACAGTACACAATGTACCACACCCCCATCAGACACCCAGCACACCGCACACCACTGACAGTACACAATGTACCACAGCCCCATCAGACACCCAGCACACCACACACCACTGACAGTACACAATGTACCACACCCCCACCAGACACCCAGCACACCGCACACCACTGACAGTACACAATGTACCACAGCCCCATCAGACACCCAGCACACCACACACCACTGACAGTACACAATGTACCACACCCCCATCAGACACCCAGCACACCGCACACCACTGACAGTACACAATGTACCACAGCCCCATCAGACACCCAGCACACCACACACCACTGACAGTACACAATGTACCACACCCCCATCAGACACCCAGCACACCGCACACCACTGACAGTACACAATGTACCACAGCCCCATCAGACACCCAGCACACCACACACCACTGACAGTACACAATGTACCACACCCACATCAGACACTCAGCTCCCCGCACACCACTGACATGACAAAATGTACAACTCCCCCATCAGGAACCCAGCACACCGCACTCCACTGACAGTACACAATGTACCACACCCCCATTAGACATCCAGCTCACCGCACACCACTGACAGTAGACAATGTACCACACCCCCATTAGACATCCAGCACACCGCACACCACTGACAGTACACAATGTACCACACCCGCATCAGACACCCAGCACACCGCACACCACTGACAGTACACAATGTACCACACCCACAGCAGACACCCAGCTCCCCGCACATCACTGACATGACACAATGTACCACACCCACATCAGACACCCAGCTCCCCGCACACCACTGACATGACAAAATGTACAACTCCCCCATCAGGCACCCAGCACACCGCACTCCACTGACAGTACACAATGTACCACACCCCCATTAGACATCCAGCTCACCGCACACCACTGACAGTACACAATGTACCACACCCACATTAGACATCCAGCACACCGCACACCACTGACAGTACACAATGTACCACACCCCCATCAGACACCCAGCACACCGCACACCACTGACAGTACACAATGTACCACACCCCCATCAGTCACCCAGCACACCGCACACCACTGACAGTACACAATGTACCACAGCCCCATCAGGCACCCAGCACACCGCACAACACTGACAGTACACAATGTACCACACCCCCATCAGACACCCAGCACACCACACACCACTGACGGTACACAATTTAGCACTGCCTCATCAGACACCCAGCACACCGCACACCACTGACAGTACACAATGAACCACACCCCCATCAGACACCCAGCACACCGCACACCACTGATAGTACACAATGTACCATACCCCATCAGGTACCCAGCTCAACACACACCACTGACAGTACACAATGTACCACAGTCCCATCAGACACCCAGCACACCGCACACCACTGACAGTACACAATGTACCACAGCCCCATCAGACACCCAGCACACCGCACACCACTGACATTACACAATGAACCACACCCCCATCAAGCTCCCAGCACACCGCACACCACTGACAGTACACAATGTACCGCACCCCATCAGACATCCATCACACCGCACACCACTGACAGTACACAATGTACCACACCCCCATCAGACACCCAGCACACCGTACACCACTGACAGTAAACAATGTACCACACCCCCATCAGACACCCAGCTCCCCGCAGACCACTGACATGACACAATGTACCACACCCCCATCAGGCACCCAGCACACCGCACACCACTGACAGTACACAATGTACCACACCCCCATCAGTCACCCAGCACACCGCACACCACTGACAGTACACAATGTACCACAGCCCCATCAGACACCCAGCACACCGCACAACACTGACAGTACACAATGTACCACACCCCCATCAGACACCCAGCACACCGCACACCACTGACGGTACACAATTTACTACAGCCCCATCAGACACCCAGCACACCGCACACCACTGACAGTACACAATGAACCACACCCACATCAGACACCCAGCACACCGCACACCACTGACAGTACACAATGTACCACACCCCCATCAGGTACCCAGCTCAACGCACACCACTGTCAGTACACAATGTACCACAGACCCATCAGGCACCCAGCTCACCGCACACCACTGACAGTACACAATGTACCACACCCCCATCAGACACCCAGCACACCGCACAGCACTGACAGTACACAATGTACCACACCCCCATCAGACACCCAGCACACCGCACAGCACTGACAGTACACAATGTACCACACCACCATCAGACACCCAGCATGCCGCACACCACTGAAAGTACACAATGTACCACACACCCATCAGACACCCAGCACACCGCACAGCACTGACAGTACACAATGTACCACACCACCATCAGACACCCAGCACACCGCACACCACTGACAGTACACAATGTACCACACCCCCGACAGGCACCCAGCTCAACACACACGACTGACAGTACACAATGTACCACACCACCATCAGACACCCAGCACACCGCACACCACTGACAGTACACAATGTACCACACCCCCATCAGACACCCAGCACACTGTACACCACTGACAGTACACAATGTACAACACCCCCATCAGTCACCCAGCACACCACACACCACTGACAGTACACAATGTACCACAGCACCATCAGGAACCCAGCTCACCCACACCACTGACAGTACACAATGTACCACAGCCCCATCAGACACCCTGCACACCACACACCACTGTCAGTACACAATGTACCACAGCCCCATCAGGCACCCAGCACACCGCACACCACTGACAGACACAATGTACCACACCCCCATCAGACACCCAGCACACCGCACACCACTGACAGTAGACAATTTACCACAGCCCCATCAGACACCCAGCACACTGCACACCACTGACAGTACACAATGTACCACAGCCCCATCAGACACCCAGCACACCGCACACCACTGACAGTACACAATGTACCGCAGTCCCATCAGACATCCAGCACACCACACACCACTGACAGTACACAATGTACCACAGACCCATCAGACACCCAGCACACCGCATACCACTGACAGTACACAATGTACCACAGCCCCATCAGACACCCAGCACACCGCACACCCCTGTCAGTACACAATGTAACACAGCCCCATCAGGCACCCAGCACACCGCACACCACTGACTGTACACAATGTACCGCACCCCCATCAAACACCCAGCACACCGTACACCACTGACAGTGCACAATGTACCACACCCCCATCAGGCACCCAGCACACCGCACACCACTGACAGTACACAATGTACCACAGCCCCATCAGGCACCCAGCACACCGCACACCACTGACAGTACACAATGTACCACAGCCCCATCAGACACCATCACACCGGACACCACTGACAGTACACAATGTACCACACCCCCATCAGACACCCATCACACCGGACACCACTGACAGTACACAATGTACCACACCCCCATCAGAAACCCAGCACACTGCACACCACTGACAGTACACAATATACCACACCCCCATCAGACACCCAGCACACCACACACCACTGACAGTACACAATGTACCACACCCCCATCAGACACCCAGCACACCGCACACCACTGACTGTACACAATGTACCACAGCCGCATCAGACACCCAGCACACCGCAAACCACTGAAAGTACACATTGTACCACAGCCCCATCAGACACCCAGCACACCACACACCACTGACAGTACACAATGTACCACAGCCGCATCAGACACCCAGCACACCGCACACCACTGACAGTACACAATGTACCACACCCCCATCAGGCACCCAGCACACCACACACCACTGACAGTACACAATGTACCACACCCCCATCAGACACCCAGCACACCGCACACCACTGACAGTACACAATGTACCACACCCCCATCAGGCACCCAGCTCACCGCACACCACTTACAGTACACAATGTACCACAGCCCCATCAGACACCCAGCACACCGCACACCACTGACAGTACACAATGTACCACAGCCCCATCAGACAACCAGCACACTGCACACCACTGACAGTACACAATGTACCACAGCCCCATCAGACACCCAGCACACCGCACACCACAGACAGTACACAATGTACCTCACCCCCATCAGACACCCAGCACACCGCACACCACTGACAGTACACAATGTACCACAGCCCCATCAGATACCCAGCACACCACACACCACTGACAGTACACAATATACCACACCCCCATCAGACACCCAGCACACCGCACACCACTGACAGTACACAATGTACCATACCCCCATCAGACACACAGCTCACCACACACCACTGACAGTACACAATGTACCACAGCCCCATCAGACACCCAGCACACTGCACACCACTGACAGTACACAATGTACCACACCCCCATCAGGTACCCAGCTCAACGCACACCACTGTCAGTACACAATGTACCACAGACCCATCAGGCACCCAGCTCACCGCACACCACTGACAGTACACAATGTACCACACCCCCATCAGACACCCAGCACACCACACACCACTGACAGTACACAATGTACCACACCCCCATCAGACACCCAGCACACCGCACACCACTGACAGTACAAAGAACAAAGAACAAAGAAATGTACAGCACAGGAACAGGCCCTTCGGCCCTCCAAGCCCGTGCCGACCATACTGCCCGACTAAACTACAATCTTCTACACTTCCTGGGTCCGTATCCTTCTATTCCCATCCTATTCATATATTTGTCAAGATGCCCCTTAAATGTCCCTATCGTCCCTGCCTCCACTACCTCCTCCGGTAGTGAGTTCCAGGCACCCACTACCCTCTGCGTAAAAAACTTGCCTCGTACATCTACTCTAAACTTTGCCCCTCTCACCTTAAACCTATGACCCCTAGTAATTGACCCCTCTACCCTGGGGAAAAGCCTCTGACTATCCAATCTGTCTATGCCCCTCATAATTTTGTATACCTCTATCAGGTCGCCCCTCAACCTCCTTCGTTCCAGTGAGAACAAACCGAGTTTATTCAATCGCTCCTCATAGCTTATGCCCTCCATACCAGGCAACATTCTGGTAAATCTCTTCTGCACCCTCTCTAAAGCCTCCACATCCTTCTGGTAGTGTGGCGACCAGAATTGAACACTATACTCCAAGTGTGGCCTAACTAAGGTTCTATACAGCTGCAACATGACTTGCCAATTCTTATACTCAATGCCCCGGCCAATGAAGGCAAGCATGCCGTATGCCTTCTTGACTACCTTCTCCACCTGTGTAGCCCCTTTCAGTGATCTGTGGACCTGTACTCCTAGATCTCTTTGACTTTCAATACTCTTGAGGGTTCTACCATTCACTGTATATTCCCTACCTGCATTAGCCCTTCCAAAATGCATTACCTCACATTTGTCCAGGTTAAACTCCATCTGCCATCTCTCCGCCCAAGTCTCCAGACAATCTAAATCCTGCTGTATCCTCAGACAGTCCTCATCGCTATCCGCAATTCCACCAACCTTTGTGTCGTCTGCAAACTTACTAATCAGACCAGTTACATTTTCCTCCAAATCATTTATATATACTACAAAGAGCAAAGGTCCCAGCACTGATCCCTGTGGAACACCACTGGTCACAGCCCTCCAATTAGAAAAGCATCCCTCCATTGCTACCCTCTGCCTTCTATGGCCTAGCCAGTTCTGTATCCACCTTGCCAGTTCACCCCTGATCCCGTGTGACTTCACCTTTTGTACTAGTCTACCATGAGGGACCTTGTCAAAGGCCTTACTGAAGTCCATATAGACAACATCTACTGCCCTACCTGCATCAATCATCTTAGTGACCTCCTCGAAAAACTCTATCAAGTTAGTGAGACACGACCTCCCCTTCACAAAACCGTGCTGCCTCTCACTAATACGTCCATTTGCTTCCAAATGGGAGTAGATCCTGTCTCGAAGAATTCTCTCCAGTAATTTCCCTACCACTGAAGTAAGGCTCACCGGCCTGTAGTTCCCGGGATTATCCCTGCCACCCTTCTTAAACAGAGGAACAACATTGGCTATTCTCCAGTCCTCCGGGACATCCCCTGAAGTCAGCGAGGATCCAAAGATTTCTGTCAAGGCCTCAGCAATTTCCTCTCCAGCCTCCTTCAGTATTCTGGGGTAGATCCCATCCGGCCCTGGGGACTTATCTACCTTAATATTTTTTAAGACACCCAACACCTCGTCTTTTTGGATCACAATGTGACCCAGGCTATCTACACCCCATTCTCCAGACTCAACATCTACCAATTCCTTCTCTTTGGTGAATACTGATGCAAAGTATTCATTTAGTACCTCGCCCATTTCCTCTGGCTCCACACATAGATTCCCTTGCCTATCCTTCAGTGGGCCAACCCTTTCCCTGGCTACCCTCTTACTTTTTATGTAAGTGTAAAAAGCCTTGGGATTTTCCTTAACCCTATTTGCCAATGCCTTTTCATGACCCCTTCTAGCCCTCCTGACTCCTTGCTTAAGTTCCTTCCTACTTTCCTTATATGCCACACAGGCTTCGTCTGTTCCCAGCCTTTTAGCCCTGACAAATGCCTCCTTTTTCTTTTTGACGAGGCCTACAATATCACTCGTCATCCAAGGTTCCCGAAAATTGCCGTATTTATCTTTCTTCCTCACAGGAACATGCCTGTCCTGTATTCCTTTCAACTGACACTTGAAAGCCTCCCACATGTCAGATGTTGATTTGCCCTCAAACATCCGCCCCCAATCTATGTTCTTCAGTTCCCGCCTAATATTGTTATAATTAGCCTTCCCCCAATTTAGCACATTCATCCTCGGACCACTCTTATCCTTGTCCACCAGTACTTTAAAACTTACTGAATTGTGGTCACTGTTACCGAAATGCTCCCCTACTGAAACATCTACCACCTGGCCGGGCTCATTCCCTAATACCAGGTCCAGTACCGCCCCTTCCCTAGTTGGACTGTTTACATATTGTTTTAAGAAGCCCTCCTGGATGCTCCTTACAAACTCTGCCCCGTCTAAGCCCCTGGCACTAAGTGAGTCCCAGTCAATATTGGGGAAGTTGAAGTCTCCCATCACCACAACCCTGTTGTTTTTACTCTTTTCCAAAATCTGTCTACCTATCTGCTCCTCTATCTCCCGCTGGCTGTTGGGAGGCCTGTAGTATACCCCCAACATTGTGACTGCACCCTTCTTATTCCTGATCTCTACCCATATAGCCTCACTGCCCTCTGAGGTGTCCTCTCGCTGTATAGCTGTGATACTCTCCTGAACAAGTAGCGCAACTCCGCCTCCCCTTTTACATCCCCCTCTATCCCGCCTGAAACATCTAAATCCTGGAACGTTTAGCTGCCAATCCTGCCCTTCCCTCAACCAGGTCTCTGTAATGGCAACAACATCATAGTTCCAAGTAGTAATCCAAGCTCTAAGTTCATCTGCCTTACCCGTAATGCTCCTTGCATTAAAACATATGCACTTCAGGCCACCAGACCCGCTGTGTTCAGCAACTTCTCCCCGTCTGCGCTGCCTCAGAGCCACACTGTCCCTATTCCCTAGTTCTCCCTCAATGCTCTCACCTTCTGACCTATTGCTCCCGTGCCCACCCCCCTGCCATACTAGTTTAAACCCTCCCGTGTGACACTAGCAAACCTCGCGGCCAGGATATTTATGCCTCTCCGGTTTAGATGCAACCCGTCCATCTTATACAGGTCACACCTGCCCCGGAAGAGCTCCCAGTGGTCCAGATAACAGAAACCCTCCCTCCTACACCAGCTGTTTAGCCACGTGTTTGTCTGCTCTATCTTCCTATTTCTAGCCTCACTGGCACGTGGCACAGGGAGTAATCCCGAGATTACAACCCTCGAGGTCCTGTCTTTTAACTTTCTGCCTAGCTCCCTGAACTCCTGCTGCAGGACCTCATGCCCCTTCCTGCCTATGTCGTTAGTACCAATATGTACAACGACCTCTGCCTGTTTGCCCTCCCCCTACACAATGTACCACACCCCAATCAGACACCCATCACACCGGACACCACTGACAGTACACAATGTACCACAGCCCCATCAGACACCCAGCACACCGCACACCACAGACAGTACACAATGTACCTCACCCCCATCAGACACCCAGCACACCACACACCACTGACAGTACACAATGTACCACAGCCCCATCAGATACCCAGCACACCACACACCACTGACAGTACACAATATACCACACCCCCATCAGACACCCAGCACACCGCACACCACTGACAGTACACAATGTACCATACCCCCATCAGACACACAGCTCACCACACACCACTGACAGTACACAATGTACCACACCCCCATCAGGCACCCAGCTCACCGCACACCACTGACAGTACACAATGTACCACACCATCATCAGACACCCAGCACACCGCACACCACTGACAGTACACAATGTACCGCACCCCCATCAGACACCCAGCACACCGCACACCACTGACAGTACACAATGTACCACAGCCCCATCAGACACCCAGCACACCGCACACCACTGACAGTTCACAATGTACCACACCCCCATCAGACACCCAGCACACCGCACACCACTGACAGTACACAATGTACCACACCCCCATCAGACACACAGCACAGCACACACCACTGACAGTACACAATGTACCACACCCCCATCAGACACCCAGCACACCGCACACCACTGACAGTACACAATGTACCACAGCCCCATCAGACACCCAGCACACCACACACCACTGACAGTACACAATGTACCACACCCCCACCAGACACCCAGCACACCGCACACCACTGACAGTACACAATGTACCACAGCCCCATCAGACACCCAGCACACCACACACCACTGACAGTACACAATGTACCACACCCCCATCAGACACCCAGCACACCGCACACCACTGACAGTACACAATGTACCACAGCCCCATCAGACACCCAGCACACCACACACCACTGACAGTACACAATGTACCACACCCCCATCAGACACCCAGCACACCGCACACCACTGACAGTACACAATGTACCACAGCCCCATCAGACACCCAGCACACCACACACCACTGACAGTACACAATGTACCACACCCACATCAGACACTCAGCTCCCCGCACACCACTGACATGACAAAATGTACAACTCCCCCATCAGGAACCCAGCACACCGCACTCCACTGACAGTACACAATGTACCACACCCCCATTAGACATCCAGCTCACCGCACACCACTGACAGTAGACAATGTACCACACCCCCATTAGACATCCAGCACACCGCACACCACTGACAGTACACAATGTACCACACCCGCATCAGACACCCAGCACACCGCACACCACTGACAGTACACAATGTACCACACCCACAGCAGACACCCAGCTCCCCGCACATCACTGACATGACACAATGTACCACACCCACATCAGACACCCAGCTCCCCGCACACCACTGACATGACAAAATGTACAACTCCCCCATCAGGCACCCAGCACACCGCACTCCACTGACAGTACACAATGTACCACACCCCCATTAGACATCCAGCTCACCGCACACCACTGACAGTACACAATGTACCACACCCACATTAGACATCCAGCACACCGCACACCACTGACAGTACACAATGTACCACACCCCCATCAGACACCCAGCACACCGCACACCACTGACAGTACACAATGTACCACACCCCCATCAGTCACCCAGCACACCGCACACCACTGACAGTACACAATGTACCACAGCCCCATCAGGCACCCAGCACACCGCACAACACTGACAGTACACAATGTACCACACCCCCATCAGACACCCAGCACACCACACACCACTGACGGTACACAATTTAGCACTGCCTCATCAGACACCCAGCACACCGCACACCACTGACAGTACACAATGAACCACACCCCCATCAGACACCCAGCACACCGCACACCACTGATAGTACACAATGTACCATACCCCATCAGGTACCCAGCTCAACACACACCACTGACAGTACACAATGTACCACAGTCCCATCAGACACCCAGCACACCGCACACCACTGACAGTACACAATGTACCACAGCCCCATCAGACACCCAGCACACCGCACACCACTGACATTACACAATGAACCACACCCCCATCAAGCTCCCAGCACACCGCACACCACTGACAGTACACAATGTACCGCACCCCATCAGACATCCATCACACCGCACACCACTGACAGTACACAATGTACCACACCCCCATCAGACACCCAGCACACCGTACACCACTGACAGTAAACAATGTACCACACCCCCATCAGATACCCAGCACACCACACACCACTGACAGTACACAATATACCACACCCCCATCAGACACCCAGCACACCGCACACCACTGACAGTACACAATGTACCATACCCCCATCAGACACACAGCTCACCACACACCACTGACAGTACACAATGTACAACACCCCCATCAGTCACCCAGCACACCACACACCACTGACAGTACACAATGTACCACAGCACCATCAGGAACCCAGCTCACCCACACCACTGACAGTACACAATGTACCACAGCCCCATCAGACACCCTGCACACCACACACCACTGTCAGTACACAATGTACCACAGCCCCATCAGGCACCCAGCACACCGCACACCACTGACAGACACAATGTACCACACCCCCATCAGACACCCAGCACACCGCACACCACTGACAGTAGACAATTTACCACAGCCCCATCAGACACCCAGCACACTGCACACCACTGACAGTACACAATGTACCACAGCCCCATCAGACACCCAGCACACCGCACACCACTGACAGTACACAATGTACCGCAGTCCCATCAGACATCCAGCACACCACACACCACTGACAGTACACAATGTACCACAGACCCATCAGACACCCAGCACACCGCATACCACTGACAGTACACAATGTACCACAGCCCCATCAGACACCCAGCACACCGCACACCCCTGTCAGTACACAATGTAACACAGCCCCATCAGGCACCCAGCACACCGCACACCACTGACTGTACACAATGTACCACAGCCCCATCAGACACCATCACACCGGACACCACTGACAGTACACAATGTACCACACCCCCATCAGACACCCATCACACCGGACACCACTGACAGTACACAATGTACCACACCCCCATCAGAAACCCAGCACACTGCACACCACTGACAGTACACAATATACCACACCCCCATCAGACACCCAGCACACCACACACCACTGACAGTACACAATGTACCACACCCCCATCAGACACCCAGCACACCGCACACCACTGACTGTACACAATGTACCACAGCCCCATCAGGCACCCAGCACACCGCACACCACTGACAGTACACAATGTACCACAGCCCCATCAGACACCATCACACCGGACACCACTGACAGTACACAATGTACTACACCCCCATCAGACACCCATCACACCGGACACCACTGACAGTACACAATGTACCACACCCCCATCAGAAACCCAGCACACTGCACACCACTGACAGTACACAATATACCACACCCCCATCAGACACCCAGCACACCACACACCACTGACAGTACACAATGTACCACACCCCCATCAGACACCCAGCACACCGCACACCACTGACTGTACACAATGTACCACAGCCGCATCAGACACCCAGCACACCGCAAACCACTGAAAGTACACATTGTACCACAGCCCCATCAGACACCCAGCACACCACACACCACTGACAGTACACAATGTACCACAGCCGCATCAGACACCCAGCACACCGCACACCACTGACAGTACACAATGTACCACACCCCCATCAGGCACCCAGCACACCACACACCACTGACAGTACACAATGTACCACACCCCCATCAGACACCCAGCACACCGCACACCACTGACAGTACACAATGTACCACACCCCCATCAGGCACCCAGCTCACCGCACACCACTTACAGTACACAATGTACCACAGCCCCATCAGACACCCAGCACACCGCACACCACTGACAGTACACAATGTACCACAGCCCCATCAGACAACCAGCACACTGCACACCACTGACAGTACACAATGTACCACAGCCCCATCAGACACCCAGCACACCGCACACCACAGACAGTACACAATGTACCTCACCCCCATCAGACACCCAGCACACCGCACACCACTGACAGTACACAATGTACCACAGCCCCATCAGATACCCAGCACACCACACACCACTGACAGTACACAATATACCACACCCCCATCAGACACCCAGCACACCGCACACCACTGACAGTACACAATGTACCATACCCCCATCAGACACACAGCTCACCACACACCACTGACTGTACACAATGTACCACACCCCCATCAGGCACCCAGCTCACCGCACACCACTGACAGTACACAATGTACCACACCCTCATCAGACACCCAGCACACCGCACACCACTGACAGTACACAATGTACCGCACCCCCATCAGACACCCAGCACACCGCACACCACTGACAGTACACAATGTACCACAGCCCCATCAGACACCCAGCACACCGCACACCACTGACAGTTCACAATGTACCACACCCCCATCAGGCACCCAGCACACTGCACACCACTGACAGTACACAATGTACCACACCCTCATCAGACACCCAGCACACCACACACCACTGACAAAACACAATGTACCACACCCCCATCAGGCACCCAGCACACCACACACCACTGACAGTACACAATGTACCACACCCCCATCAGACACCCAGCACACCGCACACCACTGACAGTACACAATGTACCACACCCTCATCAGACACCCAGCACACCACACACCACTGACAAAACACAATGTACCACACCCCCATCAGGCACCCAGCACACCACACACCACTGACAGTACACAATGTACCACACCCACATCAGACACCCAGCTCCCCGCACACCACTGACATGACAAAATGTACAACTCCCCCATCAGGCACCCAGCACACCGCACTCCACTGACAGTACACAATGTACCACACCCCCATTAGACATCCAGCTCACCGCACACCACTGACAGTACACAATGTACCACAGCCCCATTAGACATCCAGCACACCGCACACCACTGACAGTACACAATGTACCACACCCCCATCAGACACCCAGCACACCGCACACCACTGACAGTACACAATGTACCACACCCCCATCAGGCACCCAGCACACCGCACACCACTGACAGTACACAATGTACCACACCCCCATCAGGCACCCAGCACACCACACACCACTGACAGTACACAATGTACCACAGCCCCATCAGGCACCCAGCACACCGCACAACACTGACAGTACACAATGTACCACACCCCCATCAGACACCCAGCACACCACACACCACTGACGGTACACAATTTAGCACTGCCTCATCAGACACCCAGCACACCGCACACCACTGACAGTACACAATGAACCACACCCCCATCAGACACCCAGCACACCGCACACCACTGACAGTACACAATGTACCACAGCCCCATCAGACACCCAGCACACCGCACACCACTGACAGTACACAATGTACCACACCCCTATCAAGCTCCCAGCACACCGCACACCACTGACAGTACACAATGTACCGCACCCCATCAGACATCCATCACACCGCACACCACTGACAGTACACAATGTACCACACCCCCATCAGACACCCAGCACACCGCACACCACTGACAGTAAACAATGTACCACACCCCCATCAGACACCCAGCTCCCCGCAGACCACTGACATGACACAATGTACCACACCCCCATCAGTCACCCAGCACACCGCACACCACTGACAGTACACAATGTACCACAGCCCCATCAGACACCCAGCACACCGCACAACACTGACAGTACACAATGTACCACACCCCCATCAGACACCCAGCACACCGCACACCACTGACGGTACACAATTTACGACAGCCCCATCAGACACCCAGCACACCGCACACCACTGACAGTACACAATGAACCACACCCACATCAGACACCCAGCACGCCGCACACCACTGACAGTACACAATGTACCACACCCCCATCAGGTACCCAGCTCAACGCACACCACTGTCAGTACACAATGTACCACAGACCCATCAGGCACCCAGCTCACCGCACACCACTGACAGTACACAATGTACCACACCCCCATCAGACACCCAGCACACCGCACAGCACTGACAGTACACAATGTACCACACCCCCATCAGACACCCAGCACACCGCACAGCACTGACAGTACACAATGTACCACACCACCAACAGACACCCAGCATGCCGCACACCACTGAAAGTACACAATGTACCACACACCCATCAGACACCCAGCACACCGCACAGCACTGACAGTACACAATGTACCACACCACCATCAGACACCCAGCACACCGCACACCACTGACAGTACACAATGTACCACACCCCCTGCAGGCACCCAGCTCAACACACACGACTGACAGTACACAATGTACCACACCACCATCAGACACCCAGCACACCGCACACCACTGACTGTACACAATGTACCACAGCCCCATCAGGCACCCAGCACACCGCACACCACTGACAGACACAATGTACCACACCCCCATCAGACACCCAGCACACCGCACACCACTGACAGTAGACAATTTACCACAGCCCCATCAGACACCCAGCACACTGCACACCACTGACAGTACACAATGTACCACAGCCCCATCAGACACCCAGCACACCGCACACCACTGACAGTACACAATGTACCGCAGTCCCATCAGACATCCAGCACACTACACACCACTGACAGTACACAATGTACCACAGACCCATCAGACACCCAGCACACCGCATACCACTGACAGTACACAATGTACCACAGCCCCATCAGACACCCAGCACACCGCGCACCCCTGTCAGTACACAATGTAACACAGCCCCATCAGGCACCCAGCACACCGCACACCACAGACTGTACACAATGTACCGCACCCCCATCAAACACCCAGCACACCGTACACCACTGACAGTGCACAATGTACCACACCCCCATCAGGCACCCAGCACACCGCACACCACTGACAGTACACAATGTACCACAGCCCCATCAGGCACCCAGCACACCGCACACCACTGACAGTACACAATGTACCACAGCCCCATCAGACACCATCACACCGGACACCACTGACAGTACACAATGTACCACACCCCCATCAGACACCCATCACACCGGACACCACTGACAGTACACAATGTACCACACCCCCATCAGAAACCCAGCACACTGCACACCACTGACAGTACACAATATACCACACCCCCATCAGACACCCAGCACACCACACACCACTGACAGTACACAATGTACCACACCCCCATCAGACACCCAGCACACCGCACACCACTGACTGTACACAATGTACCACAGCCGCATCAGACACCCAGCACACCGCACACCACTGAAAGTACACATTGTACCACAGCCCCATCAGACACCCAGCACACCACACACCACTGACAGTACACAATGTACCACAGCCGCATCAGACACCCAGCACACCGCACACCACTGACAGTACACAATGTACCACACCCCCATCAGGCACCCAGCACACCACACACCACTGACAGTACACAATGTACCACACCCCCATCAGACACCCAGCACACCGCACACCACTGACAGTACACAATGTACCACACCCCCATCAGGCACCCAGCTCACCGCACACCACTTACAGTACACAATGTACCACAGCCCCATCAGACACCCAGCACACCGCACACCACTGACAGTACACAATGTACCACAGCCCCATCAGACACCCAGCACACTGCACACCACTGACAGTACACAATGTACCACACACCCATCAGGCACCCAGCACACCGCACAGCACTGACAGTACACAATGTACCACACCCCCATCAGACACCCAGCACACCACACACCACTGACAGTACACAATGTACCACAGCCCCTCAGATACCCAGCACACCGCACACCACTGACGGTACACAATTTACCACTGCCTCATCAGACACCCAGCACACCGCACACCACTGACAGTACACAATGTACCACACCCCCATCAGACACCCAGCACTCCGCACACCACTGACAGTACACAATGTACCACACCCCCATCAGACACCCAGCACACCGCACACCACTGACAGTACACAATGTACCACACCCACATCAGACACCCAGCTCCCCGCACACCATTGACATGACACAATGTACCACACCCCCATCAGTCACCCAGCACACCGCACACCACTGACAGTACACAATGTACCACAGCCCCATCAGGCACCCAGCACACCGCACAACACTGACAGTACACAATGTACCACACCCCCATCAGACACCCAGCACACCACACACCACTGACGGTACACAATTTAGCACTGCCTCATCAGACACCCAGCACACTGCACACCACTGACAGTACACAATGAACCACACCCCCATCAGACACCCAGCACACCGCACACCACTGATAGTACACAATGTACCATACCCCCATCAGGTACCCAGCTCAACACACACCACTGACAGTACACAATGTACCACAGCCCCATCAGACACCCAGCACACCACACACCACTGACAGTACACAATGTACCACACCCCCATCAAGCTCCCAGCACACCGCACACCACTGACAGTACACAATGTACCGCACCCCATCAGACATCCAGCACACCGCACACCACTGACAGTACACAATGTACCACACCCCCATCAGACACCCAGCACACCGCACACCACTGACAGTACACAATGTACCACACCCCCATCAGACACCCAGCTCCCCGCACACCACTGACATGACACAATGTACCACACCCCCATCAGGCACCCAGCACACCGCACACCACTGACAGTACACAATGTACCGCACCCCATCAGACATCCAGCACACCGCACACCACTGACAGTACACAATGTACCACAGCCCCATCAGACACCCAGCACACCGCACAACACTGACAGTACACAATGTACCACACCCCCATCAGACACCCAGCACACCGCACACCACTGACGGTACACAATTTATCACAGCCCCATCAGACACCCAGCACACCGCACACCACTGACAGTACACAATGAACCACACCCCCATCAGACACCCAGCACACCGCACACCAATGACAGTACACAATGTACCACACCCCCATCAGGTACCCAGCTCAACGCACACCACTGTCAGTACACAATGTACCACACCCCCATCAGACACCCAGCACACCGCACAGCACTGACAGTACACAATGTACCACACCCCCATCAGACACCCAGCACACCGCACAGCACTGACAGTACACAATGTACCACACCCCCATCAGACACCCAGCACACCGCACACCACTTACAGTACACAATGTACCGCACCCCCATCAGACACCCAGCACACCGCACAGCACTGACAGTACACAATGTACCACACCCCCATCAGACACCCAGCACACCACACACCACTGACAGTACACAATGTACCACAGCCCCTCAGATACCCAGCACACCGCACACCACTGACGGTACACAATTTACCAATGCCTCATCTGACACCCAGCACACCGCACACCAATGACAGTACACAATGTACCACACCCCCATCAGACACCCAGCACTCCGCACACCACTGACAGTACACAATGTACCACACCCCCATCAGACACCCAGCACACCGCACACCACTGACAGTACACAATGTACCACACCCACATCAGACACCCAGCTCCCCGCACACCACTGACATGACACAATGTACCACACCCCCATCAGTCACCCAGCACACCGTACACCACTGACAGTACACAATGTACCACAGCCCCATCAGGCACCCAGCACACCGCACAACACTGACAGTACACAATGTACCACACCCCCATCAGACACCCAGCACACCACACACCACTGAGGGTACACAATTTAGCACTGCCTCATCAGACACCCAGCACACCGCACACCACTGACAGTACACAATGAACCACACCCCCATCAGACACCCAGCACACCGCACACCACTGATAGTACACAATGTACCATGCCCCCATCAGGTACCCAGCTCACCACACACCACTGACAGTACACAATGTACCACAGTCCCATCAGACACCCAGCACACCGCACACCACTGACAGTACACAATGTACCACAGCCCCATCAGACACCCAGCACACCACACACCACTGACAGTACACAATGTACCACACCCCCATCAAGCTCCCAGCACACCGCACACCACTGACAGTACACAATGTACCGCACCCCATCAGACATCCAGCACACCGCACACCACTGACAGTACACAATGTACCACACCCCCATCAGACACCCAGCACACCGCACACCACTGACAGTACACAATGTACCACACCCCCATCAGACACCCAGCTCCCCGCACACCACTGACATGACACAATGTACCTCACCCCCATCAGGCACCCAGCACCGCACACCACTGACAGCACACAATTTACCACACCCCCATCAGTCTCCCAGCACACCGCACACCACTGACAGTACACAATGTACCACAGCCCGATCAGACACCCAGCACACCGCACAACACTGACAGTACACAATGTACCACACCCCCATCAGACACCCAGCACACCGCACACCACTGACGGTACACAATTTACCACAGCCCCATCAGACACCCAGCACACCGCACACCACAGACAGTACACAATGAACCACACCCCCATCAGACACCCAGCACACCGCACACCACTGACAGTACACAATGTACCACACCCCCATCAGGTACCCAGCTCAACGCACACCACTGTCAGTACACAATGTACCACACCCCCATCAGGCACCCAGCACACCACACACCACAGACAGTACACAATGAACCACACCCCCATCAGACACCCAGCACACCGCACAGCACTGACAGTACACAATGTACCACACCCCCATCAGACACCCAGCACACCGCACAGCACTGACAGTACACAATGTACCACACCCCCATCAGACACCCAGCAAACCGCACAGCACTGACAGTACACAATGTACCACACCACCATCAGACACCCAGCACACCGCACACCACTGACGGTACACAATTTAGCACTGCCTCATCAGACACCCAGCACACTGCACACCACTGACAGTACACAATGAACCACACCCCCATCAGACACCCAGCACACCGCACACCACTGATAGTACACAATGTACCATACCCCCATCAGGTACCCAGCTCAACACACACCACTGACAGTACACAATGTACCACAGCCCCATCAGACACCCAGCACACCACACACCACTGACAGTACACAATGTACCACACCCCCATCAAGCTCCCAGCACACCGCACACCACTGACAGTACACAATGTACCGCACCCCATCAGACATCCAGCACACCGCACACCACTGACAGTACACAATGTACCACACCCCCATCAGACACCCAGCACACCGCACACCACTGACAGTACACAATGTACCACACCCCCATCAGACACCCAGCTCCCCGCACACCACTGACATGACACAATGTACCACACCCCCATCAGGCACCCAGCACACCGCACACCACTGACAGTACACAATGTACCGCACCCCATCAGACATCCAGCACACCGCACACCACTGACAGTACACAATGTACCACAGCCCCATCAGACACCCAGCACACCGCACAACACTGACAGTACACAATGTACCACACCCCCATCAGACACCCAGCACACCGCACACCACTGACGGTACACAATTTATCACAGCCCCATCAGACACCCAGCACACCGCACACCACTGACAGTACACAATGAACCACACCCCCATCAGACACCCAGCACACCGCACACCAATGACAGTACACAATGTACCACACCCCCATCAGGTACCCAGCTCAACGCACACCACTGTCAGTACACAATGTACCACACCCCCATCAGACACCCAGCACACCGCACAGCACTGACAGTACACAATGTACCACACCCCCATCAGACACCCAGCACACCGCACAGCACTGACAGTACACAATGTACCACACCCCCATCAGACACCCAGCACACCGCACACCACTTACAGTACACAATGTACCGCACCCCCATCAGACACCCAGCACACCGCACAGCACTGACAGTACACAATGTACCACACCCCCATCAGACACCCAGCACACCACACACCACTGACAGTACACAATGTACCACAGCCCCTCAGATACCCAGCACACCGCACACCACTGACGGTACACAATTTACCAATGCCTCATCTGACACCCAGCACACCGCACACCAATGACAGTACACAATGTACCACACCCCCATCAGACACCCAGCACTCCGCACACCACTGACAGTACACAATGTACCACACCCCCATCAGACACCCAGCACACCGCACACCACTGACAGTACACAATGTACCACACCCACATCAGACACCCAGCTCCCCGCACACCACTGACATGACACAATGTACCACACCCCCATCAGTCACCCAGCACACCGTACACCACTGACAGTACACAATGTACCACAGCCCCATCAGGCACCCAGCACACCGCACAACACTGACAGTACACAATGTACCACACCCCCATCAGACACCCAGCACACCACACACCACTGAGGGTACACAATTTAGCACTGCCTCATCAGACACCCAGCACACCGCACACCACTGACAGTACACAATGAACCACACCCCCATCAGACACCCAGCACACCGCACACCACTGATAGTACACAATGTACCATGCCCCCATCAGGTACCCAGCTCACCACACACCACTGACAGTACACAATGTACCACAGTCCCATCAGACACCCAGCACACCGCACACCACTGACAGTACACAATGTACCACAGCCCCATCAGACACCCAGCACACCACACACCACTGACAGTACACAATGTACCACACCCCCATCAAGCTCCCAGCACACCGCACACCACTGACAGTACACAATGTACCGCACCCCATCAGACATCCAGCACACCGCACACCACTGACAGTACACAATGTACCACACCCCCATCAGACACCCAGCACACCGCACACCACTGACAGTACACAATGTACCACACCCCCATCAGACACCCAGCTCCCCGCACACCACTGACATGACACAATGTACCTCACCCCCATCAGGCACCCAGCACCGCACACCACTGACAGCACACAATTTACCACACCCCCATCAGTCTCCCAGCACACCGCACACCACTGACAGTACACAATGTACCACAGCCCGATCAGACACCCAGCACACCGCACAACACTGACAGTACACAATGTACCACACCCCCATCAGACACCCAGCACACCGCACACCACTGACGGTACACAATTTACCACAGCCCCATCAGACACCCAGCACACCGCACACCACAGACAGTACACAATGAACCACACCCCCATCAGACACCCAGCACACCGCACACCACTGACAGTACACAATGTACCACACCCCCATCAGACACCCAGCACACCGCACACCACTGACAGTACACAATGTACCACACCCCCATCAGGTACCCAGCTCAACGCACACCACTGTCAGTACACAATGTACCACACCCCCATCAGGCACCCAGCACACCACACATCACAGACAGTACACAATGTACCACACCCCCATCAGACACCCAGCACACCGCACAGCACTGACAGTACACAATGTACCACACCCCCATCAGACACCCAGCAAACCGCACAGCACTGACAGTACACAATGTACCACACCACCATCAGACACCCAGCACACCGCACACCACTGACAGTACACAATGTACCACACCCCCATCAGGCACCCAGCTCAACACACACGACTGACAGTACACAATGTACCACACCACCTTCAGACACCCAGCACACCGCACACCACTGACAGTACACAATGTACCACACCCCCATCAGACACCCAGCACACTGCACACCACTGACAGTACACAATGTACAACACCCCCATCAGTCACCCAGCACACCACACACCACTGACAGTACACAATGTACCACAGCACCATCAGGAACCCAGCTCACCCACACCACTGACAGTACACAATGTACCACAGCCCCATCAGACACCCTGCACACCACACACCACTGTCAGTACACAATGTACCACAGCCCCATCAGACAACCAGCACACCGCACACCACTGACAGTACACAATGTACCACAGCCCCATCAGGCACCCAGCACACCGCACACCACTGACAGACACAATGTACCACACCCCCATCAGACACCCAGCACACCGCACACCACAGACAGTAGACAATGTACCACAGCCCCATCAGACACCCAGCACACCGCACACCACTGACAGTACACAATGTACCACAGCCCCATCAGACACCCAGCACACAGCACACCACTGAGAGTACACAATGTACCACACCCCCATCAGACACCCAGCACACCGCACACCACTGACAGTACACAATGTACCGCACCCCCATCAAACACCCAGCACACCGTACACCACTGACAGTGCACAATTTTACCACACCCCCATCAGGCACCCATCACACCGGACACCACTGACAGTACACAATGTACCACACCCCCATCAGACACCCATCACACCGGACACCACTGACAGTACACAATGTACCACACCCCCATCAGAAACCCAGCACACTGCACACCACTGACAGTACACAATATACCACACCCCCATCAGACACCCAGCACACCGCACACCACTGACTGTACACAATGTACCACAGCCGCATCAGACACCCAGCACACCGCACACCACTGAAAGTACACATTGTACCACAGCCCCATCAGACACCCAGCACACCACACACCACTGACAGTACACAATGTACCACAGCCGCATCAGACACCCAGCACACCGCACACCACTGACAGTACACAATGTACCACACCCCCATCAGGCACCCAGCACACCACACACCACTGACAGTACACAATGTACCACACCCCCATCAGACACCCAGCACACCGCACACCACTGACAGTACACAATGTACCACAGCCCCATCAGACACCCAGCACACTGCACACCACTGACAGTACACAATGTACCACAGCCCCATCCGGCACCCAGCTCTCCGCAAAACACTGACAGTACACAATGTACCACACACCCATCAGGCACCCAGCACACCGCACAGCACTGACAGTACACAATGTACCACACCCCCATCAGACACCCAGTACACCACATACCACTGACAGTACACAATGTACCA
This sequence comes from Scyliorhinus torazame, assembly GCF_047496885.1. NCBI lineage: Eukaryota > Metazoa > Chordata > Chondrichthyes > Carcharhiniformes > Scyliorhinidae > Scyliorhinus > Scyliorhinus torazame. The sequence continues at coordinate 518,430 of NW_027307805.1, read as the reverse complement.
CAGCCCCTCAGATACCCAGCACACCGCACACCACTGACGGTACACAATTTACCACTGCGACATCAGACACCCAGCACACCGCACACCACTGACAGTACACAATGTACCACACCCCCATCAGACACCCAGCACTCCGCACACCACTGACAGTACACAATGTACCACACCCCCATCAGACACCCAGCACACCACACACCACTGACAGTACACAATGTACCACACCCACATCAGACACCCAGCTCCCCGCACACCACTGACATGACACAATGTACCACACCCCCATCAGTCACCCAGCACACCGCACACCACTGACAGTACACAATGTACCACAGCCCCATCAGGCACCCAGCACACCGCACAACACTGACAGTACACAATGTACCACACCCCCATCAGACACCCAGCACACCACACACCACTGACGGTACACAATTTAGCACTGCCTCATCAGACACCCAGCACACCGCACACCACTGACAGTACACAATGAACCACACCCCCATCAGACACCCAGCACGCCGCACACCACTGATAGTACACAATGTACCATACCCCCATCAGGTACCCAGCTCAACACACACCACTGACAGTACACAATGTACCACAGTCCCATCAGACACCCAGCACACCGCACACCACTGACAGTACACAATGTACCACAGCCCCATCAGACACCCAGCACACCACACACCACTGACAGTACACAATGTACCACACCCCCATCAAGCTCCCAGCACACCGCACACCACTGACAGTACACAATGTACCGCACCCCATCAGACATCCAGCACACCGCACACCACTGACAGTACACAATGTACCACACCCCCATCAGACACCCAGCACACCGCACACCACTGACAGTACACAATGTACCACACCCCCATCAGACACCCAGCTCCCCGCACACCACTGACATGACACAATGTACCACACCCCCATCAGGCACCCAGCACACCGCACACCACTGACAGTACACAATGTACCGCACCCCATCAGACATCCAGCACACCGCACACCACTGACAGTACACAATGTACCACAGCCCCATCAGACACCCAGCACACCGCACAACACTGACAGTACACAATGTACCACACCCCCATCAGACACCCAGCACACCGCACACCACTGACGGTACACAATTTATCACAGCCCCATCAGACACCCAGCACACCGCACACCACTGACAGTACACAATGAACCACACCCCCATCAGACACCCAGCACACCGCACACCAATGACAGTACACAATGTACCACACCCCCATCAGGTACCCAGCTCAACGCACACCACTGTCAGTACACAATGTACCACACCCCCATCAGACACCCAGCACACCGCACAGCACTGACAGTACACAATGTACCACACCCCCATCAGACACCCAGCACACCGCACAGCACTGACAGTACACAATGTACCACACCCCCATCAGACACCCAGCACACCACACACCACTGACAGTACACAATGTACCACAGCCCCTCAGATACCCAGCACACCGCACACCACTGACGGTACACAATTTACCAATGCCTCATCAGACACCCAGCACAACGCACACCACTGACAGTACACAATGTACCACACCCCCATCAGACACCCAGCACTCCGCACACCACTGACAGTACACAATGTACCACACCCCCATCAGACACCCAGCACACCGCACACCACTGACAGTACACAATGTACCACACCCACATCAGACACCCAGCTCCCCGCACACCACTGACATGACACAATGTACCACACCCCCATCAGTCACCCAGCACACCGTACACCACTGACAGTACACAATGTACCACAGCCCCATCAGGCACCCAGCACACCGCACAACACTGACTGTACACAATGTACCACACCCCCATCAGACACCCAGCACACCACACACCACTGAGGGTACACAATTTAGCACTGCCTCATCAGACACCCAGCACACCGCACACCACTGACAGTACACAATGAACCACACCCCCATCAGACACCCAGCACACCGCACACCACTGATAGTACACAATGTACCATACCCCCATCAGGTACCCAGCTCACCACACACCACTGACAGTACACAATGTACCACAGTCCCATCAGACACCCAGCACACCGCACACCACTGACAGTACACAATGTACCACAGCCCCATCAGACACCCAGCACACCACACACCACTGACAGTACACAATGTACCACACCCCCATCAAGCTCCCAGCACACCGCACACCACTGACAGTACACAATGTACCGCACCCCATCAGACATCCAGCACACCGCACACCACTGACAGTACACAATGTACCACACCCCCATCAGACACCCAGCACACCGCACACCACTGACAGTACACAATGTACCACACCCCCATCAGGCACCCAGCACCGCACACCACTGACAGTACACAATTTACCACACCCCCATCAGTCTCCCAGCACACCGCACACCACTGACAGTACACAATGTACCACAGCCCGATCAGACACCCAGCACACCGCACAACACTGACAGTACACAATGTACCACACCCCCATCAGACACCCAGCACACCGCACACCACTGACGGTACACAATTTACCACAGCCCCATCAGACACCCAGCACACCGCACACCACAGACAGTACACAATGAACCACACCCCCATCAGACACCTAGCACATCGCACACCACTGACAGTACACAATGTACCACACCCCCATCAGGTACCCAGCTCAACGCACACCACTGTCAGTACACAATGTACCATACCCCCATCAGGCACCCAGCACACCACACACCACAGACAGTACACAATGAACCACACCCCCATCAGACACCCAGCACACCGCACAGCACTTATAGTACACAATGTACCAGACCCCCATCAGACACCCAGCACACCGCACAGCACTGACAGTACACAATGTACCACACCCCCATCAGACACCCAGCAAACCGCACAGCACTGACAGTACACAATGTACCACACCACCATCAGACACCCAGCACACCGCACACCACTGACAGTACACAATGTACCACACCCCCATCAGGCACCCAGCTCAACACACACGACTGACAGTACACAATGTACCACACCACCTTCAGACACCCAGCACACCGCACACCACTGACAGTACACAATGTACCACACCCCCATCAGACACCCAGCACACTGCACACCACTGACAGTACACAATGTACAACACCCCCATCAGTCACCCAGCACACCACACACCACTGACAGTACACAATGTACCACAGCACCATCAGGAACCCAGCTCACCCACACCACTGACAGTACACAATGTACCACAGCCCCATCAGGCACCCTGCACACCACACACCACTGTCAGTACACAATGTACCACAGCCCCATCAGACAACCAGCACACCGCACACCACTGACAGTACACAATGTACCACAGCCCCATCAGGCACCCAGCACACCGCACACCACTGACAGACACAATGTACCACACCCCCATCAGACACCCAGCACACCGCACACCACAGACAGTAGACAATGTACCACACCACCATCAGACACCCAGCACACCGCACACCACTGTCAGTACACAATGTACCACAGCCCCATCAGACAACCAGCACACCGCACACCACTGACAGACACAATGTACCACACCCACATCACACACCCAGCACACCGCACACCACAGACAGTAGACAATGTACCACAACCCCATCAGACACCCAGCACACAGCACACCACTGAGAGTACACAATGTACCACACCCCCATCAGACACCCAGCACACCGCACACCACTGACAGTACACAATGTACCGCACCCCCAACAAACACCCAGCACACCGTACACCACTGACAGTGCACAATTTTACCACACCCCCATCAGGCACCCAGCACACCGGACACCACTGACAGTACACAATGTACCACACCCTCATCAGACACCCAGCACACCGCACACCACTGACAGTACACAATGTACCACACCACCATCAGACACCCAGCACAACGCACACCACTGACTGTACACAATGTACCACAGCCCAATCAGGCACCCAGCACACCGCACACCACTGACAGTACACAATGTACCACAGCCCCATCAGGCACCCAGCACACCGCACACCACTGACAGTACACAATGTACCACTCACCCATCAGGCACCCAGCACACTGCACACCACTGACAGTACACAATGTACCACAGCCCCATCAGACACCATCACACCGGACACCACTGACAGTACACAATGTACCGCACCCCCATCAGACACCCAGCACACCGAATACCACTGACAGTACACAATGTACCACAGCCCCATCAGACACCCAGCACACCACATACCACTGACAGTACACAATGTACCACACCCCAATCAGATACGCAGCACACTGCACACCACTGACAGTACACAATGTACCACACCCCCATCAGACACCCAGCACACCGCACACCACTGACTGTACACAATGTACCACAGCCGCATCAGACACCCAGCACACCGCACACCACTGAAAGTACACATTGTACCAGAGCCCCATCAGACACCCAGCACACCACACACCACTGACATTACACAATGTACCACAGCCGCATCAGACACCCAGCACACCGCACACCACTGACAGTACACAATGTACCACACCCCCATCAGACACCCAGCACACCGCACACCACTGACAGTACACAATGTACCACACCCCCATCAGGCACCCAGCTCACCGCACACCACTGACAGTACACAATGTACCACAGCCCCATCAAACACCCAGCACACCGCACACCACTGACAGTACACAATGTACCACAGCCCCATCAGACACCCAGCACACTGCACATCACTGACAGTACACAATGTACCACACCCCCATCAGGCACCCAGCTCACCGCACACCACTGACAGTACACAATGTACCACAACCCCATCAGACATCCAGCACACCACACACCACTGACAGTACACAATGTACCACAGCCCCATCAGACACCCAGCACACTGCACATCACTGACAGTACACAATGTACCACACCCCCATCAGGCACCCAGCTCACCGCACACCACTGACAGTACACAATGTACCACACCCCCATCAGACACCCAGCTCACCGCACACCACTGACAGTACACAATGTACCACAGCCCCATCAGGCACCCAGCTCTCCGCATAACACTGACAGTACACAATGTACCACACCCCCATCAGGCACCCAGCTCACCGCACACCACTGACAGTACACAATGTACCACACCCCCATCAGGCACCCAGCACACCGCACAGCACTGACAGTACACAATGTACCACACCCCCATCAGACACCCAGCACACCACACACCACTGACAGTACACAATGTACCACACCCCCATCAGACACCCAGCACACCGCACACCACTGACTGTACACAATTTAGCACTGCCTCATCAGACACCCAGCACACCGCACACCACTGACAGTACACAATGAACCACACCCCCATCAGACACCCAGCACACCGCACACCACTGATAGTACACAATGTACCATACCCCCATCAGGTACCCAGCTCAACACACACCACTGACAGTACACAATGTACCACAGTCCCATCAGACACCCAGCACACCGCACACCACTGACAGTACACAATGTACCACAGCCCCATCAGACACCCAGCACACCACACACCACTGACAGTACACAATGTACCACACCCCCATCAAGCTCCCAGCACACCGCACACCACTGACAGTACACAATGTACCGCACCCCATCAGACATCCAGCACACCGCACACCACTGACAGTACACAATGTACCACACCCCCATCAGACACCCAGCACACCGCACACCACTGACAGTACACAATGTACCACACCCCCATCAGACACCCAGCTCCCCGCACACCACTGACATGACACAATGTACCACACCCCCATCAGGCACCCAGCACACCGCACACCACTGACAGTACACAATGTACCGCACACCATCAGACATCCAGCACACCGCACACCACTGACAGTACACAATGTACCACAGCCCCATCAGACACCCAGCACACCGCACAACACTGACAGTACACAATGTACCACACCCCCATCAGACACCCAGCACACCGCACACCACTGACGGTACACAATTTATCACAGCCCCATCAGACACCCAGCACACCGCACACCACTGACAGTACACAATGAACCACACCCCCATCAGACACCCAGCACACCGCACACCAATGACAGTACACAATGTACCACACCCCCATCAGGTACCCAGCTCAACGCACACCACTGTCAGTACACAATGTACCACACCCCCATCAGACACCCAGCACACCGCACAGCACTGACAGTACACTATGTACCACACCCCCATCAGACACCCAGCACACCGCACAGCACTGACAGTACACAATGTACCACACCCCCATCAGACACCCAGCACACCACACACCACTGACAGTACACAATGTACCACAGCCCCTCAGATACCCAGCACACCGCACACCACTGACGGTACACAATTTACCACTGCCTCATCAGACACCCAGCACAACGCACACCACTGACAGTACACAATGTACCACACCCCCATCAGACACCCAGCACTCCGCACACCACTGACAGTACACAATGTACCACACCCCCATCAGACACCCAGCACACCGCACACCACTGACAGTACACAATGTACCACACCCACATCAGACACCCAGCTCCCCGCACACCACTGACATGACACAATGTACCACACCCCCATCAGTCACCCAGCACACCGTACATCACTGACAGTACACAATGTACCACACCCCCATCAGGTACCCAGCTCACCACACACCACTGACAGTACACAATGTACCACAGTCCCATCAGACACCCAGCACACCGCACACCACTGACAGTACACAATGTACCACAGCCCCATCAGACACCCAGCACACCACACACCACTGACAGTACACAATGTACCACACCCCCATCAAGCTCCCAGCACACCGCACACCACTGACAGTACACAATGTACCGCACCCCATCAGACATCCAGCACACCGCACACCACTGACAGTACACAATGTACCACACCCCCATCAGACACCCAGCACACCGCACACCACTGACAGTACACAATGTACCACACCCCCATCAGACACCCAGCTCCCCGCACACCACTGACATGACACAATGTACCACACCCCCATCAGGCACCCAGCACCGCATACCACTGACAGTACACAATTTACCACACCCCCATCAGTCTCCCAGCGTACCGCACACCACTGACAGTACACAATGTACCACAGCCCGATCAGACACCCAGCACACCGCACAACACTGACAGTACACAATGTACCACACCCCCATCAGACACCCAGCACACCGCACACCACTGACGGTACACAATTTACCACAGCCCCATCAGACACCCAGCACACCGCACACCACAGACAGTACACAATGAACCACACCCCCATCAGACACCCAGCACACCGCACACCACTGACAGTACACAATGTACCACACCCCCATCAGGTACCCAGCTCAACGCACACCACTGTCAGTACACAATGTACCACACCCCCATCAGGCACCCAGCACACCACACACCACAGACAGTACACAATGAACCACACCCCCATCAGACACCCAGCACACCGCACAGCACTGACAGTACACAATGTACCACACCCCCATCAGACACCCAGCACACCGCACAGCACTGACAGTACACAATGTACCACACCCCCATCAGACACCCAGCAAACCGCACAGCACTGACAGTACACAATGTACCACACCACCATCAGACACCCAGCACACCGCACACCACTGACAGTACACAATGTACCACACCCCCATCAGGCACCCAGCTCAACACACACGACTGACAGTACACAATGTACCACACCACCTTCAGACACCCAGCACACCGCACACCACTGACAGTACACAATGTACCACACCCCCATCAGACACCCAGCACACTGCACACCACTGACAGTACACAATGTACAACACCCCCATCAGTCACCCAGCACACCACACACCACTGACAGTACACAATGTACCACAGCACCATCAGGAACCCAGCTCACCCACACCACTGACAGTACACAATGTACCACAGCCCCATCAGACACCCTGCACACCACACACCACTGTCAGTACACAATGTACCACAGCCCCATCAGACAACCAGCACACCGCACACCACTGACAGTACACAATGTACCACAGCCCCATCAGGCACCCAGCACACCGCACACCACTGACAGACACAATGTACCACACCCCCATCAGACACCCAGCACACCGCACACCACAGACAGTAGACAATGTACCACAGCCCCATCAGACACCCAGCACACCGCACACCACTGAGAGTACACAATGTACCACACCCCCATCAGACACCCAGCACACCGCACACCACTGACAGTACACAATGTACCGCACCCCCATCAAACACCCAGCACACCGTACACCACTGACAGTGCACAATTTTACCACACCCCCATCAGGCACCCAGCACACCGGACACCACTGACAGTACACAATGTACCACACCCTCATCAGACACCCAGCACACCGCACACCACTGACAGTACACAATGTACCACACCACCATCAGACACCCAGCACAACGCACACCACTGACTGTACACAATGTACCACAGCCCCATCAGGCACCCAGCACACCGCACACCACTGACAGTACACAATGTACCACAGCCCCATCAGGCACCCAGCACACCGCACACCACTGACAGTACACAATGTACCACTCACCCATCAGGCACCCAGCAAACTGCACACCACTGACAGTACACAATGTACCACAGCCCCATCAGACACCCAGCGCACCGCACACCACTGACAGTACACAATGTACCACAGCCCCATCAGGCACCCAGCTCAACACACACCACTGACAGTACACAATGTACCACACCCCCATCAGACACCCAGCACACTGCACACCACTGACATTACACAATGTACCACAGCCCCATCAGGCACCCAGCACACCGCACACCACTGACAGGACACAATGTACCACACCCCCATCAGACACACAGCACACTGCACACCACTGACATTACACAATGTACCACAGCCCCATCAGGCACCCAGCACACCGCACACCACTGACAGTACACAATGTACCACAGCCCCATCAGGCACCCAGCACACCGCACACCACTGACAGTACACAATGTACCACAGCCCCATCAGACACCATCACACCGGACACCACTGACAGTACACAATGTACCACAGCCCCATCAGACACCCAGCACACTGCACACCACTGACAGTACACAATGTACCACACCCCCATCAGACACCCAGCACACCACACACCACTGACAGTACACAATGTACCACAGCCCCATCAGACACCCAGCACACCGCACACCACTGACTGTACACAATGTACCACACCCCCATCAGACACCCAGCACACCGCACACCACTGACTGTACACAATGTACCACACCCCCATCAGACACCCAGCACACCGCACACCACTGAAAGTACACATTGTACCAGAGCCCCATCAGACACCCAGCACACCACACACCACTGACAGTACACAATGTACCACAGCCGCATCAGACACCCAGCAGACCGCACACCACTGACAGTACACAATGTATCACACCCCCATCAGACACCCAGCACACCGCACACCACTGACAGTACACAATGTACCACACCCCCTTCAGGCACCCAGCTCACCGCACACCACTGACAGTACACAATGTACCACAGCCCCATCAGACACCCAGCACACCGCACACCACTGACAGTACACAATGTACCACAGCCCCATCAGACACCCAGCACACTGCACATCACTGACAGTACACAATGTACCACACCCCCATCAGGCACCCAGCTCACCGCACACCACTGACAGTACACAATGTACCACAACCCCATCAGACATCCAGCACACCACACACCACTGACAGTACACAATGTACCACACCCCCATCAGGCACCCAGCTCACCGCACACCACTGACAGTACACAATGTACCACACCCCCATCAGACACCCAGCTCACCGCACACCACTGACAGTACACAATGTACCACAGCCCCATCAGGCACCCAGCTCTCCGCATAACACTGACAGTACACAATGTACCACACCCCCATCAGGCACCCAGCTCACCGCACACCACTGACAGTACACAATGTACCACAGCCCCATCAGGCACCCAGCTCTCCGCATAACACTGACAGTACACAATGTACCACACCCCCATCAGGCACCCAGCTCACCGCACACCACTGACAGTACACAATGTACCACAGCCACATCAGGCACCCAGCTCTCCGCATAACACTGACAGTACACAATGTACCACACCCCCATCAGGCACCCAGCTCACCGCACACCACTGACAGTACACAATGTACCACACCCCCATCAGGCACCCAGCACACCGCACAGCACTGACAGTACACAATGTACCACACCCCCATCAGACACCCAGCACACCACACACCACTGACAGTACACAATGTACCACACCCCCATCAGACACCCAGCACACCGCACACCACTGACTGTACACAATTTAGCACTGCCTCATCAGACACCCAGCACACCGCACACCACTGACAGTACACAATGAACCACACCCCCATCAGACACCCAGCACACCGCACACCACTGATAGTACACAATGTACCATACCCCCATCAGGTACCCAGCTCAACACACACCACTGACAGTACACAATGTACCACAGTCCCATCAGACACCCAGCACACCGCACACCACTGACAGTACACAATGTACCACAGCCCCATCAGACACCCAGCACACCACACACCACTGACAGTACACAATGTACCACACCCCCATCAAGCTCCCAGCACACCGCACACCACTGACAGTACACAATGTACCGCACCCCATCAGACATCCAGCACACCGCACACCACTGACAGTACACAATGTACCACACCCCCATCAGACACCCAGCACACCGCACACCACTGACTGTACACAATGTACCACACCCCCATCAGACACCCAGCTCCCCGCACACCACTGACATGACACAATGTACCACACCCCCATCAGGCACCCAGCACACCGCACACCACTGACAGTACACAATGTACCGCACACCATCAGACATCCAGCACACCGCACACCACTGACAGTACACAATGTACCACAGCCCCATCAGACACCCAGCACACCGCACAACACTGACAGTACACAATGTACCACACCCCCATCAGACACCCAGCACACCGCACACCACTGACGGTACACAATTTATCACAGCCCCATCAGACACCCAGCACACCGCACACCACTGACAGTACACAATGAACCACACCCCCATCAGACACCCAGCACACCGCACACCAATGACAGTACACAATGTACCACACCCCCATCAGGTACCCAGCTCAACGCACACCACTGTCAGTACACAATGTACCACACCCCCATCAGACACCCAGCACACCACACACCACTGACAGTACACAATGTACCACAGCCCCTCAGATACCCAGCACACCGCACACCACTGACGGTACACAATTTACCACTGCCTCATCAGACACCCAGCACAACGCACACCACTGACAGTACACAATGTACCACACCCCCATCAGACACCCAGCACTCCGCACACCACTGACAGTACACAATGTACCACACCCCCATCAGACACCCAGCACACCGCACACCACTGACAGTACACAATGTACCACACCCACATCAGACACCCAGCTCCCCGCACACCACTGACATGACACAATGTACCACACCCCCATCAGTCACCCAGCACACCGTACACCACTGACAGTACACAATGTACCACAGCCCCATCAGGCACCCAGCACACCGCACAACACTGACAGTGCACAATGTACCACACCCCCATCAGACACCCAGCACACCACACACCACTGAGGTTACACAATTTAGCACTGCCTCATCAGACACCCAGCACACCGCACACCACTGACAGTACACAATGAACCACACCCCCATCAGACACCCAGCACACCGCACACCACTGATAGTACATAATGTACCATACCCCCATCAGGTACCCAGCTCACCACACACCACTGACAGTACACAATGTACCACAGTCCCATCAGACACCCAGCACACCGCACACCACTGACAGTACACAATGTACCACAGCCCCATCAGACACCCAGCACACCACACACCACTGACAGTACACAATGTACCACACCCCCATCAAGCTCCCAGCACACCGCACACCACTGACAGTACACAATGTACCGCACCCCATCAGACATCCAGCACACCGCACACCACTGACAGTACACAATGTACCACACCCCCATCAGACACCCAGCACACCGCACACCACTGACAGTACACAATGTACCACACCCCCATCAGACACCCAGCTCCCCGCACACCACTGACATGACACAATGTACCACACCCCCATCAGGCACCCAGCATCGCACACCACTGACAGTACACAATTTACCACACCCCCATCAGTCTCCCAGCACACCGCACACCACTGACAGTACACAATGTACCACAGCCCGATCAGACACCCAGCACACCGCACAACACTGACAGTACACAATGTACCACACCCCCATCAGACACCCAGCACACCGCACACCACTGACGGTACACAATTTACCACAGCCCCATCAGACACCCAGCACACCGCACACCACAGACAGTACACAATGAACCACACCCCCATCAGACACCCAGCACACCGCACACCACTGACAGTACACAATGTACCACACCCCCATCAGGTACCCAGCTCAACGCACACCACTGTCAGTACACAATGTACCACACCCCCATCAGGCACCCAGCACACCACACACCACAGACAGTACACAATGAACCACACCCCCATCAGACACCCAGCACACCGCACAGCACTGACAGTACACAATGTACCACACCCCCATCAGACACCCAGCACACCGCACAGCACTGACAGTACACAATGTACCACACCCCCATCAGACACCCAGCAAACCGCACAGCACTGACAGTACACAATGTACCACACCACCATCAGACACCCAGCACACCGCACACCACTGACAGTACACAATGTACCACACCCCCATCAGGCACCCAGCTCAACACACACGACTGACAGTACACAATGTACCACACCACCTTCAGACACCCAGCACACCGCACACCACTGACAGTACACAATGTACCACACCCCCATCAGACACCCAGCACACTGCACACCACTGACAGTACACAATGTACAACACCCCCATCAGTCACCCAGCACACCACACACCACTGACAGTACACAATGTACCACAGCACCATCAGGAACCCAGCTCACCCACACCACTGACAGTACACAATGTACCACAGCCCCATCAGACACCCTGCACACCACACACCACTGTCAGTACACAATGTACCACAGCCCCATCAGACAACCAGCACACCGCACACCACTGACAGTACACAATGTACCACAGCCCCATCAGGCACCCAGCACACCGCACACCACTGACAGACACAATGTACCACACCCCCATCAGACACCCAGCACACCGCACACCACTGACAGACACAATGTACCACACCCCCATCAGACACCCAGCACACCGCACACCACAGACAGTAGACAATGTACCACAGCCCCATCAGACACCCAGCACACCGCACACCACTGACAGTACACAATGTGCCACACCCCCATCAGACACCCAGCACACTGCACTCAACTGACAGTACACAATGTACCACAGCCCCATCAGACACCCAGCACACAGCACACCACTGAGAGTACACAATGTACCACACCCCCATCAGACACCCAGCACACCGCACACCACTGACAGTACACAATGTACCGCACCCCCATCAAACACCCAGCACACCGTACACCACTGACAGTGCACAATTTTACCACACCCCCATCAGGCACCCAGCACACCGGACACCACTGACAGTACACAATGTACCACACCCTCATCAGACACCCAGCACACCGCACACCACTGACAGTACACAATGTACCACACCACCATCAGACACCCAGCACAACGCACACCACTGACTGTACACAATGTACCACAGCCCCATCAGGCACCCAGCACACCGCACACCACTGACAGTACACAATGTACCACAGCCCCATCAGGCACCCAGCACACCGCACACCACTGACAGTACACAATGTACCACTCACCCATCAGGCACCCAGCACACTGCACACCACTGACAGTACACAATGTACCACAGCCCCATCAGGCACCCAGCACACCGCACACCACTGACAGTACACAATGTACCACACCCCCATCAGGCACCCAGGACACCGCACACCACTGACAGTACACAATGTACCACAGCCCCATCAGACACCATCACACCGGACACCACTGACAGTACACAATGTACCACAGCCCCATCAGACACCATCACACCGCACACCACTGACAGTACACAATGTACCACACCCCCATCAGACACCCAGCACACCGCACACCACTGACTGTACACAATGTACCACAGCCGCATCAGACACCCAGCACACCGCACACCACTGACAGTACACAATGTACCACACCCCCATCAGGCACACAGCTCACCGCACACCACTGAATGTACACATTGTACCAGAGCCCCATCAGACACCCAGCACACCGCACACCACTGACATTACACAATGTACCACAGCCGCATCAGACACCCAGCACACCGCACACCACTGACAGTACACAATGTACCACAGCCACTTCAGACACCCAGCACACCGCACACCACTGACAGTACACAATGTACCACAGCCGCATCAGACACCCAGCACACCGCACACCACTGTCAGTACACAATGTATCACACCCCCATCAGACACCCAGCACACCGCACACCACTGACAGTACACAATGTACCACACCCCCATCAGGCACCCAGCTCACCGCACACCACTGACAGTACACAATGTACCACAGCCCCATCAGACACCCAGCACACCGCACACCACTGACAGTACACAATGTACCACAGCCCCATCAGACACCCAGCACACTGCACATCACTGACAGTACACAATGTACCACACCCCCATCAGGCACCCAGCTCACCGCACACCACTGACAGTACACAATGTACCACAACCCCATCAGACATCCAGCACACTGCACATCACTGACAGTACACAATGTACCACACCCCCATCAGGCACCCAGCTCACCGCACACCACTGACAGTACACAATGTACCACACCCCCATCAGACACACAGCTCACCGCACACCACTGACAGTACACAATGTACCACAGCCCCATCAGGCACCCAGCTCTCCGCATAACACTGACAGTACACAATGTACCACACCCCCATCAGGCACCCAGCTCACCGCACACCACTGACAGTACACAATGTGCCACAGCCCCATCAGGCACCCAGCTCTCCGCATAACACTGACAGTACACAATGTACCACACCCCCATCAGGCACCCAGCTCACCGCACACCACTGACAGTACACAATGTACCACACCCCCATCAGGCACCCAGCACACCGCACAGCACTGACAGTACACAATGTACCACACCCCCATCAGACACCCAGCACACCACACACCACTGACAGTACACAATGTACCACACCCCCATCAGACACCCAGCACACCGCACACCACTGACTGTACACAATGTACCACAGCCGCATCAGACACCCAGCACACCGCACACCACTGACAGTACACAATGTACCACACCCCCATCAGACACCCAGCACACTGCACACCACTGACAGTACACATTGTACCACAGCCCCATCAGACACCCAGCACACCGCACACCACTGAAAGTACACATTGTACCACAGCCCCATCAGACACCCAGCACACCACACACCACTGACAGTACACAATGTACCACAGCCGCATCAGACACCCAGCACACCGCACACCACTGACAGTACACAATGTACCACACCCCCATCAGACACCCAGCACACCGCACACCACTGACAGTACACAATGTACCACACCCCCATCAGGCACCCAGCTCACCGCACACCACTGACAGTACACAATGTACCACAGCCCCATCAGACACCCAGCACACTGCACATCACTGACAGTACACAATGTACCACAGCACCATCAGGAACCCAGCTCACCCACACCACTGACAGTACACAATGTACCACAGCCCCATCAGACACCCTGCACACCACACACCACTGTCAGTACACAATGTACCACAGCCCCATCAGACAACCAGCACACCGCACACCACTGACAGTACACAATGTACCACAGCCCCATCAGGCACCCAGCACACCGCACACCACTGACAGACACAATGTACCACACCCCCATCAGACACCCAGCACACCGCACACCACAGACAGTAGACAATGTACCACAGCCCCATCAGACACACAGCACACCGCACACCACTGACAGTACACAATGTACCACAGCCCCATCAGACACCCAGCACACCGCACACCACTGAGAGTACACAATGTACCACACCCCCATCAGACACCCAGCACACCGCACACCACTGACAGTACACAATGTACCACACCCCCATCAGACACCCAGCACACCACACACCACTGACAGTACACAATGTACCGCACCCCCATCAAACACCCAGCACACCGTACACCACTGACAGTACACAATGTACCACACCCCCATCAGGCACCCAGCACACCGGACACCACTGACAGTACACAATGTACCACACCCTCATCAGACACCCAGCACACCGCACACCACTGACAGTACACAATGTACCACACCACCATCAGACACCCAGCACAACGCACACCACTGACTGTACACAATGTACCACACCCCCATCAGGCACCCAGCACACCGGACACCACTGACAGTACACAATGTACCACACCCTCATCAGACACCCAGCACACCGCACACCACTGACAGTACACAATGTACCACACCACCATCAGACACCCAGCACAACGCACACCACTGACTGTACACAATGTACCACAGCCCCAGCAGGCACCCAGCACACCGCACACCACTGACAGTACACAATGTACCACAGCCCCATCAGGCACCCAGCAAACCGCACACCACTGACAGTACACAATGTACCACTCACCCATCAGGCACCCAGCACACTGCACACCACTGACAGTACACAATGTACCACAGCCCCATCAGGCACCCAGCACACTGCACACCACTGACAGTACACAATGTACCACAGCCCCATCAGATACCCAGCTCACCACACACCACTGACAGTACACAATGTACCACAGCCCCATCAGACACCATCACACCGGACACCACTGACAGTACACAATGTACCACAGCCCCATCAGACACCCAGCACACCGCATACCACTGACAGTACACAATGTACCACACCCCCATCAGACACCCAGCACACTGCACACCACTGACAGTACACAATGTACCACACCCCCATCAGACACCCAGCACACCGCACACCACTGACAGTACACAATGTACCACACCCCCATCAGACACCCAGCACACCACACACCACTGACCGTACACAATGTACCACACCCCCATCAGACACCCAGCACACCGCACACCACTGACAGTATACAATGTACCACACCCCCATCAGATACGCAGCACACCGCACACCACTGACAGTACACAATGTACCACACCCCCATCAGACACCCAGCACACCGCACACCACTGACTGTACACAATGTACCACAGCCGCATCAGACACCCAGCACACCGCACACCACTGAAAGTACACATTGTACCAGAGCCCCATCAGACACCCAGCACACCACAAACCACTGACATTACACAATGTACCACAGCCGCATCAGACACCCAGCACACCGCACACCACTGACAGTCCACAATATACCAAAGTCCCATCAGACACCCAGCACACCGCACACCACTGACAGTACACAATGTACCACACCCCCATCAGACACCCAGCACACTGCACATCACTGACAGTACACAATGTACCACACCCCCATCAGGCACCCAGCTCACCGCACACCACTGACAATACACAATGTACCACAACCCCATCAGACACCCAGCACACCACACACCACTGACAGTACACAATGTACCACAGCCCCATCAGACACCCAGCACACCGCACACCACTGACAATACACAATGTACCACAACCCCATCAGACACCCAGCACACCACACACCACTGACAGTACACAATGTACCACAGCCCCATCAGACACCCAGCACACTGCACATCACTGACAGTACACAATGTACCACACCCCCATCAGGCACCCAGCTCACCGCACACCACTGACAGTACACAATGTACCACACCCCCATCAGACACCCAGCTCACCGCACACCACTGACAGTACACAATGTACCACAGCCCCATCAGGCACCCAGCTCTCCGCATAACACTGACAGTACACAATGTACCACACCCCCATCAGGCACCCAGCTCACCGCACACCACTGACAGTACACAATGTACCACAGCCCCATCAGGCACCCAGCTCTCCGCATAACACTGACAGTACACAATGTACCACACCCCCATCAGGCACCCAGCTCACCGCACACCACTGACAGTACACAATGTACCACACCCCCATCAGGCACCCAGCACACCGCACAGCACTGACAGTACACAATGTACCACACCCCCATCAGACACCCAGCACACCACACACCACTGACAGTACACAATGTACCACACCCCCATCAGACACCCAGCACACCGCACACCACTGACTGTACACAATGTACCACAGCCGCATCAGAGACCCAGCACACCGCACACCACTGACAGTACACAATGTACCACACCCCCATCAGACACCCAGCACACTGCACACCACTGACAGTACACATTGTACCACAGCCCCATCAGACACCCAGCACACCGCACACCACTGAAAGTACACATTGTACCACAGCCCCATCAGACACCCAGCACACCACACACCACTGACAGTACACAATGTACCACAGCCGCATCAGACACCCAGCACACCGCACACCACTGACAGTACACAATGTACCACACCCCCATCAGACACCCAGCACACCGCACACCACTGACAGTACACAATGTACCACACCCCCATCAGGCACCCAGCTCACCGCACACCACTGACAGTACACAATGTACCACAGCCCCATCAGACACCCAGCACACTGCACATCACTGACAGTACACAATGTACCACAGCCCCATCAGGCACCCAGCTCACCGCACACCACTGACAGTACACAATGTACCACAACCCCATCAGGCACCCAGCTCTCCGCATAACACTGACAGTACACAATGTACCACACCCCCATCAGGCACCCAGCACACCGCACAGCACTGACAGTACACAATGTACCACACCCCCATCAGACACCCAGCACACCGCACACCACTGACGGTACACAATTTACCACTGCCTCATCAGACACCCAGCACACCGCACACCACTGACAGTACACAATGTACCACACCCCCATCAGACACCCAGCACTCCGCACACCACTGACAGTACACAATGTACCACACCCCCATCAGGCACCCAGCACACCGCACACCACTGACCGTACACAATGTACCACACCCCCATCAGGCACCCAGCTCACCGCACACCACTGACAATACACAATGTACCACACCCCCATCAGTCACCCAGCACTCCGCACACCACTGACAGTACACACTGTACCACAGCCCCATCAGGCACCCAGCACACCGCACACCACTGACAGTACACAATGTACCACAGCCCCATCAGGCACCCAGCTCACCGCACACCACTGACAGTGCACAATGTACCACACCCCCATCAGACACCCAGCACACCGCACACCACTGACAGTACACAATGTACCACACCCCCATCAGACACCCAGCTCACCGCACACCACTGACAGTACACAATGTACCACACCCCCATCTGGCACCCAGCACACCACTCACCACTGACAGTACACAATGTACCACACCCCCATCAGACACCCAGCACACCGCACACCACTGACAGTACATTATGAACCACACCCCCATCAGACACACAGCACACCGCACACCACTGACAGTACACAATGTACCACACCCCCATCAGACACCCAGCACACCGCACACCACTGACAGTACACAATGTACCACACCCCCATCAGACACCCAGCACACCATACACCACTGACAGTACACAATGTACCACACCCCCGTCAGACACCCAGCACACCGCACACCACTGACAGTACACAATGTACCACAGCCCCATCAGGCACCCAGCACACCGCACAACACTGACAGTACACAATGTACCACACCACCTTCAGACACCCAGCACACCACACACCACTGACAGTACACAATGTACCACACCCCCATCAGACACCCAGCACACCACTCACCACTGACAGTACACAATGTACCACACCCCCATCAGACACCCAGCACACCGCACACCACTGACAGTACATTATGAACCACACCCCCATCAGACACACAGCACACCGCACACCACTGACAGTACACAATGTACCACACCCCCATCAGACACCCAGCACACCATACACCACTGACAGTACACAATGTACCACACCCCCGTCAGACACCCAGCACACCGCACACCACTGACAGTACACAATGTACCACAGCCCCATCAGGCACCCAGCACACCGCACAACACTGACAGTACACAATGTACCACACCCCCATCAGACACCCAGCACACCGCACAACACTGACAGTACACAATGTACCACACTCCCATCAGGAACACAGCACACCGCACACCACTGACAGTAAACAATGTACCACACCCACATCAGACACCCAGCTCCCCGCACACCACTGACATGACACAATGTACAACACCCCCATCAGGCACCCGGCACACCGCACACCACTGACAGTACACAATGCACCACACCCCCATCAGACACCCAGCACACCGCACACCACTGACAGTACACAATGTACCACACCCCCATCAGACACCCAGCACACCGCACACCACTGACAGTACACAATGTACCACAGCCCCATCAGACACCCAGCATAAAGCACATCACTGACAGTACACAATGTACCACAGCCCCATCAGACACCCAGCTCACCGCACACCACTGACAGTACACAATGAACCACACCCCCATCAGACACCCAGCACACCGCACACCACTGACTGTACACAATGTACCACAGCCCCATCAGGCACCCAGCACACCGCACACCACTGACAGTTCACAATGTACCACTCACCCATCAGGCACCCAGCACACTGCACACCACTGACAGTACACAATGTACCACTACCCCATCAGGCACCCAGCACACCACACACCACTGACAGTACACAATGTACCACACCCCCATCAGGCACCCAGCACACCGCACACCACTGACAGTACACAATGTACCACACCCCCATCAGACACGCAGCACACCGCACACCACTGACAGTACATAATGTACCACAGCCCCATCAGAAACCCAGCTCACCGCACACCACTGACAGTACACAATGTACCACAGTCCCATCAGGCACCCAGCACACCGCACACCACTGACAGTACACAATGTACCTCACCCCCATCAGACACCGAGCACACCGCACACCACTGACAGTTCACAATGTACCACACCCCCATCAGTCACCCAGCACACCGCACACCACTGACAGTACACAATGTACCACACCCCCATCAGTCACCCAGCACACCGCACACCACTGACAGTACACAATGTACCACAGCCCCATCAGACACCCAGCACACCGCACACCACTGACAGTACACAATGTACCACACCCCCATCAGACACCCAGCACACTGCACACCACTGACAGTACACAATGTACCACACCGCCATCAGACACTCAGCACACCGCACACCACTGACAGTACACAATGTACCACACCCCCATCAGACACCCAGCACACCACACACCACTGACAGTACACAATGTACCACACCCCCATCAGACACCCAGCACACCGCACACCACTGACTGTACACAATGTACCACAGCCGCATCAGACACCCAGCACACCGCACACCACTGAAAGTACACATTGTACCACAGCCGCATCAGACACCCAGCACACCGCACACCACTGACAGTACACAATGTACCACACCCCCATCAGACACCCAGCACACTGCACACCACTGACAGTACACAATGTACCACACCCCCATCAGACACCCAGCACACCGCACACCACTGACAGTACACAATGTACCACACCCCCATCTGGCAGCCAGCTCACCGCACACCACTGACAGTACACAATGTACCACAGCCCCATCAGACACCCAGCACACCGCACACCACTGACAGTACACAATGTACCACAGCCCCATCAGACACCCAGCACACTGCACATCACTGACAGTACACAATGTACCACACCCCCATCAGGCACCCAGCTCACCGCACACCACTGACAGTACACAATGTACCACAGCCCCATCAGGCACCCAGCTCTCCGCATAACACTGACAGTACACAATGTACCACACCCCCATCAGGCACCCAGCACACCGCACAGCACTGACAGTACACAATGTACCACACCCCCATCAGACACCCAGCACACCACACACCACTGACAGTACACAATGTACCACAGCCCCTCAGATACCCAGCACACCGCACACCACTGACGGTACACAATTTACCACTGCCTCATCAGACACCCAGCACACCGCACACCACTGACAGTACACAATGTACCACACCCCCATCAGACACCCAGCACTCCGCACACCACTGACAGTACACAATGTACCACATCCCCATCAGGCACCCAGCACACCGCACACCACTGACAGTACACAATGTACCACACCCCCATCAGGCACCCAGCTCACCGCACACCACTGACAATACACAATGTACCACACCCCCATCAGTCACCCAGCACTCCGCACACCACTGACAGTACACACTGTACCACAGCCCCATCAAGCACCCAGCACACCGCACACCACTGACAGTACACAATGTACCACAGCCCCATCAGGCACCCAGCTCACCGCACACCACTGGCAGTACACAATGTACCACACCCCCATCAGACACCCAGCACATTGCACACCACTGACAGTACACAATGTACCACAGTCCCATCAGGCACCCAGCAAACCGCACACCACTGACAGGACACAATGTACCACACCCCCATCAGACACCCAGTACACCACACACCACTGACAGTACACAATGTACC
This sequence comes from Scyliorhinus torazame, assembly GCF_047496885.1. NCBI lineage: Eukaryota > Metazoa > Chordata > Chondrichthyes > Carcharhiniformes > Scyliorhinidae > Scyliorhinus > Scyliorhinus torazame. Next base: position 495,253 of record NW_027307805.1, on the reverse strand, counting down.
ACACCCCCATCAGACACCCAGCACACCACACACCACTGACAGTACACAATGTACCACACCCCCATCTGGCACCCAGCACACCGCACACCACTGACAGTACACTATGAACCACACCCCCATCAGACACACAGCACACCGCACACCACTGACAGTACACAATGTACCACACCCCCATCAGACACCCAGCACACCGCACACCACTGACAGTACACAATGTACCACACCCCCATCAGACACCCAGCACACCATACACCACTGACAGTACACAATGTACCACACCCCCATCAGACACCCAGCACACCGCACACCACTGACAGTACACAATGTACCACAGCCCCATCAGGCACCCAGCACACCGCACAACACTGACAGTACACAATGTACCACACCCCCATGAGACACCCAGCACACCGCACAACACTGACAGTACACAATGTACCACACCCCCATCAGACACACAGCACACCGCACAACACTGACAGTACACAATGTACCACACCCCCATCAGACACCCAGCACACCGCACAACACTGACAGTACACAATGTACCACACCCCCATCAGGAACACAGCACACCACACACCACTGACAGTACACAATGTACCACAGCCCCATCAGACACCCAGCACGCCGCACACCACTGACAGTACACAATGAACCACAGCCCCATCAGACACCCAGCATAAAGCACATCACTGACAGTACACAATGTACCACAGCCCCATCAGACACCCCACTCACCGGACACCACTGACAGTACACAATGAACCACACCCCCATCAGACACCCAGCACACCGCACACCACTGAGAGTACACAATGTATCATACCCCCATCAGGTACCCAGCTCAACACACACCACTGACAGTACACAATATACCACAGTCTCATCAGACACCCAGCACACCGCACACCACTGACAGTACACAATGTACCACACCCCCATCAGACACCCAGCACACCACACACCACTGACAGTACACAATGTACCACACCCCCATCAGACACCCAGCACACCGCACACCACTGACAGTACACAATGTACCACACATCCATCAGGCACCCAGCTCAAGACACACCACTGACAGTACACAATGTACCACACCCCCATCAGACACCCAGCACACCGCACACCACTGACAGAACACAATGTACCACACCACCATCAGACACCCAGCACACCGCACCCCACTGACAGTACACAATGTACCACACCCCCATCAGACACCCCGCACACCGCACAGCACTGACAGTACACAATGTACCACACCACGATCCGACACCCAGCACACCGCACACCACTGACAGTACACAATGTAACACAGCCCCATCAGGCAACCAGCACACCGCACACCACTGACAGTACACAATGTACCACACCCCCATCAGGCACCCAGCACACCGCACACCACTGACAGTACACAATGTACCACACCCCCATCAGACACCCAGCACACCGCACACCACTGACAGTACACAATGTACCACACCCCCATCAGGCACCCAGCACACCGCACAACACTGACAGTACACAGTGTACCACACCCCCATCAGACACCCAGCACACCACTGACAGTACACAATGTACCACAGCCCCATCAGACACCCAGCACACCGCACCCCACTGACAGACCACAATGTACCACACCCCCATCAGACACCCCGCACACCGCACACCACTGACAGGACACAATGTACCACACCCCCATCAGACACCCAGCACACCGCACAGCACTGACAGTACACAATGTACCACACCCCCATCAGACACCCAGCACACCGCACACCACTGACAGTACACAATGTACCACAGTCCCATCAGGCACCCAGCACACCACACACCACTGACAGTACACAATGTACCACAGCCCCATCAGGAACCCAGCACACCACACACCACTGACAGTACACAATGTACCACAGCCCCATCAGACACCCAGCACACCGCACACCACTGACAGTACACAATGTACCACACCCCCATCAGACACCCAGCACACCGCACACCACTGACAGTACACAATGAACCACACCCCCATCAGACACCCAGCACACCGCACACCACTGAAAGTACACAATGTACCACACCCCCATCAGATACCCAGCACACCGCACACCACTGACAGTACACAATGTACCACACCACCATCAGACACCGAGCACACCGCACACCACTGACAGTACACAATGTACCACACCCCCATCAGGCACCCAGCTCAACACACACCACTGACAGTACACAATGTACCACAGTCCCATTAGACACCCAGCACACCGCACACCACTGACAGTACACAATGTACCACACCCCCATCAGACACCCAACACACCGCACACCACTGACGGTACACAATTTACCACAGCCCCATCAGACACCCAGCACACTGCACACCACTGACAGTGCACAATGAACCACACCCCCATCAGACACCCAGCACACCGCACACCACTGACAGTACACAATGTACCACACCCCCATCAGGTACCCAGCTCAACGCACACCACTGTCAGTACACAATGTACCACACCCCCATCAGACACCCAGCACACCGCACAGCACTGACAGTACACAATGTACCACACCCCCATCAGACACCCAGCACACCGCACACCACTGACGGTACACAATTTACCACAGCCCCATCAGACACCCAGCACACTGCACACCACTGACAGTGCACAATGAACCACACCCCCATCAGACACCCAGCACACCGCACACCACTGACAGTACACAATGTACCACACCCCCATCAGGTACCCAGCTCAACGCACACCACTGTCAGTACACAATGTACCACACCCCCATCAGACACCCAGCACACCGCACAGCACTGACAGTACACAATGTACCACACCCCCATCAGACACCCAGCACACCGCACAGCACTGACAGTACACAATGTACCACACCACCATCAGACACCCAGCACGCCGCACACCACTGAAAGTACACAATGTACCACACCCCCATCAGGCACCCAGCACACCACACACCACTGACAGTACACAATGTACCACACCCCCATCAGGCACCCAGCTCAACACACACGACTGACAGTACACAATGTACCACACCCCCATCAGGCACCCAGCTCAACACACACGACTGACAGTACACAATGTACCACACCACCATCAGACACCCAGCACACCGCACACCACTGACAGTACACAATGTACCACACCCCCATCAGGGACCCAGCTCAACACACGCGACTGACAGTACACAATGTACCACACCACCATCAGACACCCAGCACACCGCACACCACTGACAGTACACAATGTACCACACCTCCATCAGACACACAGCACACTGCACACCACTGACAGTACACAATGTACAACACCCCCATCAGTCACCCAGCACACCGCACACCACTGACAGTACACAATGTACCACACCCCCATCAGGAACCCAGCTCACCCACACCACTGACAGTACACAATGTACCACACCCCTATCTGACATCTAGCACACCACACACCACTGAGAGTACACAATGTACCACAGCCCCATCAGACACCCTGCACACCACACACCACTGTCAGTACACAATGTACCACAGCCCCATCAGGCACCCAGCACACCGCACACCACTGACAGTACACAATGTACCACAGCCCCATCAGACACGCAGCACACCGCACACCACTGACAGTACACAATGTACCACAGCCCCATCAGACACCCAGCACACCGCACACCACTGACAGACACAATGTACCACCCCCCCATCAGACACCCAGCACACCGCACACCACTGACAGTAGACAATTTACCACAGCCCCATCAGACACCCAGCACACCGCACACCACTGACAGTACACAATGTACCACAGCCCCATCAGACACCCAGCACACCGCACACCACTGACAGTACACAATGTACCACAGCCCCATCAGGCACCCAGCACACCGCACACCACTGACAGTACACAATGTACCACACCCCCATCAGGCACCCAGCACACCGCACACCACTGACAGTACACAATGTACCGCAGTCCCATCAGACATCCGGCAAACCGCACACCACTGACAGTACACAATGTACCACAGCCCCATCAGACACCCAGCACACCGCACACCACTGACAGTACACAATGTACCACAGCCCCATCAGGCACCCAGCACACCGCACACCACTGACAGTACACAATGTACCACACCCCCATCAGACACCCAGCACACCGCATACCACTGACAGTACACAATGTACCACAGCCCCATCAGACACCCAGCTCACCGCACACCACTGACAGTACACAATGGACCACACCACCATCAGCCACCCAGCACACGGCACACCACTGACAGTACACAATGTACCACAGCCCCATCAGGCACCCAGCACACCCAGCACACCGCTGACAGTACACAATGTACCACACCCCCATCAGGCACCCAGCACACCGCACACCACTGACAGTACACAATGTACCACAGCCCCATCAGGCACCCAGCACACCGCACACCACTGACAGTACACAATGTACCACACCCCCATCAGACACCCAGCACACAACACACCACTGACAGTACACAATGGACCACACCACCATCAGCCACCCAGCACACGGCACACCACTGACAGTACACAATGTACCACAGCCCCATCAGACACCCAGCACACCGCACACCACTGACAGTACACAATGTACCACACCCCCATCAGGCACCCAGCACACCGCACACCACTGACAGTACACAATGTACCACAGCCCCATCAGACACCCAGCACACCGCACACCACTGAAAGTACACAATGTACCACACCTCCAGCAGACACCCAGCACACAACACACCACTGACAGTACACAATGTACCACAGCCCCATCAGACACTCAGCACACCACACACCACTGACAGTACACAATGTACCACACCCCCATCAGGCACCCAGCACACCGCACACCACTGACAGTACACAATGTACCACAGCCCCATCAGACACCCAGCACACTGCACACCACTGACAGTACACAATGTACCACACCCCCATCAGGCACCCAGCACACCACACACCACTGACAGTACACAATGTACCACACCACCATCAGACACCCAGCACACCGCACACCACTGACAGTACACAATGTACCACACCCCCATCAGGCACCCAGCACACCACACACCACTGACAGTACACAATGTACCACACCACCATCAGACACCCAGCACACCGCACCCCACTGACAGTACACAATGTACCACACCCCCATCAGACACCCCGCACACCGCACAGCACTGACAGTACACAATGTACCACACCCCCATCAGGCACCCAGCACACCACACACCACTGACAGTACACAATGTACCACACCCCCATCAGGCACCCAGCACACCGCACCCCACTGACAGTACACAATGTACCACACCCCCATCAGACACCCCGCACACCGCACAGCACTGACAGTACACAATGTACCACACCACGATCCGACACCCAGCACACCGCACACCACTGACAGTACACAATGTAACACAGCCCCATCAGGCACCCAGCACACCGCACACAACTGACAGTACACAATGTACCACTACCCCATCAGGCACCCAGCACACCGCACAACACTGACAGTACACAGTGTACCACACCCCCATCAGACACCCAGCACACCACTGACAGTACACAATGTACCACACCCCCATCAGGTACCCAGCTCAACACACACCACTGAGAGTACACAATGTACCAAAACCACCATCAGACACCCAGCACACCGCACACCACTGATAGTACACAATGTACCACACCGCCATCAGACACTCAGCACACCAGACACCACTGACAGTACACAATGTACCACACCCCCATCAGACACCCAGCTCACCGCACACCACTGACAGTACACAATGTACCACACCCCCATCAGGCACCCAGCACACCGCACTCCACTGACAGGACACAATGTACGACACCCCCATCAGGCACCCAGCACACCGCACACCACTGACAATACGCAATGTACCACAGCCTCATCAGACACCCAGCACACCACACACCACTGACAGTACACAATCTACCACACCCCCATCAGACACTCAGCACACCGCACACCACTGACAGTACATAATGTACCACACCCCCATCAGACACCCAGCACACCGCACTCCACTGACAGGACACAATGTACGACATCCCCATCAGGCACCCATCACACCGCACACCACTGACAATACGCAATGTACCACAGCCTCATCAGACACCCAGCACACTGCACACCACTGACAGTACACAATGTACCACAGCCCCATCAGACACTCAGCACACCACACACCACTGACAGTACAAAATGTACCACACCCCCATCAGGCACCCAGCACACCGCACACCACTGACAGTACACAATGTACCACAGCCCCATCAGACACCCAGCACACCGCACACCACTGACAGTACACAATGTACCACACCCCCATCAGGCACCCAGCACACCACACACCACTGACAGTACACAATGTACCACACCACCATCAGACACCCAGCACACCGCACACCACTGACAGTACACAATGTACCACACCCCCATCAGGCACCCAGCACACCACACACCACTGACAGTACACAATGTACCACACCACCATCAGACACCCAGCACACCGCACCCCACTGACAGTACACAATGTACCACACCCCCATCAGACACCCCGCACACCGCACAGCACTGACAGTACACAATGTACCACACCCCCATCAGGCACCCAGCACACCACACACCACTGACAGTACACAATGTACCACACCCCCATCAGGCACCCAGCACACCGCACCCCACTGACAGTACACAATGTACCACACCCCCATCAGACACCCCGCACACCGCACAGCACTGACAGTACACAATGTACCACACCACGATCCGACACCCAGCACACCGCACACCACTGACAGTACACAATGTAACACAGCCCCATCAGGCACCCAGCACACCGCACACAACTGACAGTACACAATGTACCACTACCCCATCAGGCACCCAGCACACCGCACAACACTGACAGTACACAGTGTACCACACCCCCATCAGACACCCAGCACACCACTGACAGTACACAATGTACCACACCCCCATCAGGTACCCAGCTCAACACACACCACTGAGAGTACACAATGTACCAAAACCACCATCAGACACCCAGCACACCGCACACCACTGATAGTACACAATGTACCACACCGCCATCAGACACTCAGCACACCAGACACCACTGACAGTACACAATGTACCACACCCCCATCAGACACCCAGCTCACCGCACACCACTGACAGTACACAATGTACCACACCCCCATCAGGCACCCAGCACACCGCACTCCACTGACAGGACACAATGTACGACACCCCCATCAGGCACCCAGCACACCGCACACCACTGACAATACGCAATGTACCACAGCCTCATCAGACACCCAGCACACCACACACCACTGACAGTACACAATCTACCACACCCCCATCAGACACTCAGCACACCGCACACCACTGACAGTACACAATGTACCACACCCCCATCAGACACCCAGCACACCGCACTCCACTGACAGGACACAATGTACGACACCCCCATCAGGCACCCATCACACCGCACACCACTGACAATACGCAATGTACCACAGCCTAATCAGACACCCAGCACACTGCACACCACTGACAGTCCACAATGTACCACAGCGCCATCAGACACCCAGCACACCGCACTCCACTGACAGGACACAATGTTCCACACCCCCATCAGACACCCAGCTCACCGCACATCACTGACAGTATACAATGTACCACACCCCCATCACAAACCCAGCACACCGCACACCACTGTCAGTACACAATGTACCACACCCCCATCAGACACCCAGCACACCGCACACCACTGACAGTACACAATGTACCGCACCCCCATCAGACACCCAGCACACCGCACACCACTGACAGTACACAATGTACCACACCACCATCAGAAACCCAGCACACCGCACACCACTGTCAGCACACAATGTACCACACCCCCATTTGACACACAGCACACCGCACACCACTGACAGTACACAATGTACCGCACCCCCATCAGACACCCAGCACACCGCACACCACTGACAGTACACAATGTACCACACCCCCATCAGGCACCCAGCACACCGCACACCACTGACAGTACACAATGTTTCCCACCCCCATCAGACACCCAGCACACCTCACACCACTGACAGTACACAATGTACCACACCCCCATCAGGCACCCAGCACACCGCACACCACTGACAGTACACAATGTACCTCACCCCCATCAGACACCCAGCGCACCGCACACCACCGACAGTACACAATGTACCACACCCCCATCAGGCACCCAGCACACCGCACACCACTGACAGTACACAATGTACCACACCCCCATCAGACACCCAGCACACCATACACCACTGACAGTACACAATGTACCACACCCCCATCAGACACCCAGCACACCGCACACCACTGACAGTACACAATGTACCACACCCCCATCAGACACCCAGCACACCGCACACCACTGACAGTACACAATGTACCACACCCCCATCAGGCACCCAGCACACCGCACAACACTGACAGTACACAATGTACCACACCCCCATCAGACACCCAGCACACCGCACAACACTGACAGCACACAATGTACCACACCCCCATCAGACACCCAGCACACCGCACACCACTGACAGTACACAATGTACCACACCCCCATCAGGCACCCAGCACACCGCACAACACTGACAGCACACAATGTACCACACCCCCATCAGACACCTAGCACACCACACACCACTGACAGTACACAATGTACCACACCCCCATCAGGCACCCAGCTCAACACACACCACTGACAGTACACAATGTACCACACCACCATCAGACACCCAGCACACCGCACACCACTGACAGGACACAATGTACCACACCCCCATCAGACACCCAACACACCGCACACCACTGACGGTACACAATTTACCACAGCCCCATCAGACACCCAGCACACCGCACACCACTGACAGTACACAATGAACCACACCCCCATCAGACACCCAGCACACCGCACTCCACTGACAGGACACAATGTACGACACCCCCATCAGGCACCCAGCACACCGCACACCACTGACAATACGCAATGTACCACAGCCTCATCAGACACCCAGCACACTGCACACCACTGACAGTCCACAATGTACCACAGCCTCATCAGACACCCAGCACACCACACTCCACTGACAGGACACAATGTTCCACACCCCCATCAGACACCCATCTCACCGCACATCACTGACAGTATACAATGTACCACACCCCCATCAGAAACCCAGCACACCGCACACCACTGTCAGCACACAATGTACCACACCCCCATCAGACACCCAGCACACCGCACACCACTGACAGTACACAATGTACCGCACCCCCATCAGACACCCAGCACACCGCACACCACTGACAGTACACAATGTACCACACCCCCATCAGAAACCCAGCACACCGCACACCACTGTCAGCACACAATGTACCACAGCCCCATCAGGCACCCAGCACACCGCACAACACTGACAGTACACAATGTACGACACCCCCATCAGGCACCCAGCTCAACACACACCACTGACAGTACACAATGTACCACACCACCATCAGACACCCAGCACACCGCACACCACTGACAGTACACAATGTACCACACCCCCATCAGACACCCAACACACCGCACACCACTGACGGTACACAATTTACCACAGCCCCATCAGACACCCAGCACACCGCACACCACTGACAGTACACAATGAACCACACCCCCATCAGACACCCAGCACACCGCACACCACTGACAGTACACAATGTACCACACCCCCATCAGGTACCCAGCTCAACGCACACCACTGTCAGTACACAATGTACCACACCCCCATCAGACACCCAGCACACCGCACAGCACTGACAGTACACAATGTACCACACCCCCATCAGACACCCAGCACACCGCACACCACTGACAGTACACAATGTACCAGACCACCATCAGACACCCAGCACGCTGCACACCACTGAAAGTACACAATGTACCACACCCCCATCAGGCACCCAGCACACCACACACCACTGACAGTACACAATGTACCACACCCACATCAGACACCCAGCACACCGTACACCACTGACAGTGCACAATGTACCACACCCCCATCAGACACCCAGCACACTGCACACCACTGACAGTCCACAATGTACCACAGCCCCATCAGACACCCAGCACACCGCACTCCACTGACAGGACACAATGTTCCACACCCCCATCAGACACCCAGCTCACCGCACATCACTGACAGTATACAATGTACCACACCCCCATCAGAAACCCAGCACGCCGCACACCACTGTCAGTACACAATGTACCACACAACCATCAGACACCCAGCACACCGCACACCACTGACAGTACACAATGTACCGCACCCCCATCAGACACCCAGCACACCGCACACCACTGACAGTACACAATGTACCACACCCCCATCAGAAACCCAGCACACCGCACACCACTGTCAGCACACAATGTACCACACCCCCATCAGACACCCAGCACACCGCACACCACTGACAGTACACAATGTACCGCACCCCCATCAGACACCCAGCACACCGCACACCACTGACAGGACACAATGTACCACACCCCCATCAGGCACCCAGCACACCGCACACCACTGACAGTACTCAATGTACCACACCCCCATCAGACACCCAGCACACCGCACACCACTGACAGTACACAATGTACCACACCCCCATCAGGCACCCAGCACACCGCACACCACTGACAGTACACAATGTACCACACCCCCATCAGGCACCCAGCACACCGCACACCACTGACAGTACACAATGTACCACACCCCCATCAGACACCCAGCACACCATACACCACTGACAGTACACAATGTACCACACCCCCATCAGACACCCAGCACACAGCACACCACTGACAGTACACAATGTACCACAGCCCCATCAGGCACCCAGCACACCGCACAACACTGACAGTACACAATGTACCACACCCCCATCAGACACCCAGCACACCGCACAACACTGACAGTACACAATGTACCACACCCCCATCAGGCACCCAGCTCAACACACACCACTGACAGTACACAATGTACCACACCACCATCAGACACCCAGCACACCGCACACCACTGACAGTACACAATGTACCACACCCCCATCAGACACCCAGCACACCGCACACCACTGACAGTACACAATGTACCAAACCCCCATCAGGCAGCCAGCACACCGCACACCACTGACAGTACACAATGTACCGCACCCCCATCAGACATCCAGCAAACCACACACCACTGACAGTACACAATGTACCACAGCCCCATCAGACACCCAGCACACCGCACACGACTGACAGTACACAATGTACCACAGCCCCATCAGACACCCAGCACACCGCACACGACTGACAGTACACAATGTACCACAGCCCCATCAGGCACCCAGCACACCACACACCACTGACTGTACACAATGTACCGCACCCCCATCAAACACCCAGCACACCGTACACCACTGACAGTGCACAATGTGCCACACCCCCATCAGGCACCCAGCACACCGCACACCACTGACAATACGCAATGTACCACAGTCTCATCAGACACCCAGCACACCACTGACAGTCCACAATGTACCACAGCCCCATCAGACACCCAGCACACAGCACTCCACTGACAGGACACAATGTTCCACACCCCCATCAGACACCCAGCTCACCGCACATCACTGACAGTATACAATGTACCACACCCCCATCAGAAACCCAGCACACCGCACACCACTGTCAGTACACAATGTACCACACCCCCATCAGACACCCAGCACACCGCACACCACTGACAGTACACAATGTACCGCACCCCCATCAGACACCCAGCACACCGCACACCACTGACAGTACACAATGTACCACACCCCCATCAGAAACCCAGCACACCGCACACCACTGTCAGCACACAATGTACCACACCCCCATCAGACACCCAGCACACCGCACACCACTGACAGTACACAATGTACCGCACCCCCATCAGACACCCAACACACCGCACACCACTGACGGTACACAATTTACCACAGCCCCATCAGACACCCAGCACACCGCACACCACTGACAGTACACAATGTACCACACCCCCATCAGACACCCAGCACACCATACACCACTGACAGTACACAATGTACCACACCCCCATCAGACACCCAGCACACCGCACACCACTGACAGTACACAATGTACCACAGCCCCATCAGGCACCCAGCACACCGCACAACACTGACAGTACACAATGTACCACACCCCCATCAGACACCCAGCACACCGCACAACACTGACAGTACACAATGTACCACACCCCCATCAGGCACCCAGCTCAACACACACCACTGACAGTACACAATGTACCACACCACCATCAGACACCCAGCACACCGCACACCACTGACAGTACACAATGTACCACACCCCCATCAGACACCCAACACACCGCACACCACTGACGGTACACAATTTACCACAGCCCCATCAGACACCCAGCACACCGCACACCACTGACAGTACACAATGAACCACACCCCCATCAGACACCCAGCACACCGAACTCCACTGACAGGACACAATGTACGACACCCCCATCAGGCACCCAGCACACCGCACACCACTGACAATACGCAATGTACCACAGCCTCATCAGGCACCCAGCACACTGCACACCACTGACAGTCTACAATGTACCACACCCCCATCAGACACTCAGCACACCGCACACCACTGACAGAACACAATGTTCCACACCCCCATCAGACACCCAGCTCACCGCACATCACTGACAGTATACAATGTACCACACCCCCATCAGAAACCCAGCACACCGCACACCACTGTCAGTACACAATGTACCACACCCCCATCAGACACCCAGCACACCGCACACCACTGACAGTACACAATGTACCGCACCCCCATCAGACACCCAGCACACCGCACACCACTGACAGTACACAATGTACCACACCCCCATCAGAAACCCAGCACACCGCACACCACTGTCAGCACACAATGTACCACACCCCCATCAGACACCCAGCACACCGCACACCACTGACAGTACACAATGTACCGCAACCCCATCAGACACCCAGCACACCGCACACCACTGACAGTACACAATGTACCACACCCCCATCAAGCACCCAGCACACCGCACACCACTGACAGTACACAATGTACCACACCCCCATCAGACACCCAGCACACCGCACACCACTGACAGTACACAATGTACCACACCCCCATCAGGCACCCAGCACACCGCACACCACTGACAGTACACAATGTACCACACCCCCATCAGGCACCCAGCACACCACACACCACTGACAGTACACAATGTACCACACCCCCATCAGACACCCAGCACACCGCACACCACTGACAGTACACAATGTACCACAGCCCCATCAGGCACCCAGCACACCGCACAACACTGACAGTACACAATGTACCACACCCCCATCAGGCACCCAGCTCAACACACACCACTGACAGTACACAATGTACCACACCACCATCAGACACCCAGCACACCGCACACCACTGACAGTACACAATGTACCACACCCCCATCAGACACCCAACACACCGCACACCACTGACGGTACACAATTTACCACAGCCCCATCAGACACCCAGCACACCGCACACCACTGACAGTACACAATGAACCACAGCCCCATCAGACACCCAGCACACCGCACACCACTGACAGTACACAATGTACCACACCCCCATCAGACACCCAGCACACCGCACACCACTGACAGTACACAATGTACCACACCCCCATCAGGTACCCAGCTCAACGCACACCACTGTCAGTACACAATGTACCACACCCCCATCAGACACCCAGCACACCGCACAGCACTGACAGTACACAATGTACCACACCCCCATCAGACACGCAGCACACCGCACACCACTGACAGTACACAATGTACCACACCCCCATCAGGCACCCAGCACACCACACACCACTGACAGTACACAATGTACCACACCCCCATCAGGCACCCAGCTCAACACACACCACTGACAGTACACAATGTACCACAGCCCCATCAGACACCCAGCTCACCGCACACCACTGACAGTACACAATGTACCACATCCCCATCAGACACCCAGCACACCGCACACCACTGACAGTACACAATGTACCACACCCCCATCAGACACCCAACACACCGCACACCACTGACGGTACACAATTTACCACAGCCCCATCAGACACCCAGCACACCGCACACCACTGACAGTACACAATGAACCACAGCCCCATCAGACACCCAGCACACCGCACACCACTGACAGTACACAATGTACCACACCCCCATCAGACACGCAGCACACCGCACACCACTGACAGTACACAATGTACCACAGCCTCATCAGGCACCCAGCTCAACGCACACCACTGTCAGTACACAATGTACCACAGCCCCATCAGACACCCAGCACACCGCACAGCACTGACAGTACACAATGTACCACACCCCCATCAGACACCCAGCACACCGCACAGCACTGACAGTACACAATGTACCACACCACCATCAGGCACCCAGCACGCCGCACACCACTGAAAGTACACAATGTACCACACCCCCATCAGGCACCCAGCACACCGCACACCACTGACAGTACACAATGTACCACAGCCCCATCAGGCACCCAGCTCAACACACACGACTGACAATACACAATGTACCACACCCCCATCAGACACCCAGCACACCGCACACCACTGACAGTACACAATGTACCACACCCCCATCAGACACCCAGCACACCGCACACCACTGACAGTACACAATGTACCACACCCCCATCAGACACCCAGCTCACCACACACCACTGACAGTACACAATGTACCACACCCCCATCAGACACCCAGCACACCGCACACCACTGACAGTACACAATGTACCACCCCCCCATCAGGCACCCAGCACACCGCACACCACTGACAGTACACAATGTACCGCAGTCCCATCAGACATCCAGCAAACCACACACCACTGACAGTACACAATGTACCACAGCCCCATCAGACACCCAGCACACCGCACACCACTGACAGTACACAATGTACCACAGCCCCATCAGACACCCAGCACACCGCACACGACTGACAGTACACAATGTACCACAGCCCCATCAGGCACCCAGCACACCACACACCACTGACTGTACACAATGTACCGCACCCCCATCAAACACCCAGCACACCGTACACCACTGACAGTGCACAATGTACCACACCCCCATCAGGCACCCAGCACACCGCACACCACTGACAGTACATAATGTACCACAGCCCCATCAGACACCCAGCACACCGCACACCACTGACAGTACACAATGTACCACTCCCCCATCAGGCACCCAGCACACTGCACACCACTGTCAGTACACAATGTACCACAGCCCTATCAGACAGCCAGCACACCGCACACCACTGACAGTACACAATGTACTACACCCCCATCAGACACCCAGCACACCACACACCACTGACAGTACACAATGTACCACACCCCCATCAGGCACCCAGCACACCACACACCACTGACAGTACACAATGTACCACTCCCCCATCAGGCACCCAGCACACTGCACACCACTGTCAGTACACAATGTACCACAGCCCTATCAGACACCCAGCACACCACACAACACTGACAGTACACAATGTACCACAGCCCCATCAGACAGCCAGCACACCACACACCACTGACAGTACACAATGTACCACACCCCCATCAGGCACCCAGCACACCACACACCACTGACAGTACACAATGTACCACACCCCCATCAGACACCCAGCACACAGCACACCACTGACAGTACACAATGTACCACACCACCATCAGACACCCAGCACACCGCACCCCACTGACAGTACACAATGTACCACACCCCCATCAGACACCACGCACACCGCACAGCACTGACAGTACACAATGTACCACACCACGATCCGACACCCAGCACACCGCACACCACTGACAGTACACAATGTAACACAGCCCCATCAGGCACCCAGCACACCGCACACAACTGACAGTACACAATGTACCACTACCCCATCAGGCACCCAGCACACCGCACAACACTGACAGTACACAGTGTACCACACCCCCATCAGACACCCAGCACACCACTGACAGTACACAATGTACCACACCCCCATCAGTTACCCAGCTCACCACACACCACTGAGAGTACACAATGTACCAAAACCACCATCAGACACCCAGCACACCGCACACCACTGATAGTACACAATGTACCACACCCCCATCAGACACCCAGCACACCGCACAACACTGACAGTACACAATGTACCACAGCCCCATCAGACACCCAGCACACCACACACCACTGACAGTACACAATGTACCAAAACCACCATCAGACACCCAGCACACCGCACACCACTGATAGTACACAATGTACCACACCCCCATCAGACAACCAGCACACCGCACAACACTGACAGTACACAATGTACCACACCCCCATCAGACACCCAGCACACCGCACAACACTGACAGTACACAATGTACCACAGCCCCATCAGACACCCAGCACACCACACACCACTGACAGTACACATTGTACCACACCCCCATCAGACTCCCAGCACACCGCACACCACTGACAGTACACAATGTACCACACCCCCATCAGACACCCAGCACACCGCACACCACTGACAGTACACAATGTACCACATCCCCATCAGACACCCAGCACACCACACACCACTGACAGTACACAATGTACCACACCCCCATCAGGCACCCAGCACACCGCACACCACTGACAGTACACAATGTACCACACCACCATCAGACACCCAGCTCAACACACACCACTGACAGTACACAATGTACCACACCACCATCAGACACCCAGCACACCGAACACCACTGACAGAACACAAGCTACCACACCCCCATCAGACACCCAGCACACCGCACACCACTGAGAGTACACAATGTACCACAGCCCCATCAGGCACCCAGCTCAACACACACCACTGACAGTACACAATGTACCACAGCCCCATCAGACACCCAGCACACCGCACACCACTGACAGTACACAATGTACCACAACCCCATCAGCCACCCAGCACACCGCACACCACTGACAGTACACAATGTACCACACCCCCTTCAGACACCCAGCACACCGCACACCACTGACAGTACACAATGAACCACACACCCATTAGACACCCAGCACACCGCACACCACTGACAGTACACAATGTACCACACCCCCATCAGGCACCCAGCACACCACACACCACTGACAGTACACAATGTACCACACCACCATCAGAAACCCAGCACACCGCACACCACTGACAGTACACAATGTACCACAGCCCCATCAGGCACCCAGCACACCACACACCACTGACAGTACACAATGTACCACACCCCCATCAGACACTCAGCACACCACACACCACTGACAGTACACAATGTACCACACCCCCATCAGACACCCAGCTCACCGCACACCACTGACAGTACACAATTTACCACACCCCCATCAGGCACCCAGCACACCGCACTCCACTGACAGGACACAATGTACGACACCCCCATCAGGCACCCAGCACACCGCACACCACAGGCAGTACACAATGTACCACAGCCCCATCAGGCACTCAGCACACCACACACCACTGACAGTACACAATGTACCACAGCCCCATCAGACACCCAGCACACCACACACCACTGACAGTACACAATGTACCACACCCCCATCAGACACTCAGCACACCACACACCACTGACAGTACACAATGTACCACAGCCTCATCAGACACCCAGCACACCACACACCACTGACAGTACACAATGTACCACAGCCTCATCAGACACTCAGCACACCACACACCACTGACAGTACACAATGTACCACAGCCTCATCAGACACCCAGCACACCACACACCACTGACAGTACACAATGTACCACACCACCATCAGAAACCCAGCACACCGCACACCACTGACAGTACACAATGTACCACAGCCCCATCAGGCACCCAGCACACCACACACCACTGACAGTACACAATGTACCACACCCCCATCAGACACTCAGCACACCACACACCACTGACAGTACACAATGTACCACACCCCCATCAGACACCCAGCTCACCGCACACCACTGACAGTACACAATTTACCACACCCCCATGAGGCACCCAGCACACCGCACTCCACTGACAGGACACAATGTACGACACCCCCATCAGGCACCCAGCACACCGCACACCACTGACAATACGCAATGTACCACAGCCCCATCAGGCACTCAGCACACCACACACCACTGACAGTACACAATGTACCACAGCCCCATCAGACACCCAGCACACCACACACCACTGACAGTACACAATGTACCACACCCCCATCAGACACTCAGCACACCACACACCACTGACAGTACACAATGTACCACAGCCTCATCAGACACCCAGCACACCACACACCACTGACAGTACACAATGTACCACACCCCCATCAGACACTCAGCACACCGCACACCACTGACAGAACACAATGTACCACACCCCCATCAGACACCCAGCACACCGCACTCCACTGACAGGACACAATGTACGACACCCCCATCAGGCACCCAGCACACCGCACACCACTGACAATACGCAATGTACCACAGCCTCATCAGACACCCAGCACACTGCACACCACTGACAGTACACAATGTACCACAGCGCCATCAGACACCCAGCACACAGCACTCCACTGACAGGACACAATGTTCCACACCCCCATCAGGAACCCAGCTCACCCACACCACTGACAGTACACAATGTACCACACCCCTATCTGACATCTAGCACACCACACACCACTGACAGTACACAATGTACCACAGCCCCATCAGACACCCTGCACACCACACACCACTGTCAGTACACAATGTACCACAGCCCCATCAGGCACCCAGCACACCGCACACCACTGACAGTACACAATGTACCACACCCCCATCAGACACCCAGCACACCGCACACCACTGACAGTACACAATGTACCACACCCCCATCAGACACCCAGCACACCGCACACCACTGACAGTACACAATGTACCACACCCCCATCAGACACCCAGCACACCGCACAACACTGACAGTACACAATGTACCACACCCCCATCAGGCACCAAGCTCATCGCACTCCACTGACAGTACACAATGTACCACAACCCCATCAGACACCCAGCACAACGCACACCACTGACAGTACACAATGTACCACAGCCCCATCAGACACCCAGCACACCGCACACCACTGACAGTAGACAATGTACCACAGCCCCATCAGACACCCAGCACACCGCACACCACTGACAGTACACAATGTACCACAGCCCCATCAGACACCCAGCACACCGCACACCACTGACAGTACACAATGTACCAAACCCCCATCAGGCACCCAGCACACCGCACACCACTGACAGTACACAATGTACCGCAGTCCCATCAGACATCCAGCAAACCACACACCACTGACAGTACACAATGTACCACAGCCCCATCAGACACCCAGCACACCGCATACCACTGACAGTACACAATATATCACAGCCCCATCAGACACCCAGCACACCGCACACCACTGACAGTACACAATGTACCACAGCCCCATCAGACACCCAGCACACCGCACACGACTGACAGTACTCAATGTACCACAGCCCCATCCGACACCCAGCACACCGCACACCACTGACAGTACACAATGTACCGCAACCCCATCAAACACCCAGCACACCGTACACAAATGACAGTGCACAATGTACCACACCCCCATCAGGCACCCAGCACACTGCACACCACTGACAGTACACAATGTACCACAGCCCCATCAGGCACCCAGCACACCGCACACCACTGACAGTACACAATGTACCACACCCCCATCAGGCACCCAGCACACCACACACCACTGACAGTACACAATGTACCACACCACCATCAGACACCCAGCACACCGCACCCCACTGACAGTACACAATGTACCACACCCCCATCAGACACCCCGCACACCGCACAGCACTGACAGTACACAATGTACCACACCACGATCCGACACCCAGCACACCGCACACCACTGACAGTACACAATGTAACACAGCCCCATCAGGCACCCAGCACACCGCACACAACTGACAGTACACAATGTACCACAGCCCCATCAGGCACCCAGCACACCGCACAACACTGACAGTACACAGTGTACCACACCCCCATCAGACACCCAGCACACCACTGACAGTACACAATGTACCACATCCCCATCAGATACCCAGCTCAACACACACCACTGAGAGTACACAATGTACCAAAACCACCATCAGACACCCAGCACACCGCACACCACTGATAGTACACAATGTACCACACCCCCATCAGACACCCAGCACACCGCACAACACTGACAGTACACAATGTACCACACCCCCATCAGACACCCAGCACCCCGCACACCACTGACAGTACACAATGTACCACAGCCCCATCAGACACCCAGCACACCACACACCACTGACAGTACACAATGTACCACATCCCCATCAGACACCCAGCACACGGCACAGCAGTGACAGTACACATTGTACCACACCCCCATCAGACTCCCAGCACACCGCACACCACTGACAGTCCACAATGTACCACACCCCCATCAGACACCCAGCACACCGCACACCACTGACAGTACACAATGTACCACACCACCATCAGACACCCAGCTCAACACACACCACTGACAGTACACAATGTACCACACCACCATCAGACACCCAGCACACCGAACACCACTGACAGAACACAAGGTACCACACCCCCATCAGACACCCAGCACACCGCACACCACTGACAGTACACAATGTACCACAGCCCCATCAGGCACCCAGCTCAACACACACCACTGACAGTACATAATGTACCACAGCCCCATCAGACACCCAGCACACCGCACACCACTGACAGTACACAATGTACCACAACCCCATCAGGCACCCAGCACACCGCACACCACTGACAGTACACAATGTACCACACCCCCATCAGACACCCAGCACACCGCACACCACTGACAGTACACAATGAACCACACACCCATTAGACACCCAGCACACCGCACACCACTGACAGTACACAATGTACCACACCCCCATCAGGCACCCAGCACACCACACACCACTGACAGTACACAATGTACCACACCACCATCAGAAACCCAGCACACCGCACACCACTGACAGTACACAATGTACCACAGCCCCATCAGGCACCCAGCACACCACACACCACTGACAGTACACAATGTACCACACCCCCATCAGACACTCAGCACACCACACACCACTGACAGTACACAATGTACCACACCCCCATCAGACACCCAGCTCCCCGCACACCACTGACAGTACACAATGTACCACACCCCCATCAGGCACCCAGCACACCGCACTCCACTGACAGGACACAATGTACGACACCCCCATCAGGCACCCAGCACACCGCACACCACTGACAATACGCAATGTACCACAGCCTCATCAGACACCCAGCACACCACACACCACTGACAGTACACAATGTACCACACCCCCATCAGACACTCAGCACACCGCACACCACTGACAGAACACAATGTACCACACCCCCATCAGACTCCCAGCACACCGCACACCACTGACAGTACACAACGTGCCGCACCCCCATCAGACACCCAGCACACCGCACTCCACTGACAGGACACAATGTTCCACACCCCCATCAGACACCCAGCTCACCGCACATCACTGACAGTACACAATGTACCACACCCCCATCAGGCACCCAGCACACCGCACACCACTGACAGGACACAATGTTCCACACCCCCATCAGACACCCAGCTTACCGCACATCACTGACAGTATACAATGTACCACACCCCCATCAGAAACCCAGCACACCGCACACCACTGTCAGTACACAATGTACCACACCCCCATCAGACACCCAGCACACCGCACACCACTGACAGTACACAATGTACCGCACCCCCATCAGACACCCAGCACACCGCACACCACTGACAGTACACAATGTACCACACCCCCATCAGAAACCCAGCACACCGCACACCACTGTCAGCACACAATGTACCACACCCCCATCAGACACCCAGCACACCGCACACCACTGACAGTACACAATGTACCGCACCCCCATCAGACACCCAGCACACCGCACACCACTGACAGTACACAATGTACCACACCCCCATCAGGCACCCAGCACACCGCACACCACTGACAGTACACAATGTACCACACCCCCATCAGACACCCAGCACACCGCACACCACTGACAGTACACAATGTACCACACCCCCATCAGGCACCCAGCACACCGCACACCACTGACAGTACACAATGTACCACACCCCCATCAGGCACCCAGCACACCGCACACCACTGACAGTACACAATGTACCACACCCCCATCAGACACCCAGCACACCATACACCACTGACAGTACACAATGTACCACACCCCCATCAGACACCCAGCACACCGCACACCACTGACAGTACACAATGTACCACAGCCCCATCAGACACCCAGCACACCGCACAACACTGACAGTACACAATGTACCACACCCCCATCAGGAACACAGCACACCGCACACCACTGACAGTACACAATGTACCACAGCCCCATCAGGCACCCAGCTCTCCGCATAACACTGACAGTACACAATGTACCACACCCCCATCAGACACCCAGCACACCGCACACCACTGACAGTACACAATGTACCACACCCCCATCAGGCACCGAGCTCATCGCACTCCACTGACAGTACACAATGTACCACAACCCCATCAGACACCCAGCACAACGCACACCACTGACAGTACACAATGTACCACAGCCCCATCAGACACCCAGCACACCGCACACCACTGACAGTAGACAATGTACCACAGCCCCATCAGACACCCAGCACACCGCACACCACTGACAGTACACAATGTACCACAGCCCCATCAGACACCCAGCACACCGCACACCACTGACAGTACACAATGTACCAAACCCCCATCAGGCACCCAGCACACCGCACACCACTGACAGTACACAATGTACCGCACCCCCATCAGACACCCAGCACACCGCACACCACTGACAGTACACAATGTACCACACCCCCATCAGACACCCAGCTCACCGCACACCACTGACAGTACACAATTTACCACACCCCCATCAGGCACCCAGCACACCGCACTCCACTGACAGGACACAATGTACGACACCCCCATCAGGCACCCAGCACACCGCACACCACAGGCAGTACACAATGTACCACAGCCCCATCAGGCTCTCAGCACACCACACACCACTGACAGTACACAATGTACCACAGCCCCATCAGACACCCAGCACACCACACACCACTGACAGTACACAATGTACCACACCCCCATCAGACACTCAGCACACCACACACCACTGACAGTACACAATGTACCACAGCCTCATCAGACACCCAGCACACCACACACCACTGACAGTACACAATGTACCACAGCCTCATCAGACACTCAGCACACCACACACCACTGACAGTACTCAATGTACCACAGCCTCATCAGACACCCAGCACACCACACACCACTGACAGTACACAATGTACCACACCACCATCAGAAACCCAGCACACCGCACACCACTGACAGTACACAATGTACCACAGCCCCATCAGGCACCCAGCACACCACACACCACTGACAGTACACAATGTACCACACCCCCATCAGACACTCAGCACACCACACACCACTGACAGTACACAATGTACCACACCCCCATCACACACCCAGCTCACCGCACACCACTGACAGTACACAATTTACCACACCCCCATCAGGCACCCAGCACACCGCACTCCACTGACAGGACACAATGTACGACACCCCCATCAGGCACCCAGCACACCGCACACCACTGACAATACGCAATGTACCACAGCCCCATCAGGCACTCAGCACACCACACACCACTGACAGTACACAATGTACCACAGCCCCATCAGACACCCAGCACACCACACACCACTGACAGTACACAATGTACCACACCCCCATCAGACACTCAGCACACCACACACCACTGACAGTACACAATGTACCACAGCCTCATCAGACACCCAGCACACCACACACCACTGACAGTACACAATGTACCACACCCCCATCAGACACTCAGCACACCGCACACCACTGACAGAACACAATGTACCACACCCCCATCAGACACCCAGCACACCGCACTCCACTGACAGGACACAATGTACGACACCCCCATCAGGCACCCAGCACACCGCACACCACTGACAATACGCAATGTACCACAGCCTCATCAGACACCCAGCACACTGCACACCACTGACAGTACACAATGTACCACAGCGCCATCAGACACCCAGCACACAGCACTCCACTGACAGGACACAATGTTCCACACCCCCATCAGGAACCCAGCTCACCCACACCACTGACAGTACACAATGTACCACACCCCTATCTGACATCTAGCTCACCACACACCACTGACAGTACACAATGTACCACAGCCCCATCAGACACCCTGCACACCACACACCACTGTCAGTACACAATGTACCACAGCCCCATCAGGCACCCAGCACATCGCACACCACTGACAGTACACAATGTACCACACCCCCATCAGACACCCAGCACACCGCACACCACTGACAGTACACAATGTACCACACCCCCATCAGACACCCAGCACAAGGCACACCACTGACAGTACACAATGTACCACACCCCCATCAGACACCCAGCACACCGCACACCACTGACAGTACACAATGTACCACACCCCCATCAGGCACCGAGCTCATCGCACTCCACTGACAGTACACAATGTACCACAACCCCATCAGACACCCAGCACAACGCACACCACTGACAGTACACAATGTACCACAGCCCCATCAGACACCCAGCACACCGCACACCACTGACAGTAGACAATGTACCACAGCCCCATCAGACACCCAGCACACCGCACACCACTGACAGTACACAATGTACCACAGCCCCATCAGACACCCAGCACACCGCACACCACTGACAGTACACAATGTACCAAACCCCCATCAGGCACCCAGCACACCGCACACCACTGACAGTACACAATGTACCGCAGTCCCATCAGACATCCAGCAAACCACACACCACTGACAGTACACAATGTACCACAGCCCCATCAGACACCCAGCACACCGCATACCACTGACAGTACACAATGTACCACAGCCCCATCAGACACCCAGCACACCGCACACCACTGACAGTACACAATGTACCACAGCCCCATCAGACACCCAGCACACCGCACACGACT
Organism: Scyliorhinus torazame; assembly: GCF_047496885.1. Taxonomy (NCBI): domain Eukaryota; kingdom Metazoa; phylum Chordata; class Chondrichthyes; order Carcharhiniformes; family Scyliorhinidae; genus Scyliorhinus; species Scyliorhinus torazame. The sequence goes on along the minus strand of NW_027307805.1, from coordinate 469,570 downwards.
GACAGTACACAATGTACCACAGCCCCATCCGACACCCAGCACACCGCACACCACTGACAGTACACAATGTACCGCACCCCCATCAAACACCCAGCACACCGTACACCACTGACAGTGCACAATGTACCACACCCCCATCAGGCACCCAGCACACCGCACACCACTGACAGTACACAATGTACCACAGCCCCATCAGGCACCCAGCACACCGCACACCACTGACAGTACACAATGTACCACACCCCCATCAGGCACCCAGCACACCACACACCACTGACAGTACACAATGTACCACACCACCATCAGACACCCAGCACACCGCACCCCACTGACAGTACACAATGTACCACACCCCCATCAGACACCCCGCACACCGCACAGCACTGACAGTACACAATGTACCACACCACGATCCGACACCCAGCACACCGCACACCACTGACAGTACACAATGTAACACAGCCCCATCAGGCACCCAGCACACCGCACACAACTGACAGTACACAATGTACCACACCACGATCCGACACCCAGCACACCGCACACCACTGACAGTACACAATGTACCACAGCCCCATCAGGCACCCAGCACACCGCACAACACTGACAGTACACAGTGTACCACACCCCCATCAGACACCCAGCACACCACTGACAGTACACAATGTACCACACCCCCATCAGGTACCCAGCTCAACACACACCACTGAGAGTACACAATGTACCAAAACCACCATCAGACACCCAGCACACCGCACACCACTGATAGTACACAATGTACCACACCCCCATCAGACACCCAGCACACCGCACAACACTGACAGTACACAATGTACCACACCCCCATCAGACACCCAGCACCCCGCACACCACTGACAGTACACAATGTACCACAGCCCCATCAGACACCCAGCACACCACACACCACTGACAGTACACAATGTACCACATCCCCATCAGACACCCAGCACACGGCACAGCAGTGACAGTACACATTGTACCACACCCCCATCAGACTCCCAGCACACCGCACACCACTGACAGTACACAATGTACCACACCCCCATCAGACACCCAGCACACCGCACACCACTGACAGTACACAATGTACCACACCACCATCAGACACCCAGCTCAACACACACCACTGACAGTACACAATGTACCACACCACCATCAGACACCCAGCACACCGAACACCACTGACAGAACACAAGGTACCACACCCCCATCAGACACCCAGCACACCGCACACCACTGACAGTACACAATGTACCACAGCCCCATCAGGCACCCAGCTCAACACACACCACTGACAGTACATAATGTACCACAGCCCCATCAGACACCCAGCACACCGCACACCACTGACAGTACACAATGTACCACAACCCCATCAGGCACCCAGCACACCGCACACCACTGACAGTACACAATGTACCACACCCCCATCAGACACCCAGCACACCGCACACCACTGACAGTACACAATGTACCACACCCCCATCAGGCACCCAGCACACCACACACCACTGACAGTACACAATGTACCACACCACCATCAGAAACCCAGCACACCGCACACCACTGACAGTACACAATGTACCACAGCCCCATCAGGCACCCAGCACACCACACACCACTGACAGTACACAATGTACCACACCCCCATCAGACACTCAGCACACCACACACCACTGACAGTACACAATGTACCACACCCCTATCAGACACCCAGCTCCCCGCACACCACTGACAGTACACAATGTACCACACCCCCATCAGGCACCCAGCACACCGCACTCCACTGACAGGACACAATGTACGACACCCCCATCAGGCACCCAGCACACCGCACACCACTGACAATACGCAATGTACCACAGCCTCATCAGACACCCAGCACACCACACACCACTGACAGTACACAATGTACCACACCCCCATCAGACACTCAGCACACCGCACACCACTGACAGAACACAATGTACCACACCCCCATCAGACTCCCAGCACACCGCACACCACTGACAGTACACAACGTGCCGCACCCCCATCAGACACCCAGCACACCGCACTCCACTGACAGGACACAATGTTCCACACCCCCATCAGACACCCAGCTCACCGCACATCACTGACAGTACATAATGTACCACACCCCCATCAGGCACCCAGCACACCGCACACCACTGACAGGACACAATGTTCCACACCCCCATCAGACACCCAGCTCACCGCACATCACTGACAGTATACAATGTACCACACCCCCATCAGAAACCCAGCACACCGCACACCACTGTCAGTACACAATGTACCACACCCCCATCAGACACCCAGCACACCGCACACCACTGACAGTACACAATGTATCGCACCCCCATCAGACACCCAGCACACCGCACACCACTGACAGTACACAATGTACCACACCCCCATCAGAAACCCAGCACACCGCACACCACTGTCAGCACACAATGTACCACACCCCCATCAGACACCCAGCACACCGCACACCACTGACAGTACACAATGTACCGCACCCCCATCAGACACCCAGCACACCGCACACCACTGACAGTACACAATGTACCACAACCCCATCAGGCACCCAGCACACCGCACACCACTGACAGTACACAATGTACCACACCCCCATCAGACACCCAGCACACCGCACACCACTGACAGTACACAATGTACCACACCCCCATCAGGCACCCAGCACACCGCACACCACTGACAGTACACAATGTACCACACCCCCATCAGGCACCCAGCACACCGCACACCACTGACAGTACACAATGTACCACACCCCCATCAGACACCCAGCACACCATACACCACTGACAGTACACAATGTACCACACCCCCATCAGACACCCAGCACACCGCACACCACTGACAGTACACAATGTACCACAGCCCCATCAGGCACACAGCACACCGCACAACACTGACAGTACACAATGTACCACACCCCCATCAGACACCCAGCACACCGCACAACACTGACAGTACACAATGTACCACACCCCCATCAGGAACACAGCACACCGCACACCACTGACAGTACACAATGTACCACAGCCCCATCAGGCACCCAGCTCTCCGCATAACACTGACAGTACACAATGTACCACACCCCCATCAGACACCCAGCACACCGCACACCACTGACAGTACACAATGTACCACACCCCCATCAGGCACCGAGCTCATCGCACTCCACTGACAGTACACAATGTACCACAACCCCATCAGACACCCAGCACAACGCACACCACTGACAGTACACAATGTACCACAGCCCCATCAGACACCCAGCACACCGCACACCACTGACAGTAGACAATGTACCATAGCCCCATCAGACACCCAGCACACCGCACACCACTGACAGTACACAATGTACCACAGCCCCATCAGACACCCAGCACACCGCACACCACTGACAGTACACAATGTACCAAACCCCCATCAGGCACCCAGCACACCGCACACCACTGACAGTACACAATGTACCGCAGTCCCATCAGACATCCAGCAAACCACACACCACTGACAGTACACAATGTACCACAGCCCCATCAGACACCCAGCACACCGCATACCACTGACAGTACACAATGTACCACAGCACCATCAGACACCCAGCACACCGCACACCACTGACAGTACACAATGTACCACAGCCCCATCAGACACCCAGCACACCGCACACGACTGACAGTACACAATGTACCACAGCCCCATCAGGCACCCAGCACACCACACACCACTGACTGTGCACAATGTACCGCACCCCCATCAAACACCCAGCACACCGTACACCACTGACAGTGCACAATGTACCACACCCCCATCAGGCACCCAGCACACCGCACACCACTGACAGTGCACAATGTACCACACCCCCATCAGGCACCCAGCACACCGCACCCCACTGACAGTACACAATGTACCACACCCCCATCAGACACCCCGCACACCGCACAGCACTGACAGTACACAATGTACCACAACACGATCCGACACCCAGCACACCGCACACCACTGACAGTACACAATGTAACACAGCCCCATCAGGCACCCAGCACACCGCACACAACTGACAGTACACAATGTACCACTACCCCATCAGGCACCCAGCACACCGCACAACACTGACAGTACACAGTGTACCACACCCCCATCAGACACCCAGCACACCACTGACAGTACACAATGTACCACACCCCCATCAGGTACCCAGCTCAACACACACCACTGAGAGTACACAATGTACCAAAACCACCATCAGACACCCAGCACACCGCACACCACTGATAGTACACAATGTACCACACCCCCATCAGACACCCAGCACACCGCACAACACTGACAGTACACAATGTACCACACCCCCATCAGACACCCAGCACCCCGCACACCACTGACAGTACACAATGTACCACAGCCCCATCAGACACCCAGCACACCACACACCACTGACAGTACACAATGTACCACATCCCCATCAGACACCCAGCACACGGCACAGCAGTGACAGTACACATTGTACCACACCCCCATCAGATTCCCAGCACACCGCACACCACTGACAGTACACAATGTACCACACCCCCATCAGACACCCAGCACACCGCACACCACTGACAGTACACAATGTACCACACCACCATCAGACACCCAGCTCAACACACACCACTGACAGTACACAATGTACCACACCACCATCAGACACCCAGCATACCGAACACCACTGACAGAATACAAGGTACCACACCCCCATCAGACACCCAGCACACCGCACACCACTGACAGTACACAATGTACCACAGCCCCATCAGGCACCCAGCTCAACACACACCACTGACAGTACACAATGTACCACAGGCCCATCAGACACCCAGCACACCGCACACCACTGACAGTACACAATGTACCACACCCCCATCAGGAACACAGCACACCGCACACCACTGACAGTACACAATGTACCACAGCCCCATCAGGCACCCAGCTCTCCGCATAACACTGACAGTACACAATGTACCACACCCCCATCAGACACCCAGCACACCGCACACCACTGACAGTACACAATGTACCACACCCCCATCAGGCACCGAGCTCATCGCACTCCACTGACAGTACACAATGTACCACAACCCCATCAGACACCCAGCACAACGCACACCACTGACAGTACACAATGTACCACAGCCCCATCAGACACCCAGCACACCGCACACCACTGACAGTAGACAATGTACCACAGCCCCATCAGACACCCAGCACACCGCACACCACTGACAGTACACAATGTACCACAGCCCCATCAGACACCCAGCACACCGCACACCACTGACAGTACACAATGTACCAAACCCCCATCAGGCACCCAGCACACCGCACACCACTGACAGTACACAATGTACCGCAGTCCCATCAGACATCCAGCAAACCACACACCACTGACAGTACACAATGTACCACAGCCCCATCAGACACCCAGCACACCGCATACCACTGACAGTACACAATGTACCACAGCACCATCAGACACCCAGCACACCGCACACCACTGACAGTACACAATGTACCACAGCCCCATCAGACACCCAGCACACCGCACACGACTGACAGTACACAATGTACCACAGCCCCATCAGGCACCCAGCACACCACACACCACTGACTGTGCACAATGTACCGCACCCCCATCAAACACCCAGCACACCGTACACCACTGACAGTGCACAATGTACCACACCCCCATCAGGCACCCAGCACACCGCACCCCACTGACAGTACACAATGTACCACACCCCCATCAGACACCCCGCACACCGCACAGCACTGACAGTACACAATGTACCACAACACGATCCGACACCCAGCACACCGCACACCACTGACAGTACACAATGTAACACAGCCCCATCAGGCACCCAGCACACCGCACACAACTGACAGTACACAATGTACCACTACCCCATCAGGCACCCAGCACACCGCACTACACTGACAGTACACAGTGTACCACACCCCCATCAGACACCCAGCACACCACTGACAGTACACAATGTACCACACCCCCATCAGGTACCCAGCTCAACACACACCACTGAGAGTACACAATGTACCAAAACCACCATCAGACACCCAGCACACCGCACACCACTGATAGTACACAATGTACCACACCCCCATCAGACACCCAGCACACCGCACAACACTGACAGTACACAATGTACCACACCCCCATCAGACACCCAGCACCCCGCACACCACTGACAGTACACAATGTACCACAGCCCCATCAGACACCCAGCACACCACACACCACTGACAGTACACAATGTACCACATCCCCATCAGACACCCAGCACACGGCACAGCAGTGACAGTACACATTGTACCACACCCCCATCAGACTCCCAGCACACCGCACACCACTGACAGTACACAATGTACCACACCCCCATCAGACACCCAGCACACCGCACACCACTGACAGTACACAATGTACCACACCACCATCAGACACCCAGCTCAACACACACCACTGACAGTACACAATGTACCACACCACCATCAGACACCCAGCATACCGAACACCACTGACAGAATACAAGGTACCACACCCCCATCAGACACCCAGCACACCGCACACCACTGACAGTACACAATGTACCACAGCCCCATCAGGCACCCAGCTCAACACACACCACTGACAGTACACAATGTACCACAGGCCCATCAGACACCCAGCACACCGCACACCACTGACAGTACACAATGTACCACACCCCCATCAGACACCCAGCACACCGCACACCACTGACAGTACACAATGAACCACACACCCATTAGACACCCAGCACACCGCACACCACTGACAGTACACAATGTACCACACCCCCATCAGGCACCCAGCACACCACACACCACTGACAGTACACAATGTACCACACCACCATCAGAAACCCAGCACACCGCACACCACTGACAGTACACAATGTACCACAGCCCCATCAGGCACCCAGCACACCACACACCACTGACAGTACACAATGTACCACACCCCCATCAGACACTCAGCACACCACACACCACTGACAGTACACAATGTACCACACCCCCATCAGACACCCAGCTCCCCGCACACCACTGACAGTACACAATGTACCACACCCCCATCAGACACCCAGCACACCACACACCACTGACAGTACACAATGTACCACACCCCCATCAGGCACCCAGCACACCGCACACCACTGACAGTACACAATGTACCACACCCCCATCAGGCACCCAGCACACCGCACTCCACTGACAGGACACAATGTACGACACCCCCATCAGGCACCCAGCACACCGCACACCACTGACAATACGCAATGTACCACAGCCTCATCAGACACCCAGCACACCATACACCACTGACAGTACACAATGTACCACACCCCCATCAGACACTCAGCACACCGCACACCACTGACAGAACACAATGTACCACACCCCCATCAGACACCCAGCACACCGCACTCCACTGACAGAACACAATGTACGACACCCCCATCAGGCACCCAGCACACCGCACACCACTGACAATACGCAATGTATCACAGCCTCATCAGACACCCAGCACACTGCACACCACTGACAGTACACAATGTACCACACCCCCATCAGACACCCACCACACCGCACACCACTGACAGCACACAATGTACCACACCCCCATCAGACACCCAGCTCACCGCACATCACTGAGAGTATACAATGTACCACACCCCCATCAGAAACCCAGCACACCGCACACCACTGTCAGTACACAATGTACCACACCCCCATCAGACACCCAGCACACCGCACACCACTGACAGTACACAATGTACCGCACCCCCATCAGACACCCAGCACACCGCATACCACTGACTGTACACAATGTACCACAGCCCCATCAGACACCCAGCACACCGCACACCACTGACAGTACACAATGTACCACAGCCCCATCAGACACCCAGCACACCGCACACGACTGACAGTACGCAATGTACCACAGCCCCATCAGGCACCCAGCACACCACACACCACTGACTGTACACAATGTACCGCACCCCCATCAAACACCCAGCACACCGTACACCACTGACAGTGCACAATGTACCACACCCCCATCAGGCACCCAGCACACCGCACACCACTGACAGTACAAAATGTACCACAGCCCCATCAGGCACCCAGCACACCGCACACCACTGACAGTACACAATGTACCACACCCCCATCAGGCACCCAGCACACCACACACCACTGACAGTACACAATGTACCACACCACCATCAGACACCCAGCACACCGCACCCCACTGACAGTACACAATGTACCACACCCCCATCAGACACCCCGCACACCGCACAGCACTGACAGTACACAATGTACCACACCACGATCCGACACCCAGCACACCGCACACCACTGACAGTACACAATGTAACACAGCCCCATCAGGCACCCAGCACACCGCACACAACTGACAGTACACAATGTACCACTACCCCATCAGGCACCCAGCACACCGCACAACACTGACAGTACACAGTGTACCACACCCCCATCAGACACCCAGCACACCACTGACAGTACACAATGTACCACACCCCCATCAGGTACCCAGCTCAACACACACCACTGAGAGTACACAATGTACCAAAACCACCATCAGACACCCAGCACACCGCACACCACTGATAGTACACAATGTACCACACCCCCATCAGACACCCAGCACACCGCACAACACTGACAGTACACAATGTACCACACCCCCATCAGACACCCAGCACCCCGCACACCACTGACAGTACACAATGTACCACAGCCCCATCAGACACCCAGCACACCACACACCACTGACAGTACACAATGTACCACATCCCCATCAGACACCCAGCACACGGCACAGCAGTGACAGTACACATTGTACCACACCCCCATCAGACTCCCAGCACACCGCACACCACTGACAGTACACAATGTACCACACCCCCATCAGACACCCAGCACACCGCACACCACTGACAGTACACAATGTACCACACCACCATCAGACACCCAGCTCAACACACACCACTGACAGTACACAATGTACCACACCACCATCAGACACCCAGCATACCGAACACCACTGACAGAATACAAGGTACCACACCCCCATCAGACACCCAGCACACCGCACACCACTGACAGTACACAATGTACCACAGCCCCATCAGACACCCAGCACACCGCACACCACTGACAGTACACAATGTACCACAACCCCATCAGGCACCCAGCACACCGCACACCACTGACAGTACACAATGTACCACACCCCCATCAGACACCCAGCACACCGCACACCACTGACAGTACACAATGAACCACACACCCATTAGACACCCAGCACACCGCACACCACTGACAGTACACAATGTACCACACCCCCATCAGGCACCCAGCACACCACTGACAGTACACAATGTACCACACCACCATCAGAAACCCAGCACACCGCACACCACTGACAGTACACAATGTACCACAGCCCCATCAGGCACCCAGCACACCACACACCACTGACAGTACACAATGTACCACACCCCCATCAGACACTCAGCACACCACACACCACTGACAGTACACAATGTACCACACCCCCATCAGACACCCAGCTCCCCGCACACCACTGACAGTACACAATGTACCACACCCCCATCAGGCACCCAGCACACCGCACTCCACTGACCGGACACAATGTACGACACCCCCATCAGGCACCCAGCACACCGCACACCACTGACAATACGCAATGTACCACAGCCTCATCAGACACCCAGCACACCACACACCACTGACAGTACACAATGTACCACACCCCCATCAGACACTCAGCACACCGCACACCACTGACAGAACACAATGTACCACACCCCCATCAGACACCCAGCACACCGCACTCCACTGACAGGACACAATGTACGACACCCCCATCAGGCACCCAGCACACCGCACACCACTGACAATACGCAATGTACCACAGCCTCATTAGACACCCAGCACACCACACACCACTGACAGTACACAATGTACCACACCCCCATCAGACACTCAGCACACAGCACACCACTGACAGAACACAATGTACCACACCCCCATCAGACACCCAGCACACCGCACTCCACTGACAGGACACAATGTACGACACCACCATCAGGCACCCAGCACACCGCACACCACTGACAATACGCAATGTACCACAGCCTCATCAGACACCCAGCACACCGCACACCACTGACAGTACAGAATGTACCGCACCCCCATCAGACACCCAGCACACCGCACACCACTGACAGTACACAATGTACCACACCCCCATCAGAAACCCAGCACACCGCACACCACTGTCAGCACACAATGTACCACACCCCCATCAGACACCCAGCACACCGCACACCACTGACAGTACACAATGTACCACACCCCCATCAGACACCCAGCACACCGCACACCACTGACAGTACACAATGTACCACACCCCCATCAGGCACCCAGCACACCGCACACCACTGGCAGTACACAATGTACCACACCCCCATCAGGCACCCAGCACACCGCACACCACTGACAGTACACAATGTACCACACCCCCATCAGACACCCAGCACACCATACACCACTGACAGTACACAATGTACCACACCCCCATCAGACACCCAGCACACCGCACACCACTGACAGTACACAATGTACCACAGCCCCATCAGGCACCCAGCACACCGCACAACACTGACAGTACACAATGTACCACACCCCCATCAGACACCCAGCACACCGCACAACACTGACAGTACACAATGTACCACACCCCCATCAGACACCCAGCACACCGCACAACACTGACAGTACACAATGTACCACACCCCCATCAGACACCCAGCACACCGCACAACACTGACAGTACACAATGTACCACACCCCCATCAGGAACACAGCACACCGCACACCACTGACAGTACACAATGTACCACACCCACATCAGACACCCAGCTCCCCGCACACCACTGACATGACACAATGTACAACACCCCCATCAGGCACCCAGCACACCGCACAACACTGACAGTACACAATGTACCACACTCCCATCAGGCACCCAGCACACCGCACACCACTGACAGTAGACAATGCACCACACCCCCATCAGACACCCAGCACACCGCACAACACTGACAGTACACAATGTACCACACCCCCATCAGGAACACAGCACACCGCACACCACTGACAGTACACAATGTAGCACACCCACATCAGACACCCAGCTCCCCGCACACCACTGACATGACACAATGTACCACACCCCCATCAGACACCCAGCACACCGCACAACACTGACAGTACACAATGTACCACACTCCCATCAGGCACCCAGCACACCGCACACCACTGACAGTACACAATGCACCACACCCCCATCAGACACCCAGCACACCGCACACCACTGACAGTACACAATGTACCACACTCCCATCAGGCACCCAGCACACCGCACACCACTGACAGTACACAATGCACCACACCCCCATCAGACACCCAGCACACCGCACACCACTGACAGTACACAATGTACCACACCCCCATCAGACACCCAGCGCACCGCACACCACTGACAGTACACAATGTACCACAGCCCCATCAGACACCCAGCATAAAGCACATCACTGACAGTACACAATGTACCACAGCCCCATCAGACACCCAGCTCACCGCACACCACTGACAGTACACAATGAACCACACCCCCATCAGACACCCAGCACACCGCACACCACAGAGAGTACACAATGTATCATACCCCCATCAGGTACCCAGCTCAACACTCACCACTGACAGTGCACAATATACCACAGTCTCATCAGACACCCAGCACACCGCACACCACTGACAGTACACAATGTACCACACCCCCATTAGACACCCAGCACACCGCACAGCACTGACAGTACACAATGTACCACACCCCCATCAGACACCCAGCACACCGCACAGCACTGACAGTACACAATGTACCACAGCCCCATCAGGAACCCAGCTCACTGCACACCACTGACAGCACACAATGTACCACACCCCTATCTGTCATCTAGCACACCGCACACCACTGGCAGTACACAATGTACCACACCACCATCAAACACCCAGCACACCGCACACCACTGACAGTACACAATGTACCACACCCCCATCAGACACCCAGCACACCGCACACCACTGACAGTACACAATGTACCACACCCCCATCAGACACCCAGCTCCCCGCACACCACTGACATGACACAATGTACCACACCCCCATCAGACACCCAGCACACCACACACCACTGACAGTACACAATGTACCACACCCCCATCAGACACCCAGCACACCGCACAGCACTGACAGTACACAATGTACCACACCACCATCAGACACCCAGCACACCGCACACCACTGACAGTACACAATGTACCACACCCCCATCAGACACCCAGCACACCCCACAGCACTGACAGTACACAATGTACCACACCACCATCAGACACCCAGCACACCGCATACCACTGACAGTACACAATGTACCACACCCCCATCAGGCACCCAGCTCAACACACACCACTGACAGTACACAATGTACCACACCACCATCAGACACCCAGCACACCGCAAACCACTGACAGTACACAATGGACCACACCCCCATCAGACACCCAGCACACCGCACACCACTGACGGTACACAATTTACCACAGCCCCATCAGACACCCAGCACACCGCACACCACTGACAGTACACAATGAACCACACCCCCATCAGACACCCAGCACACCGCACACCACTGACAGTACACAATGTACCACACCCCCATCAGGTACCAAGCTCATCGCACACCACTGTCAGTACACAATGTACCACACCCCCATCAGACACCCAGCACACCGCACAGCACTGACAGTACACAATGTACCACACCCCCATCAGACACCCAGCACACCGCACAGCACTGACAGTACACAATGTACCACACCACCATCAGACACCCAGCACGCCGCACACCACTGAAAGTACACAATGTACCACACCCCCATCAGGGACCCAGCTCAACACACACGACTGACAGTACACAATGTAGCACACCACCATCAGACACCCAGCACACCGCACACCACTGACAGTACACAATGTACCACACCCCCATCAGACACCCAGCACACTGCACACCACTGACAGTACACAATGTATAACACCCCCATCAGTCACCCAGCACACCGCACACCACTGACAGTACACAATGTACCACACCCCCATCAGGAACTCAGCTCACCCACACCACTGACAGTAGACAATGTACCACAGCCCCATCAGACACCCAGCACACCGCACACCACTGACAGTGCACAATGTACCGCACCCCCATCAAACACACAGCACACCGTACACCACTGACAGTGCACAATGTACCACACCCCCATCAGGCACCCAGCACACCGCACACCACTGACAGTACACAATGTACCACAGCCCCATCAGACACCCAGCACACCGCACACCACTGACAGTACACAATGTACCACACCCCCATCAGGCACCCAGCACACCGCACAACACTGACAGTACACAATGTACCACACCCCCATCAGGAACACAGCACACCGCACACCACTGACAGTACACAATGTACCACACCCCCATCAGACACCCAGCACACCGCACAGCACTGACAGTACACAATGTACCACAGCCCCATCAGGAACCCAGCTCACTGCACACCACTGACAGTACACAATGTACCACCCCCCTATCTGTCATCTAGCACACCGCACACCACTGGCAGTACACAATGTACCACACCCCTATCTGTCATCTAGCACACCGCACACCACTGGCAGTACACAATGTACCACACCACCATCAAACACCCAGCACACCGCACACCACTGACAGTACACAATGTACCACAGCCCCATCAGGAACCCAGCTCACTGCACACCACTGACAGTACACAATGTACCACACCCCTATCTGTCATCTAGCACACCGCACACCACTGGCAGTACACAATGTACCACACCCCTATCTGTCATCTAGCACACCGCACACCACTGGCAGTACACAATGTACCACACCACCATCAAACACCCAGCACACCGCACACCACTGACAGTACACAATGTACCACAGCCCCATCAGACACCCAGCACACCGCACACCACTGACAGTACACAATGTACCACACCCCCATCAGACACCCAGCACACCGCACACCACTGACAGTACACAATGTACCACACCCCCATCAGACACCCAGCACACCGCACACCACTGACAGTACACAATGTACCACACCCCCATCAGACACCCAGCACACCGCACACCACAGACAGTACACAATGTACCACACCCCCATCAGACACCCAGCACACCACACACCACTGACAGTACACAATGTACCACACCCCCATCAGATACCCAGCACACCGCACACCACTGACAGTACACAATGTACCACACCCCCATCAGACACGCAGCACACCGCACACCACAGACAGTACACAATGTACCAAACCCCGATCAGGCACCCAGCACACCGCACACCACTGACTGTACACAATGTACCACACCCCCATCAGACACCCAGCTCACCGCACAGCACTGACAGTACACAATGTACCACACCCCCATCAGGCACCCAGCTCACCGCACACCACTGACAGTACACAATGTACCACACCCCCATCAGACACCCAGCACACCGCACACCACTGACAGTACACAATGTACCACACCCCCATCAGACACGCAGCACACCGCACACCACAGACAGTACACAATGTACCACACCCCCATCAGACACCCAGCACACCGCACACCACTGACAGTACACAATGTACCACACCCCCATCAGACACGCAGCACACCGCACAGCACTGACAGTACACAATGTACCACACCCCCATCAGACACCCAGCACACCGCACACCACTGACAGTACACAATGTACCACAGCCCCATCAGGCACCCAGCACACCGCACACCACTGACAGTACACAATGTACCACACCCCCATCAGGCACCCAGCACACCGCACACCACAGACAGTACACAATGTACCACACCCCCATCAGACACCCAGCACACCGCACACCACTGACAGTACACAATGTACCACACCCCCATCAGGCACCCAGCACACCGCACACCACTGACAGTACACAATGTACCACACCCCCATCAGACACCCAGCTCCCCGCACACCACTGACATGACACAATGTACCACACCCCCATCAGACACGCAGCACACCGCACAGCACTGACAGTACACAATGTACCACACCCCCATCAGACACCCAGCACACCGCACACCACTGACAGTACACAATGTACCACAGCCCCATCAGGCACCCAGCACACCGCACACCACTGACAGTACACAATGTACCACAGCCCCATCAGACACCCAGCACACCGCACACCACTGACAGTACACAATGTACCACACCCCCATCAGACACCCAGCACACCGCACACCACTGACAGTACACAATGTACCACAGCCCCATCAGACACCCAGCACACCGCACACCACTGACAGTACACAATGTACCACACCCCCATCAGACACCCAGCACACCGCACACCACTGACAGTACACAATGTACCACACCCCCATCAGGCACGCAGCACACCGCACTCCACTGACAGTACACAATGTACCACACCCCCATCAGACACCCAGCACACCGCACACCACTGACAGTACACAATGTACCACAGCCCCATCAGGCACCCAGCACACCGCACTCCACTGACAGTACACAATGTACCACAGCCCCATCAGACACCCAGCACACCGCACACCACTGACAGTACACAATGTACCACAGCCCCATCAGACACCCAGCACACCGCACACCACTGACAGTACACAATGTACCACACCCCCATCAGACACCCAGCACACTGCACACCACTGACAGTACACAATGTATAACACCCCCATCAGTCACCCAGCACACCGCACACCACTGACAGTACACAATGTACCACACCCCCATCAGGAACTCAGCTCACCCACACCACTGACAGTAGACAATGTACCACAGCCCCATCAGACACCCAGCACACCGCACACCACTGACAGTGCTCAATGTACCGCACCCCCATCAAACACACAGCACACCGTACACCACTGACAGTGCACAATGTACCACACCCCCATCAGGCACCCAGCACACCGCACACCACTGACAGTACACAATGTACCACAGCCCCATCAGACACCCAGCACACCGCACACCACTGACAGTACACAATGTACCACACCCCCATCAGGCACCCAGCACACCGCACAACACTGACAGTACACAATGTACCACACCCCCATCAGGAACACAGCACACCGCACACCACTGACAGTACACAATGTACCACACCCCCATCAGACACCCAGCACACCGCACAGCACTGACAGTACACAATGTACCACAGCCCCATCAGGAACCCAGCTCACTGCACACCACTGACAGTACACAATGTACCACACCCCTATCTGTCATCTAGCACACCGCACACCACTGGCAGTACACAATGTACCACACCCCTATCTGTCATCTAGCACACCGCACACCACTGGCAGTACACAATGTACCACACCACCATCAAACACCCAGCACACCGCACACCACTGACAGTACACAATGTACCACAGCCCCATCAGGAACCCAGCTCACTGCACACCACTGACAGTACACAATGTACCACACCCCTATCTGTCATCTAGCACACCGCACACCACTGGCAGTACACAATGTACCACACCCCTATCTGTCATCTAGCACACCGCACACCACTGGCAGTACACAATGTACCACACCACCATCAAACACCCAGCACACCGCACACCACTGACAGTACACAATGTACCACAGCCCCATCAGACACCCAGCACACCGCACACCACTGACAGTACACAATGTACCACACCCCCATCAGACACCCAGCACACCGCACACCACTGACAGTACACAATGTACCACACCCCCATCAGACACCCAGCACACCGCACACCACTGACAGTACACAATGTACCACACCCCCATCAGACACCCAGCACACCGCACACCACAGACAGTACACAATGTACCACACCCCCATCAGACACCCAGCACACCACACACCACTGACAGTACACAATGTACCACACCCCCATCAGATACCCAGCACACCGCACACCACTGACAGTACACAATGTACCACACCCCCATCAGACACGCAGCACACCGCACACCACAGACAGTACACAATGTACCAAACCCCGATCAGGCACCCAGCACACCGCACACCACTGACTGTACACAATGTACCACACCCCCATCAGACACCCAGCTCACCGCACAGCACTGACAGTACACAATGTACCACACCCCCATCAGGCACCCAGCTCACCGCACACCACTGACAGTACACAATGTACCACACCCCCATCAGACACCCAGCACACCGCACACCACTGACAGTACACAATGTACCACACCCCCATCAGACACGCAGCACACCGCACACCACAGACAGTACACAATGTACCACACCCCCATCAGACACCCAGCACACCGCACACCACTGACAGTACACAATGTACCACACCCCCATCAGACACGCAGCACACCGCACAGCACTGACAGTACACAATGTACCACACCCCCATCAGACACCCAGCACACCGCACACCACTGACAGTACACAATGTACCACAGCCCCATCAGGCACCCAGCACACCGCACACCACTGACAGTACACAATGTACCACACCCCCATCAGGCACCCAGCACACCGCACACCACAGACAGTACACAATGTACCACACCCCCATCAGACACCCAGCACACCGCACACCACTGACAGTACACAATGTACCACACCCCCATCAGGCACCCAGCACACCGCACACCACTGACAGTACACAATGTACCACACCCCCATCAGACACCCAGCTCCCCGCACACCACTGACATGACACAATGTACCACACCCCCATCAGACACGCAGCACACCGCACAGCACTGACAGTACACAATGTACCACACCCCCATCAGACACCCAGCACACCGCACACCACTGACAGTACACAATGTACCACAGCCCCATCAGGCACCCAGCACACCGCACACCACTGACAGTACACAATGTACCACAGCCCCATCAGACACCCAGCACACCGCACACCACTGACAGTACACAATGTACCACACCCCCATCAGACACCCAGCACACCGCACACCACTGACAGTACACAATGTACCACAGCCCCATCAGACACCCAGCACACCGCACACCACTGACAGTACACAATGTACCACACCCCCATCAGACACCCAGCACACCGCACACCACTGACAGTACACAATGTACCACACCCCCATCAGGCACGCAGCACACCGCACTCCACTGACAGTACACAATGTACCACACCCCCATCAGACACCCAGCACACCGCACACCACTGACAGTACACAATGTACCACAGCCCCATCAGGCACCCAGCACACCGCACTCCACTGACAGTACACAATGTACCACAGCCCCATCAGACACCCAGCACACCGCACTCCACTGACAGTACACAATGTACCACAGCCCAATCAGACACCCAGCACACCGCACACCACTGACAGTACACAATGTACCACAGCCCCATCAGACACCCAGCACACCACACACCACTGACAGTACACAATGTACCACACCCCCATCAGGCACCCAGCACACCACACACCACTGACAGTACACAATGTACCACACCCCCATCAGGCACCCAGCACACCACACACCACTGACAGTACACAATGTACCACACCCCCATCAGGCACCCAGCACACCACACACCACTGACAGTACACAATGTACCACACCCCCATCAGGCACCCAGCTCACCGCACACCACTGACAGTACACAATGTACCACAGCCCCATCAGACACCCAGCACACCGCACACCACTGACAGTACACAATGTACCACACCCCCATCAGGCACCCAGCACACCGCACTCCACTGACAGTACACAATGTACCACACCCCCATCAGGCACCCAGCACACCACACACCACTGACAGTACACAATGTACCACAGCCCCATCAGGCACCCAGCACACCGCACACCACTGACGGTACACAATGTACCAAACCCCAATCAGGCACCCAGCACACCGCACACCACTGACAGTACACAATGTACCACACCCCCATCAGGCACCCAGCACACCGCACTCCACTGACAGTACACAATGTACCACACCCCCATCAGGCACCCAGCACACCACACACCACTGACAGTACACAATGTACCACAGCCCCATCAGGCACCCAGCACACCGCACACCACTGACAGTACACAATGTACCACACCCCCATCAGGCACCCAGCACACCGCACACCACTGACAGTACACAATGTACCACACCCCCATCAGGCACCCAGCACACCACTGACAGTACACAATGTACCGCACCCCCATCAGACACCCAGCTCCCCGCACACCACTGACATGACACAATGTACCACAGCCCCATCAGACACCCAGCACACCGCACACCACAGACAGTACACAATGTACCACACCCCCATCAGACACCCAGCTCCCCGCACACCACTGACAATACACAATGTACCACACCCCCATCAGACACCCAGCACACCGCACACCACTGACAGTACACAATGTACCTCACCCCCATCAGGCACCCAGCACACCACACACCACTGACATGACACAATGTACCACACCCCCATCAGACACCCAGCACACCGCACACCACTGACAGTACACAATGTACCACACCCCCATCAGACACCCAGCTCCCCGCACACCACTGACATGACACAATGTACCACAGCCCCATCAGACACCCAGCACACCGCACACCACAGACAGTACACAATGTACCACACCCCCATCAGACACCCAGCTCCCCGCACACCACTGACAATACACAATGTACCACACCCCCATCAGACACCCAGCACACCGCACACCACTGACAGTACACAATGTACCTCACCCCCATCAGGCACCCAGCACACCACACACCACTGACATGACACAATGTACCACACCCCCATCAGACACCCAGCACACCGCACACCACTGACAGTACACAATGTACCACACCCCCATCAGGCACCCAGCACACCACACACCACTGACAGTACACAATGTACAACATCCCCATCAGTCACCCAGCACACCATACACCACTGACAGTACACAATGTACCACACCCCCATCAGGCACCCAGCACACCACACACCACTGACAGTACACAATGTACAACATCCCCATCAGTCACCCAGCACACCGCACACCACTGACAGTACACAATGTACCACACCCCCATCAGGAACCCAGCTCACCCACACCACTGACATAACACAATGTACCACACCCCCATCAGACACCCAGCACACCACACACCACTGACAGTACACAATGTACAACAGCCCCATCAGGCACCCAGCACACCGCACACCACTGTCAGTACACAATGTACAACAGCCCCATCAGGCACCCAGCACACCGCACACCACTGACAGTACACAATGTACCACAGCCCCATCAGACACCCAGCACACCGCACACCACTGACAGACACAATGTACCACACCCCCATCAGACACCCAGCACACCGCACACCACTGACAGTAGACAATGTACCACAGCCCCAACAGACACCCAGCACACCGCACACCACTGACAGTGCACAATGTACCGCACCCCCATCAAACACCCAGCACACCGTACACCACTGACAGTGCACAATGTACCACACCCCCATCAGGCACCCAGCACACCGCACACCACTGACAGTACACAATGTACCACACCCCCATCAGGCACCCAGCACACCGCACACCACTGACAGTACACAATGTACCACAGCCCCATCAGGCACCCAGCACACCGCACACCACTGACAGTACACAATGTACCACAGCCCCATCCGGCACCCAGCACACCGCACACCACTGACAGTACACAATGTACCACACCCCCATCAGACACCCAGCACACCGCACACCACTGTCAGTACACAATGTACCACAGCCCTATCAGACAGCCAGCACACCACACACCACTGACAGTACACAATGTACCACACCCCCATCAGACACCCAGCACACCACACACCACTGACAGTACACAATGTACCACACCCCCATCAGGCACCCAGCACACCGCACACCACTGACAGTACACAATGTACCACAGCCCTATCAGACAGCCAGCACACCGCACACCACTGACAGTACACAATGTACCACAGCCCCATCCGGCACCCAGCACACCGCACACCACTGACAGTACACAATGTACCACAGCCCCATCCGGCACCCAGCACACCGCACACCACTGACAGTACACAATGTACCACACCCCCATCAGACACCCAGCACTCCGCACACCACTGACAGTACACAATGTACCACACCCCCATCAGGCACCCAGCACACCACACACCACTGACAGTACACAATGTACCACACCCCCATCAGACACCCCGCATACCGCACAGCACTGACAGTACACAATGTACCACAGCCCCATCAGGCACCCAGCTCAACACACAGCACTGACAGTACACAATGTACCACAGCCCCATCAGACACCCAGCACACCACACACCACTGACAGTACACAATGTATCACAGCCCCATCAGACACCCAGCATACCACACACCACTGACAGTACACAGTGTACCACACCCCCATCAGACACCCAGCACACCACTGACAGTACACAATGTACCACACCCCCATCAGGTACCCAGCTCAACACACACCACTGAGAGTACACAATGTACCAAAACCACCATCAGACACCCAGCACACCGCACACCACTGATAGTACACAATGTACCACACCCCCATCAGACACCCAGCACACCGCACAACACTGACAGTACACAATGTACCACACCCCCATCAGACACCCAGCACACCGCACAACACTGACAGTACACAATGTACCACAGCCCCATCAGACACCCAGCACACCACACACCACTGACAGTACACAATGTACCACACCCCCATCAGACACCCAGCACACCGCACACCACTGACAGTACACAATGTACCACACCCCCATCAGACACCCAGCACACCGCACACCACTGACAGTACACAATGTACCACACCACCATCAGACACCCAGCTCAACACACACCACTGACAGTACACAATGTACCACACCACCATCAGACACCCAGCACACCGAACACCACTGACAGAAGACAAGGTACCACACCCCCATCAGACACCCAGCACACCGCACAGCACTGACAGTACACAATGTACCACACCCCCATCAGCACCCAGCTCAACTCACAGCACTGACAGTACACAATGTACCACACCACCATCCGACACCCAGCACACCGCACACCACTGACAGTACACAATGTAACACAGCCCCATCAGGCACCCAGCACACCGCACACAACTGACAGTACACAATGTACCACGACCCCATCAGGCACCCAGCACACCGCACACCACTGACAGTACACAATGTATCACAGCCCCATCAGACACCCAGCACACCATACACCACTGACAATACACAATGTACCACAGCCCCATCAGACACCCAGCACACCACACACCACTGACAGTACACAGTGTACCACACCCCCATCAGACACCCAGCACACCACTGACAGTACACAATGTACCACACCCCCATCAGGTACCCAGCTCAACACACACCACTGAGAGTACACAATGTACCAAAACCACCATCAGACACCCAGCACACCGCACACCACTGATAGTACACAATGTACCACACCCCCATCAGACACCCAGCACACCGCACAACACTGACAATACACAATGTACCACACCCCCATCAGACACCCAGCACACCGCACAACACTGACAGTACACAATGTACCACAGCCCCATCAGACACCCAGCGCACCACACACCACTGACAGTACACAATGTACCACACCACCATCAGACACCCAGCACACCGAACACCACTGACAGAACACAAGGTACCACACCCCCATCAGACACCCAGCACACCGCACACCACTGACAGTACACAATGTACCACAGCCCCATCAGGCACCCAGCTCAACACACACCACTGACAGTACACAATGTACCACAGCCCCATCAGACACCCAGCACACCGCACACCACTGACAGTACACAATGTACCACACCCCCATCAGGCACCCAGCACACCGCACACCACTGACATGACACAATGTACCACACCCCCATCAGAGACCCAGCAGACCGCACACCACTGACAGTACACAATGAACCACACACCCATTAGACACCCAGCACACCGCACACCACTGACAGTACACAATGTACCACACCCCCATCAGGCACCCAGCACACCGCACACCACTGACAGTACACAAAGTACCACACCCCCATCAGACACCCAGCACACCGCACACCACTGACAGTACACAATGTACCACACCCCCATCAAACACCCAGCACACCGCACACCACTGACAGTACACAATGAACCACACCCCCATCAAACACCCAGCACACCGCACACCACTGACAGTACACAATGTACCACACCCCCATCAGACACCCAGCACACCGCACACCACTGACAGTACACAAAGTACCACACCCCCATCAGACACCCAGCACACCGCACACCACTGACAGTACACAATGTACCACAGCCCCATCAGACACCCAGCTCACCGCACACCACTGACAGTACACAATGTACCACACCCCCATCAGACACCCAGCACACCGCACACCACTGACAGTACACAATGTACCACACCCCCATCAGACACCCAGCACACCGCACACCACTGACAGTACACAATGTACCAGACCCCCATCAGGCACCCAGCACACCGCACACCACTGACAGTACACAATGTACCACACCCCCATCAGACACCCAGCACACCACACACCACTGACAGTACACAATGTACCACACCCCCATCAGACACCCAGCACACCGCACACCACTGACAGTACACAATGTACCACACCCCCATCAGGCACCCGGCACACCGCACACCACTGACAGTACACAATGTACCACACCCCCATCAGACACCCAGCACACAGCACACCACTGACAGTACACAATGTACCACACCCCCATCAGACACCCAGCACACCGCACCCCACTGACAGTACACAATGTACCACACCCCCATCAGACACCCCGCACACCGCACAGCACTGACAGTACACAATGTACCACACCCCCATCAGACACCCAGAACACCGCACACCACTGACAGTACACAATGTACCACACCACCATCCGACACCCAGCACACCGCACACCACTGACAGCACACAATGTACCACACCCCTATCTGTCATCTAGCACACCGCACACCACTGACAGTACACAATGTACCACACCACCATCAAACACCCAGCACACCGCACACCACTTACAGTACACAATGTACCACACCCCCATCAGACACCCAGCACACCGCACAGCACTGACAGTACACAATGTACCACACCACCATCAGACACCCAGCACACCGCACACCACTGACAGTACACAATGTACCACACCCCCATCAGGGACCCAGCTCAACACACACGACTGACAGTACACAATGTACCACACCACCATCAGACACCCAGCACACCGCACACCACTGACAGTACACAATGTACCACACCCCCATCAGACACCCAGCACACTGCACACCACTGACAGTACACAATGTACAACACCCCCATCAGTCACCCAGCACACCGCACACCACTGACAGTACACAATGTACCACACCCCCATCAGGAACCCAGCTCACACACACCACTGACAGTACACAATGTACCACACCCCTATCTGACATCTAGCACACCACACACCACTGACAGTACAAAATGTACCACAGCCCCATCAGACACCCTGCACACCACACACCACTGACAGTACACAATGTACAACAGCCCCATCAGGCACCCAGCACACCGCACACCACTGACAGTACACAATGTACCACAGCCCCATCAGACACCCAGCACACCGCACACCACTGACAGACACAATGTACCACACCCCCATCAGACACCCAGCACACCGCACACCACTGACAGTGCACAATGTACCGCACCCCCATCAAACACCCAGCACACCGTACACCACTGACAGTGCACAATGTACCACACCCCCATCAGGCACCCAGCACACCGCACACCACTGACAGTACACAATGTACCACAGCCCCATCAGGCACCCAGCACACCGCACACCACTGACAGTACACAATGTACCACAGCCCCATCCGGCACCCAGCACACCGCACACCACTGACAGTACACAATGTACCACACCCCCATCAGACACCCAGCACACCGCACACCACTGTCAGTACACAATGTACCACAGCCCTATCAGACAGCCAGCACACCACACACCACTGACAGTACACAATGTACCACACCCCCATCAGGCACCCAGCACACCACACACCATTGACAGTACACAATGTACCACACCCCCATCAGACACCCCGCACACCGCACAGCACTGACAGTACACAATGTACCACAGTCCCATCAGGCACCCAGCTCAACACACAGCACTGACAGTACACAATGTACCACAGCCCCATCAGACACCCAGCACACCACACACCACTGACAGTACACAATGTATCACAGCCCCATCAGACACCCAGCACACCACACACCACTGACAGTACACAGTGTACCACACCCCCATCAGACACCCAGCACACCACTGACAGTACACAATGTACCACACCCCCATCAGGTACCCAGCTCAACACACACCACTGAGAGTACACAATGTACCAAAACCACCATCAGACACCCAGCACACCGCACACCACTGATAGTACACAATGTACCACACCCCCATCAGACACCCAGCACACCGCACAACACTGACAGTACACAATGTACCACACCCCCATCAGACACCCAGCACACCGCACAACACTGACAGTACACAATGTACCACAGCCCCATCAGACACCCAGCACACCTCACACCACTGACAGTACACAATGTACCACAGTCCCATCAGGCATCCAGCACACCACACACCACTGACAGTACACAATGTACCACACCCCCATCAGACACCCAGCACACCACACACCACTGACAGTACACAATGTACCACACCCCCATCAGACACCCAGCACACCGCACACCACTGACAGTACACAATGTACCACACCCCCATCAGACACCCAGCACACCGCACACCACTGACAGTACACAATGTACCACACCACCATCAGACACCCAGCTCAACACACACCACTGACAGTACACAATGTACCACACCACCATCAGACACCCAGCACACCGCACAACACTGACAGTACACAATGTACCACAGCCCCATCAGACACCCAGCACACCACACACCACTGACAGTACACAATGTACCACACCCCCATCAGACACCCAGCACACCGCACACCACTGACAGTACACAATGTACCACACCCCCATCAGACACCCAGCACACCGCACACCACTGACAGTACACAATGTACCACACCACCATCAGACACCCAGCTCAACACACACCACTGACAGTACACAATGTACCACACCACCATCAGACACCCAGCACACCGAACACCACTGACAGAACACAAGGTACCACACCCCCATCAGACACCCAGCACACCGCACAGCACTGACAGTACACAATGTACCACACCACCATCAGGCACCCAGCTCAACACACAGCACTGACAGTACACAATGTACCACACCACCATCCGACACCCAGCACACCGCACACCACTGACAGTACACAATGTAACACAGCCCCATCAGGCACCCAGCACACCGCACACAACTGACAGTACACAATGTACCACGACCCCATCAGGCACCCAGCACACCGCACACCACTGACAGTACACAATGTATCACAGCCCCATCAGACACCCAGCACACCACACACCACTGACAGTACACAGTGTACCACACCCCCATCAGACACCCAGCACACCACTGAGAGTACACAATGTACCAAAACCACCATCAGACACCCAGCACACCGCACACCACTGATAGTACACAATGTACCACACCCCCATCAGACACCCAGCACACCGCACAACACTGACAGTACACAATGTACCACACCCCCATCAGACACCCAGCACACCGCACAACACTGACAGTACACAATGTACCACAGCCCCATCAGACACCCAGCGCACCACACACCACTGACAGTACACAATGTACCACAGCCCCATCCGGCACCCAGCACACCGCACACCACTGACAGTACAAAATGTACCACACTCCCATCAGACACCCAGCACAACATTGACAGTACACAATGTACCACACCCCCATCAGACACCCAGCACACCGCACACCACTGACAGTACACAATGTACCACACCACCATCAGACACCCAGCTCAACACACACCACTGACAGTACACAATGTACCACACCACCATCAGACACCCAGCACACCGAACACCACTGACAGAACACAAGGTACCACACCCCCATCAGACACCCAGCACACCGCACACCACTGACAGTACACAATGTACCACAGCCCCATCAGACACCCAGCAGACCGCACACCACTGAAAGTACACAATGAACCACACACCCATTAGACACCCAGCACACCGCACACCACTGACAGTACACAATGTACCACACCTCCATCAGACACCCAGCACACCGCACACCACTGACAGTACACAATGTACCACACCCCCTTCAGGCACCCAGCACACCGCACACCACTGACAGTACACAATGTACCTCACCCCCATCAGGCACCCAGCACACCGCACACCACTGACAGTACACAATGTACCACACCCCCATCAGGCACCCAGCACACCGCACACCACTGACAGTACACAATGTACCACACCCCCATCAGAAACCCAGCACACCGCACACCACTGACAGTACACAATGTACCACAGCCCCATCAGGCACCCAGCACACCACACACCACTGACAGTACACAATGAACCACACACCCATTAGACACCCAGCACACCGCACACCACTGACAGGACACAATGTACCACACCCCCATCAGGCACCCAGCACACCGCACACCACTGACAGTACACAATGTACCACACCCCCATCAGAAACCCAGCACACCGCACACCACTGACAGTACACAATGTACCACAGCCCCATCAGGCACCCAGCACACCACACACCACTGACAGTACACAATGAACCACACACCCATTAGACACCCAGCACACCGCACACCACTGACAGGACACAATGTACCACACCCCCATCAGGCACCCAGCACACCGCACACCACTGACAGTACACAATGTACCACACCCCCATCAGAAACCCAGCACACCGCACACCACTGACAGTACACAATGTACCACAGCCACATCAGGCACCCAGCACACCACACACCACTGACAGTACACAAAGTACCACACCCCCATCAGACACCCAGCACACCGCACACCACTGACAGTACACAATGTACCACACCCCCATCAAACACCCAGCACACCGCACACCACTGACAGTACACAATGAACCACACCCCCATCAGGCACCCAGCACACCGCACACCACTGACAGTACACAATGTACCACACCCCCATCAGACACCCAGCACACCACACACCACTGACAGTACACAATGTACCACACCCCCATCAGACACCCAGCACACCGCACACCACTGACAGTACACAATGTACCACACCCCCATCAGACACCCAGCACACAGCACACCACTGACAGTACACAATGTACCACACCACCATCAAACACCCAGCACACCGCACACCACTTACAGTACACAATGTACCACACCCCCATCAGACACCCAGCACACCGCACAGCACTGACAGTACACAATGTACCACACCACCATCAGACACCCAGCACACCGCACACCACTGACAGTACACAATGTACCACACCCCCATAAGACACCCAGCACACCGCACAGCACTGACAGTACACAATGTACCACACCCCCATCAGGCACCCAGCTCAACACACACCACTGACAGTACACAATGTACCACACCACCATCAGACACCCAGCACACCGCACACCACTGACAGTACACTATGTACCACACCCCCATCAGGCACCCAGCTCAACACACACCACTGACAGTACTCAATGTACCACACCCCCATCAGACACCCAGCACACCACACACCACTGACAGTACACAATGTACCACACCCCCATCAGACACCCAGCACACCGCACACCACTGACAGTACACAATGTACCACACCCCCATCAGACACCCAGCATACAGCACACCACTGACAGTACACAATGTACCACACCCCCATCAGGCACCCAGCACACCGCACACCACTGACAGCACACAATGTACCACACCCCTATCTGTCATCTAGCACACCGCACACCACTGACAGTACACAATGTACCACACCACCATCAAACACCCAGCACACAGCACACCACTGACAGTACACAATGTACCACACCACCATCAGACACCCAGCACACCGCACAGCACTGACAGTACACAATGTACCACACCACCATCAGACACCCAGCACACCGCACACCACTGACAGTACACAATGTACCACACCCCCATAAGACACCCAGCACACCGCACAGCACTGACAGTACACAATGTACCACACCCCCATCAGGCACCCAGCTCAACACACACCACTGACAGTACACAATGTACCACACCACCATCAGACACCCAGCACACCGCACACCACTGACAGTACACTATGTACCACACCCCCATCAGGCACCCAGCTCAACACACACCACTGACAGTACTCAATGTACCACACCACCATCAGACACCCAGCACACCGCACACCACTGACAGTACACAATGTACCACAGCCCCATCAGACACCCAGCACACTGCACACCACTGACAGTACACAATGTACCACAGCCCCATCAGGAACCCAGCTCACCGCACACCACTGACAGCACACAATGTACCACATCCCTCTCTGACATCTAGCACACCGCACAACACTGACAGTACACAATGTACCACAGCCCCATCAGACACCCAGCACACCGCACACCACTGACAGTACACAATGTACCACAGCCCCATCAGACACCCAGCACACCGCACACCACTGACAGTACACAATGTACCACAGCCCCATCAGACACCCAGCACACCGCACACCACTGACAGTACACAATGTACCACAGCCCCATCAGACACCCAGCACACCGCACACCACTGACAGTACACAATGTACCACACCCCCATCAGACACCCAGCTCAACACACACCACTGACAGTACACAATGTACCACTGCCCCATCAGGCACCCAGCACACCGCACACCACTGACAGTACACAATGTCCCACACCCCCATCAGACACCCAGCACACCGCACACCACTGACAGTACACAATGTACCACAGCCCCATCAGGCAGCCAGCACACCGCACACAACTGACAGTACACAATGTACCACTACCCTATCAGGCACCCAGCACACCGCACACCACTGACAGTACACAATGTATCACAGCCCCATCAGACACCCAGCACATCACACACCACTGACAGTACACAGTGTACCACACCCCCATCAGACACCCAGCACACCACTGACAGTACACAATGTACCACACCCCCATCAGACACCCAGCACACCGCACACCACTGACAGTACACATTGTACCACACCCCCATCAGACTCCCAGCACACCGCACACCACTGACAGTACACAATGTACCACACCCCCATCAGACACCCAGCACACCGCACACCACTGACAGTACACAATGAACCACACACCCATTAGACACCCAGCACAGCGCACACCACTGACAGTACACAATGTACCACACCCCCATCAGGCACCCAGCACACCACACACCACTGACAGTACACAATGTACCAAACCCCCATCAGAAACCCAGCACACCGCACACCACTGACAGTACACATTGTACCACAGCCCCATCAGGCACCCAGCACACCACACACCACGGACAGTACACAATGTACCACACCCCCATCAGACACCCAGCTCACCGCACACCACTGACAGTACACAATGTACCACACCCCCATCAGAAACCCAGCACACCGCACACCACTGACAGTACACAATGTACCACAGCCCCATCAGGCACCCAGCACACCACACACCACTGACAGTACACAATGTACCACACCCCCATCAGACACCCAGCTCACCGCACACCACTGACAGTACACAATGTACCACACCCCCATAAGGCACCCAGCACACCGCACTCCACTGACAGGACACAATGTACGACACCCCCATCAGGCACCCAGCAAACCGCACACCACTGACAGTACACAATGTACCACAGCCCCATCAGACACCCAGCACACCACACACCACTGACAGTACACAATGTACCACACCCCCATCAGACACTCAGCACACCGCACACCACTGACAGAACACAATGTACCACACCCCCATCAGACACCCAGCACACCGCACTCCACTGACAGGACACAATGTACGACACCCCCATCAGGCACCCAGCACACCGCACACCACTGACAATACGCAATGTACCACAGCCTCATCAGACACCCAGCACACTGCACACCACTGACAGTACACAATGTACCACAGCCCCATCAGACACCCAGCACACCGCACTCCACTGACAGGACACAATGTACCACACCCCCATCAGACACCCAGCATACCGCACACCACTGACAGTACACAATGTACCACACCCCCATCAGGCACCCAGCTCAACACACAGCACTGACAGTACACAATGTACCACACCACCATCAGACACCCAGCACACTGCACACCACTGACAGTACACAATGTACCACACCCCCATCAGACACCCAGCACACCGCACACCACTGACAGTACACAATGCACCACAGCCCCATCAGGGACCCAGCTCACTGCACACCACTGACAGCACACAATGTACCACACCCCTATCTGACATCCAGCACACCGCACACCACTGACAGTGCACAATGTACCACACCCCCATCAGACACCCAGCACACCACACACCACTGACAGTACACAATGTACCATAGCCCCATCAGACACCCTGCACACCACACACCACTGTCAGTACACAATGTACCACAGCCCCATCAGATACCCAGCACACCGCACACCACTGACAGTACACAATGTACCAAAGCCCCATCAGGCACCCAGCACACCGAACACCACTGACAGTACACAATGTACCACACCCCCATCAGACACCCAGCACACCGCACACCACTGACAGTACACAATGTACCACAGCCCCATCAGATACCCAGCACACCGCACACCACTGACAGTACATAATGCACCAAAGCCCCATCAGGCACCCAGCACACCGAACACCACTGACAGTACACAATGTACCACACCCCCATCAGACACCCAGCACACCGCACACCACTGACAGTACACAATGTACCACAGCCCCATCAGATACCCAGCACACCGCACACCACTGACAGTACACAATGCACCAAAGCCCCATCAGGCACCCAGCACACCGAACACCACTGACAGTACACAATGTACCACACCCCCATCAGACACCCAGCACACCGCACACCACTGACAGTACACAATGTACCACACCCCGATCAGGCACCCAGCACACCGCACACCACTGACAGTACACAATGTACCACACCCCCATCAGACACCCAGCACAAAGCACATCACTAACAGTACACAATGAACCACACACCCATCAGACACCCAGCACACCACACAGCACTGACAGTACACAATGTACTACACCCCCATCAGAAACACAGCACACCACACACCACTGACAGTACACAATGTACCACACCCCCATCAGAAACCCAGCACACCGCACACCACTGACAGTACACAATGTACTACACCCCCATCAGAAACCCAGCACACCACACACCATTGACAGTACACAATGTACCACACCCCCATCAGAAACCCAGCACACCGCACACCACTGACAGTACACAATGTACCACAGCCCCATCAGACACACAGCACACCGCACACCACTGACAGTACACAATGTACCAAACCCCGATCAGGCACCCAGCACACCGCACACCACTGACAGTACACAATGTACCACACACCCATCAGACACCCAGCACACCGCACACCACACACCACTTACAGTACACAATTTACCACACCCCCATCAGACACCCAGCACACCGCACACCACTGACAGTACACAATGTACCACACCACCATCAGACACCCAGCACACCACACACCACTGACAGTACACAATGTACCACAGTCCCATCAGACACCCAGCACACCACACACCACTGACAGTACACAATGTACCACACCCCCATCAGACACCCAGCACACCGCACACCACTGACAGTACACAATGAACCACACACCCATTAGACACCCAGCACACCACACAGCACTAAAAGTACACAATGTACTACACCCCCATCAGAAACCCAGCACACCACACACCACTGACAGTACACAATGTACCACACCCCCATCAGACACCCAGCACACCACACACCACTGACAGTACACAATGTACCACAGCCCCATCAGACACCCAGCACACCGCACACCACTGACAGTACACAATGTACCACAGCCCCATCAGACACCCAGCACACCGCATACCACTGACAGTACACAATGTACCACAACCCCATCAGACACCCAGCACACCGCACACCACTGACAGTACACAATGTACCACAACCCCATCAGACACCCAGCACACTGCACACCACTGACAGTACACTATGTACCACAGCCCCATCAGACACCCAGCTCACCGCACACCACTGACAGTACACAATGTACCACACCCCCATCAGACACCCAGCACACCACACACCACTGACAGTACACAATGTACCACAACCCCATCAGACACCCAGCACACCGCACACCACTGACAGTACACAATGTACCACAGCCCCATCAGACACCCAGCACACCGCACACCACTGACAGTACACAATGTACCACACCCCCATCAGACACCCAGCACACCACACACCACTGACAGTACACAATGTACCACACCCCCATCAGACACCCAGCACACCGCACACCACAGACAGTACACAATGTACGACACCCCCATCAGGCACCCAGCACACCGCACACCACTGACAATACGCAATGTACCACAGCCTCATCAGACACCCAGCACACCACACACCACTGACAGTACACATTGTACCACACCCCATCAGATACCCAGCTCACCGCACACCACTGACAGTACACAATGGAACACACCCCCATCAGACACCCAGCACACCGCACACCACTGACAGTACACAATGTACTGCACCCCCATCAAACACCCAGCACACCGTACACCACTGACAGTGCACAATGTACCACACCCCCATCAGGCACCCAGCACACCGCACACCACTGACAGTACACAATGCACCACAGCCCCATCAGGCACCAAGCACACCGCACACCACTGACAGTACACAATGTACCACAGCCCCATCAGGCACCCAGCACACCGCACACCACTGACAGTACACAATTTACCTCACCCCCATCAGACACCCAGCACACCGCACACCACTGACAGTACACAATGTACCACTCCCCCATCAGGCACCCAGCACACTGCACACCACTGTCAATACACAATGTACCACAGCCCTATCAGACAGCCAGCACACCACACACCACTGACAGTACACAATGTACCACACCCCCATCAGGCACCCAGCACACCACACACCACTGACAGTACACAATGTACCACACCACCATCAGACACCCAGCACACCGCACCCCACTGACAGTACACAATGTACCACATCCCCATCAGACACCCAGCACACCGCACACCACTGACAGTACACAATGTACCACACCCCCATCAGACACCCCGCACACCGCACACCACTGACAGTATACAATGTACCACAGCCCCATCAGACACCCAGCTCAACACACAGCACTGACAGTACACAATGTAACACAGCCCCATCAGGCACCCAGCACACCGCACACAACTGACAGTACACAATGTACCACTACCCCATCAGGCACCCAGCACACCGCACACCACTGACAGTACACAATGTATCACAGCCCCATCAGACACCCAGCACACCACACACCACTGACAGTACACAGTGTACCACACCCCCATCAGACACCCAGCACACCACTGACAGTACACAATTTACCACACCCCCATCAGGTACCCAGCTCAACACACACCACTGAGAGTACACAATGTACCACACCCCTTTCAGGCACCCAGCACACCACACACCACTGACAGTACACAATGTACCACACCCCCATCAGACACCCAGCACACCGCACAACACTGACAGTACACAATGTACCACACCCCCATCAGACACCCAGCACACCGCACAACACTGACAGTACACAATGTACCACACCCCCATCAGACACCCAGCACACCGCACACCACTGACAGTACACAATGTACCACACCCCCATCAGACACCCAGCACACCGCACAACACTGACAGTACACAATGTACCACACCCCCATCAGGAACACAGCACACCGCACACCACTGACAGTACACAATGTACCACACCCCATCAGACACCCAGCACACCGCACACCACTGACAGTACACAATGTACCGCACCCCCATCAGGCACCCAGCACACCGCACACCACTGACAGTACACAATGTACCACACCCCCATCAGACACCCAGCACACCACTGACAGTACACAATGTACCACACCCCCATCAGGTACCCAGCTCAACACACACCATTGAGAGTACACAATGTACCAAAACCACCATCAGACACCCAGCACACCGCACATCACTGACAGTACACAATGTACCTCACCCCCATCAGGCACCCAGCTCACCGCACACCACTGATAGTACACAATGTACCACACCCCCATCAGACACCCAGCACACCACACACCACTGACAGTACACAATGTACCACAGCCCCATCAGATACCCAGCACACCGCACACCACTGACAGTACACAATGCACCAAAGCCCCATCAGGCACCCAGCACACCGAACACCACTGACAGTACACAATGTACCACACCCCCATCAGACACCCAACACACCGCACACCACTGACAGTACACAATGTACCACTCCCCCATCAGGCACCCAGCACACTGCACACCACTGTCAATACACAATGTACCACAGCCCTATCAGACAGCCAGCACACCACACACCACTGACAGTACACAATGTACCACACCCCCATCAGGCAACCAGCACACCACACACCACTGACAGTACACAATGTACCACACCACCATCAGACACCCAGCACACTGCACCCCACTGACAGTGCACAATGTACCACACCCCCATCAGACACCCCGCACACCGCACACCACTGACAGTATACAATGTACCACACCCCCATCAGACACCCAGCACACCGCACACCACTGACAGCACACAATGTACCACAGCCCCATCAGACACCCAGCTCAACACACAGCACTGACAGTACACAATGTACCACAGCCCCATCAGGCACCCAGCTCAACACACAGCACTGACAGTACACAATGTAACACAGCCCCATCAGGCACCCAGCACACCGCACACAACTGACAGTACACAATGTACCACTACCCCATCAGGCACCCAGCACACCGCACACCACTGACAGTACACAATGTATCACAGCCCCATCAGACACCCAGCACACCACACACCACTGACAGTACACAGTGTACCACACCCCCATCAGACACCCAGCACACCACTGACAGTACACAATTTACCACACCCCCATCAGGTACCCAGCTCAACACACACCACTGAGAGTACACAATGTACCAAAACCACCATCAGACACCCAGCACACCGCACACCACTGATAGTACACAATGTACCACACCCCCATCAGACACCCAGCACACCGCACAACACTGACAGTACACAATGTACCACACCCCCATCAGACACCCAGCACACCGCACAACACTGACAGTACACAATGTACCACACCCCCATCTGACACCCAGCACACCGCACAACACTGACAGTACACAATGTACCACACCCCCATCAGACACCCAGCACACCGCACACCACTGACAGTACACAATGTACCACACCCCCATCAGACACCCAGCACACCGCACAACACTGACAGTACACAATGTACCACACACCCATCAGACACCCAGCACACCGCACACCACTGACAGTACACATTGTACCACACCCCCATCAGACACCCAGCAAACCGCACACCACTGACAGTACACAATGTACCACACCCCCATCAGACACCCAGCACACCGCACACCACTGACAGTACACAATGTACCACAGCCCCATCAGACTCCCAGCACACCGCACACCACTGACAGTACACAATGTACCACACCCCCATCAGACACCCAGCACACCGCACACCACTGACAGAACACAAGGTACCACACCCCCATCAGACACCCAGCACACCGCACAGCACTGACAGTACACAATGAACCACACCCCCATCAAAAACCCAGCACACCGCACACCACTGACAGTACACAATGTACCACACCCCCATCAGACACCCAGCACACCGCACACCACTGACAGTACACAATGTACCACAGCCCCATCAGACACCCAGCTCACCGCACACCACTGACAGTACACAATGTACCACACCCCCATCAGACACCCAGCACACCGCACACCACTGACAGTACACAATGTACCACACCCCCATCAGACACCCAGCACACCGCACACCACTGACAGTACACAATGTACCACACCCCCATCAGGCACCCAGCACACCGCACACCACTGACAGTACACAATGTACCACACCCCCATCAGACACCCAGCACACCACACACCACTGACAGTACACAATGTACCACACCCCCATCAGACACCCAGCACACCGCACACCACTGACAGTACACAATGTACTACACCCCCATCAGACACCCAGCACACAGCACACCACTGACAGTACACAATGTACCACACCCCCATCAGACACCCAGCACACCACTGACAGTACACAATGTACCACACCCCCATCAGGTTCCCAGCTCAACACACACCATTGAGAGTACACAATGTACCAAAACCA
Source organism: Scyliorhinus torazame (assembly GCF_047496885.1). Classification (NCBI taxonomy): domain Eukaryota; kingdom Metazoa; phylum Chordata; class Chondrichthyes; order Carcharhiniformes; family Scyliorhinidae; genus Scyliorhinus; species Scyliorhinus torazame. Next base: position 431,314 of record NW_027307805.1, on the reverse strand, counting down.
CCATCAGACACCCAGCACACCGCACACCACTGACAGTACACAATGTACCTCACCCCCATCAGGCACCCAGCTCACCGCACACCACTGATAGTACACAATGTACCACACCCCCATCAGACACCCAGCACACTGCACACCACTGACAGTACACAATGTACCACACCCCCATCAGACACCCAGCACACCACACACCACTGACAGTACACCATGTACCTCACCCCCATCAGACACCCAGCACACCGCACACCACTGATAGTACACAATGTACCACACCCCCATCAGACACCCAGCACACCACACACCACTGACAGTACACAATGTACCACACCCCCATCAGACACCCAGCACACCGCACACCACTGACAGTACACAATGTACCACACCCCCATCAGACTCCCAGCACACCGCACACCACTGACAGTACACAATGTACCACACCACCATCAGACACCCAGCTCAACACACACCACTGACAGTACACAATGTACCACACCACCATCAGACACCCAGCACACCGAACACCACTGACAGAACACAAGGTACCACACCCCCATCAGACACCCAGCACACCGCACACCACTGACAGTACACAATGTACCACACCCCCATCAGACACCCAGCACACCGCACACCACTGACAGTACACAATGTACCACACCCCCATCAGGCACCCAGCTCACCACACACCACTGACAGTACACAATGTACCAGAGCCCCATCAGACACCCAGCACACCGCACACCACTGACAGTACACAATGTACCACAACCCCATCAGGCACCCAGCACACCGCACACCACTGACAGTACACAATGTACCACAGCCCCATCAGGCACCCAGCACACCGCACACCACTGACAGTACACAATGTACCACAGCCCCATCAGGCACCCAGCACACCGCACACCACTGACTGTACACAATGTACCACACCCCCATCAGACACCCAGCACACTGCACACCACTGACAGTACACAATGAACCACACACCCATTAGACACCCAGCACACCGCACACCACTGACAGTACACAATGTACCACACCCCCATCAGGCACCCAGCACACCGCACACCACTGACTGTACACAATGTACCACACCCCCATCAGACACCCAGCACACTGCACACCACTGACAGTACACAATGAACCACACACCCATTAGACACCCAGCACACCGCACACCACTGACAGTACACAATGTACCACACCCCCATCAGGCACCCAGCACACCGCACACCACTGACAGTACACAATGTACCACACCCCCATCAGACACCCAGCACACCGCACACCACTGACAGTACACAATGTACCACAGCCCCATCAGACTCCCAGCACACCGCACACCACTGACAGTACACAATGTACCACACCCCCATCAGACACCCAGCACACCGCACACCACTGACAGAACACAAGGTACCACACCCCCATCAGACACCCAGCACACCGCACAGCACTGACAGTACACAATGAACCACACCCCCATCAAAAACCCAGCACACCGCACACCACTGACAGTACACAATGTACCACACCCCCATCAGACACCCAGCACACCGCACACCACTGACAGTACACAATGTACCACAGCCCCATCAGACACCCAGCTCACCGCACACCACTGACAGTACACAATGTACCACACCCCCATCAGACACCCAGCACACCGCACACCACTGACAGTACACAATGTACCACACCCCCATCAGACACCCAGCACACCGCACACCACTGACAGTACACAATGTACCACACCCCCATCAGGCACCCAGCACACCGCACACCACTGACAGTACACAATGTACCACACCCCCATCAGACACCCAGCACACCACACACCACTGACAGTACACAATGTACCACACCCCCATCAGACACCCAGCACACCGCACACCACTGACAGTACACAATGTACTACACCCCCATCAGACACCCAGCACACAGCACACCACTGACAGTACACAATGTACCACACCCCCATCAGACACCCAGCACACCACTGACAGTACACAATGTACCACACCCCCATCAGGTTCCCAGCTCAACACACACCATTGAGAGTACACAATGTACCAAAACCACCATCAGACACCCAGCACACCGCACACCACTGACAGTACACAATGTACCTCACCCCCATCAGGCACCCAGCTCACCGCACACCACTGATAGTACACAATGTACCACACCCCCATCAGACACCCAGCACACTGCACACCACTGACAGTACACAATGTACCACACCCCCATCAGACACCCAGCACACCACACACCACTGACAGTACACCATGTACCTCACCCCCATCAGACACCCAGCACACCGCACACCACTGATAGTACACAATGTACCACACCCCCATCAGACACCCAGCACACCACACACCACTGACAGTACACAATGTACCACACCCCCATCAGACACCCAGCACACCGCACACCACTGACAGTACACAATGTACCACACCCCCATCAGACTCCCAGCACACCGCACACCACTGACAGTACACAATGTACCACACCACCATCAGACACCCAGCTCAACACACACCACTGACAGTACACAATGTACCACACCACCATCAGACACCCAGCACACCGAACACCACTGACAGAACACAAGGTACCACACCCCCATCAGACACCCAGCACACCGCACACCACTGACAGTACACAATGTACCACAGCCCCATCAGGCACCCAGCTCACCACACACCACTGACAGTACACAATGTACCAGAGCCCCATCAGACACCCAGCACACCGCACACCACTGACAGTACACAATGTACCACAACCCCATCAGGCACCCAGCACACCGCACACCACTGACAGTACACAATGTACCACAGCCCCATCAGGCACCCAGCACACCGCACACCACTGACAGTACACAATGTACCACAGCCCCATCAGGCACCCAGCACACCGCACACCACTGACTGTACACAATGTACCACACCCCCATCAGACACCCAGCACACTGCACACCACTGACAGTACACAATGAACCACACACCCATTAGACACCCAGCACACCGCACACCACTGACAGTACACAATGTACCACACCCCCATCAGGCACCCAGCACACCGCACACCACTGACTGTACACAATGTACCACACCCCCATCAGACACCCAGCACACTGCACACCACTGACAGTACACAATGAACCACACACCCATTAGACACCCAGCACACCGCACACCACTGACAGTACACAATGTACCACACCCCCATCAGGCACCCAGCACACCGCACACCACTGACAGTACACAATGTACCACACCCCCATCAGAAACCCAGCACACCGCACACCACTGACAGTACACAATGTACCACAGCCCCATCAGGCACCCAGCACACCACACACCACTGACAGTACACAATGTACCACACCCCCATCAGACACCCAGCACACCGCACACCACTGACAGTACACAATGTACCACACCCCCATCAAACACTCAGCACACCGCACACCACTGACAGTACACAATGAACCACACCCCCATCAAACACCCAGCACACCGCACACCACTGACAGTACACAATGTACCACAGCCCCATCAGACACCCAGCTCACCGCACACCACTGACAGTACACAATGTACCACACCCCCATCAGACACCCAGCACACCGCACACCACTGACAGTACACAATGTACCACACCCCCATCAGGCACCCAGCACACCGCACACCACTGACAGTACACAATGTACCACACCCCCATCAGACACCCAGCACACCACACACCACTGACAGTACACAATGTACCACACCCCCATCAGACACCCAGCACACCGCACACCACTGACAGTACACAATGTACCACACCCCCATCAGACACCCAGCACACAGCACACCACTGACAGTACACAATGTACCACACCCCCATCAGACACCCAGCACACCGCACCCCACTGACAGTACACAATGTACCACACCCCCATCAGACACCCCGCACACCGCACAGCACTGACAGTACACAATGTACCACACCCCCATCAGACACCCAGAACACCGCACACCACTGACAGTACACAATGTACCACACCCCCATCAGGCACCCAGCACACTGCACACCACTGACAGTACACAATGTACCACAGCCCCATCAGGAACCCAGCTCACCGCACACCACTGACAGCACACAATTTACCACACCCCTATCTGTCATCTAGCACACCGCACACCAGTGACAGTACACAATGTACCACACCACCATCAGGCACCCAGCACCCCACACACCACTGACAGTACACAATGTACCACACCCCCATCAGACACCCAGCACACCGCACAGCACTGACAGTACACAATGTACCACACCCCCATCAGGCACCCAGCTCAACACACACCACTGACAGTACACAATGTACCACACCACCATCAGACACCCAGCACACCGCACACCACTGACAGTACACAATGTACCACACCCCCATCAGGCACCCAGCACACCGCACACCACTGACAGTACACAATGTACCACAGCCCCATCAGGAACCCAGCTCACCGCACACCACTGACAGCACACAATGTACCACATCCCTCTCTGACATCTAGCACACCGCACAACACTGACAGTACACAATGTACCACAGCCCCATCAGACACCCAGCACACCGCACACCACTGACAGTACACAATGTACCACACCCCCATCAGACACCCAGCACACCGCACACCACTGACAGTACACAATGTACCACAGCCCCATCAGGCAGCCAGCACACCGCACACAACTGACAGTACACAATGTACACTACCCCATCAGGCACCCAGCACACCGCACACCACTGACAGTACACAATGTATCACAGCCCCATCAGACACCCAGCACACCATACACCACTGACAGTACACAGTGTACCACACCCCCATCAGACACCCAGCACACCACTGACAGTACACAATGTACCACACCACCATCAGACACCCAGCACACCGCACACCACTGACAGTACACATTGTACCACACCCCCATCAGACTCCCAGCACACCGCACACCACTGACAGTACACAATGTACCACACCCCCATCAGACACCCAGCACACCGCACACCACTGACAGTACACAATGAACCACACACCCATTAGACACCCAGCACAGCGCACACCACTGACAGTACACAATGTACCACACCCCCATCAGGCACCCAGCACACCACACACCACTGACAGTACACAATGTACCACAGCCCCATCAGAAACCCAGCACACCGCACACCACTGACAGTACACAATGTACCACAGCCCCATCAGGCACCCAGCACACCACACACCACTGACAGTACACAATGAACCACAGCCCCATCAGACACCCAGCTCACCGCACACCACTGACAGTACACAATGTACCACACCCCCATCAGAAACCCAGCACACCGCACACCACTGACAGTACACAATGTACCACACCCCCATCAGGCACCCAGCACACCGCACTCCACTGACAGGACACAATGTACGACACCCCCATCAGGCACCCAGCACACCGCACACCACTGACAATACGCAATGTACCACAGCCTCATCAGACACCCAGCACACCACACACCACTGACAGTACACAATGTACCACACCCCCATCAGACACTCAGCACACCGCACACCACTGACAGAACACAATGTACCACACCCCCATCAGACACCCAGCACACCGCACTCCACTGACAGGACACAATGTACGACACCCCCATCAGGCACCCAGCACACCGCACACCACTGACAATACGCAATGTACCACAGCCTCATCAGACACCCAGCACACTGCACACCACTGACAGTACACAATGTACCACAGCCCCATCAGACACCCAGCACACCGCACTCCACTGACAGGACACAATGTTCCACACCCCCATCAGACACCCAGCACACCGCACACCACTGACAGTACACAATGTACCACAGCCCCATCAGACACACAGCACACCGCACACCACTGACAGTACACATTGTACCACACCCCCATCAGATACCCAGCTCACCGCACACCACTAACAGTACACAATGGAACACACCCCCATCAGACACACAGCACACCGCACACAACTGACAGTACACAATGTACACTACCCCATCAGGCACCCAGCACACCGCACACCACTGACAGTACACAATGTATCACAGCCCCATCAGACACCCAGCACACCATACACCACTGACAGTACACAGTGTACCACACCCCCATCAGACACCCAGCACACCACTGACAGTACACAATGTACCACACCACCATCAGACACCCAGCACACCGCACACCACTGACAGTACACATTGTACCACACCCCCATCAGACTCCCAGCACACCGCACACCACTGACAGTACACAATGTACCACACCCCCATCAGACACCCAGCACACCGCACACCACTGACAGTACACAATGAACCACACACCCATTAGACACCCAGCACAGCGCACACCACTGACAGTACACAATGTACCACACCCCCATCAGGCACCCAGCACACCACACACCACTGACAGTACACAATGTACCACAGCCCCATCAGAAACCCAGCACACCGCACACCACTGACAGTACACAATGTACCACAGCCCCATCAGGCACCCAGCACACCACACACCACTGACAGTACACAATGAACCACAGCCCCATCAGACACCCAGCTCACCGCACACCACTGACAGTACACAATGTACCACACCCCCATCAGAAACCCAGCACACCGCACACCACTGACAGTACACAATGTACCACACCCCCATCAGGCACCCAGCACACCGCACTCCACTGACAGGACACAATGTACGACACCCCCATCAGGCACCCAGCACACCGCACACCACTGACAATACGCAATGTACCACAGCCTCATCAGACACCCAGCACACCACACACCACTGACAGTACACAATGTACCACACCCCCATCAGACACTCAGCACACCGCACACCACTGACAGAACACAATGTACCACACCCCCATCAGACACCCAGCACACCGCACTCCACTGACAGGACACAATGTACGACACCCCCATCAGGCACCCAGCACACCGCACACCACTGACAATACGCAATGTACCACAGCCTCATCAGACACCCAGCACACTGCACACCACTGACAGTACACAATGTACCACAGCCCCATCAGACACCCAGCACACCGCACTCCACTGACAGGACACAATGTTCCACACCCCCATCAGACACCCAGCACACCGCACACCACTGACAGTACACAATGTACCACAGCCCCATCAGACACACAGCACACCGCACACCACTGACAGTACACATTGTACCACACCCCCATCAGATACCCAGCTCACCGCACACCACTAACAGTACACAATGGAACACACCCCCATCAGACACACAGCACACCGCACACCACTGACAGTACACAATGTACCACACCCCCATCAGACACCCAGCATACCGCACACCACTGACAGTACACAATGTACCACACCCCCATCAGGCACCCAGGTCAACACACAGCACTGACAGTACACAATGTACCACACCACCATCAGACACCCAGCACACCGCACACCACTGACAGTACACAATGTACCACACCCCCATCAGACACCCAGCACACCGCACACCACTGACAGTACACAATGCACCACAGCCCCATCAGGGACCCAGCTCACCGCACACCACTGACAGCACACAATGTACCACACCCCTATCTGACATCCAGCACACCGCACACCACTGACAGTGCACAATATACCACACCCCCATCAGACACCCAGCACACCACACACCACTGACAGTACACAATGTACCATAGCCCCATCAGACACCCTGCACACCACACACCACTGTCAGTACACAATGTACCACAGCCCCATCAGATACCCAGCACACCGCACACCACTGACAGTACACAATGCACCAAAGCCCCATCAGGCACCCAGCACACCGAACACCACTGACAGTACACAATGTACCACACCCCCATCAGACACCCAGCACACCGCACACCACTGACAGTACACAATGTACCACAGCCCCATCAGATACCCAGCACACCGCACACCACTGACAGTACATAATGCACCAAAGCCCCATCAGGCACCCAGCACACCGAACACCACTGACAGTACACAATGTACCACACCCCCATCAGACACCCAGCACACCGCACACCACTGACAGTACACAATGTACCACAGCCCCATCAGATAACCAGCACACCGCACACCACTGACAGTACACAATGCACCACACCCCCATCAGACACCCAGCACACCGCACACCACTGACAGTACACAATGTACCACACCCCGATCAGGCACCCAGCACACCGCACACCACTGACAGTACACAATGTACCACACCCCCATCAGACACCCAGCACAAAGCACATCACTAACAGTACACAATGAACCACACACCCATCAGACACCCAGCACACCACACAGCACTGACAGTACACAATGTACTACACCCCCATCAGAAACCCAGCACACCACACACCACTGACAGTACACAATGTACCACACCCCCATCAGAAACCCAGCACACCGCACACCACTGACAGTACACAATGTACTACACCCCCATCAGAAACCCAGCACACCACACACCACTGACAGTACACAATGTACCACACCCCCATCAGAAACCCAGCACATCACACACCACTGACAGTACACAATGTACCACACCCCCATCAGAAACCCAGCACACCGCACACCACTGACAGTACACAATGTACCACAGCCCCATCAGACACACAGCACACCGCACACCACTGACAGTACACAATGTACCAAACCCCGATCAGGCACCCAGCACACCGCACACCACTGACAGTACACAATGTACCACACACCCATCAGACACCCAGCACACCGCACACCACACACCACTTACAGTACACAATGTACCACACCCCCATCAGACACCCAGCACACCGCACACCACTGACAGTACACAATGTACCACACCACCATCAGACACCCAGCACACCACACCCCACTGACAGTACACAATGTACCACAGTCCCATCAGACACCCAGCACACCACACACCACTGACAGTACACAATGTACCACACCCCCATCAGACACGCAGCACACCGCACACCACTGACAGTACACAATGTACCACACCACCATCAGACACCCAGCACACCACACACCACTGACAGTACACAATGTACCACAGTCCCATCAGACACCCAGCACACCACACACCACTGACAGTACACAATGTACCACACCACCATCAGACACCCAGCACACCTCACACCACTGACAGTACACAATGTACCAAACCCCAATCAGGCACCCAGCACACCGCACACCACTGACAGTACACAATGTACCACACCCCCATCAGACACCCAGCACACCACACACCACTGACAGTACACAATGTACCACAGCCCCATCAGACACCCAGCACACCGCACACCACTGACAGTACACAATGTACCACACCCCCATCAGACACCCAGCACACTGCACACCACTGACAGTACACAATGTACCACACCCCCATCAGACACCCAGCACAAAGCACATCACTAACAGTACACAATGAACCACACACCCATCAGACACCCAGCATACCACACAGCACTAAAAGTACACAATGTACTACACCCCCATCAGAAACCCAGCACACCACACACCACTGACAGTACACAATGTACCACAGCCCCATCAGGCACCCAGCACACCACACACCACTGACAGTACACAATGTACATCAGCCCCATCAGACACCCAGCTCACCGCACACCACTGACAGTACACAATGTACCACACCCCCATCAGACACCCAGCACACCACACACCACTGACAGTACACAATGTACCACACCCCCATCAGACACCCAGCACACCACACACCACTGACAGTACACAATGGAACACACCCCCATCAGACACCCAGCACACCGCACACCACTGACAGTACACAATGTACCAAACCCCGATCAGGCACACAGCACAAAGCACATCACTAACAGAACACAATGTACCACACACCCATCAGACACCCAGCACACCGCACACCACTGACAGTACACAATGTACCACACCCCCATCAGACACCCAGCACAAAGCACATCACTAACAGTACACAATGAACCACACACCCATCAGACACCCAGCATACCACACAGCACTAAAAGTACACAATGTACTACACCCCCATCAGAAACCCAGCACACCACACACCACTGACAGTACACAATGTACCACAGCCCCATCAGGCACCCAGCACACCACACACCACTGACAGTACACAATGTACCACACCCCCATCAGACACCCAGCACACCACACACCACTGACAGTACACAATGTACCACACCCCCATCAGACACCCAGCACACCACACACCACTGACAGTACACAATGGAACACACCCCCATCAGACACCCAGCACACCGCACACCACTGACAGTACACAATGTACCAAACCCCGATTAGGCACACAGCACAAAGCACATCACTAACAGAACACAATGTACCACACACCCATCAGACACCCAGCACACCGCACACCACTGACAGTGCACAATGTACCACACCCCCATCAGACAGCCAGCACACCACACAGCACTGACAGTACACAATGTAGCACACCCCCATCAGACACCCAGCACACCGCACACCACTGACAGTACACAATGTACCACACCCCCATCAGGCCCCCAGCTCAACACACAGCACTGACAGTACACAATGTACCACACCACCATCAGACACCCAGCACACCGCACACCACTGACAGTACACAATGTAGCACACCCCCATCAGACACCCAGCACACCGCACACCACTGACAGTACACAATGTACCACACCCCCATCAGGCCCCCAGCTCAACACACAGCACTGACAGTACACAATGTACCACACCACCATCAGACACCCAGCACACCGCACACCACTGACAGTACACAATGTACCACACCCCCATCAGACACCCAGCTCACCGCACACCACTGACAGTACACAATGTACCACACCCCCATCAGACACCCAGCACACCGCACACCACTGACAGTACACAATGTACCACAGCCCCATCAGGAACCCAGCTCACCGCACACCACTGACAGCACACAATGTACCACACCCCCATCAGACACCCAGCACACCGCACACCACTGATAGTACACAATGTACCACACCCCCATCAGACACCCAGCACACAGCACACCACTGACAGTACACAATGTACCACACCCCCATCAGACACCCAGCACACCGCACCCCACTGACAGTACACAATGTACCACACCCCCATCAGACACCCCGCACACCGCACAGCACTGACAGTACACAATGTACCACACCCCCATCAGACACCCAGAACACCGCACACCACTGACAGTACACAATGTACCGCACCACCATCCGACACCCAGCACACCGCACACCACTGACAGTACACAATGTACCACACCCCCATCAGACACTCAGCACACTGCACACCACTGACAGTACACAATGTACCACAGCCCCATCAGGAACCCAGCTCACCGCACACCACTGACAGCACACAATTTACCACACCCCTATCTGTCATCTAGCACACCGCACACCAGTGACAGTACACAATGTACCACACCACCATCAGGCACCCAGCACCCCACACACCACTGACAGTACACAATGTACCACACCCCCATCAGACACCCAGCACACCGCACAGCACTGACAGTACACAATGTACCACACCCCCATCAGGCACCCAGCTCAACACACACCACTGACAGTACACAATGTACCACACCACCATCAGACACCCAGCACACCGCACACCACTGACAGTACACAATGTACCACACCCCCATCAGGCACCCAGCACACCGCACACCACTGACAGTACACAATGTACCACAGCCCCATCAGGAACCCAGCTCACCGCACACCACTGACAGCACACAATGTACCACATCCCTCTCTGACATCTAGCACACCGCACAACACTGACAGTACACAATGTACCACAGCCCCATCAGACACCCAGCACACCGCACACCACTGACAGTACACAATGTACCACACCCCCATCAGACACCCTGCTCACCACACACCACTGACAGTACACAATATATCACACCCCCATCAGACACCCAGCACACAACACACCACTGACAGTACACAATGTACCAGTCCCCATCAGGCACCCAGCTCAACACACACCAGTGACAGTACACAATGTACCACACCCCCATCAGGCACCCAGCACACCGCACACCACTGACAGTACACAATGTACCACACCCCCATCAGACACCCAGCACACCGCACACCACTGACAGTACACAATGTACCGCAGCCCCATCAGGCAGCCAGCACACCGCACACAACTGACAGTACACAATGTACACTACCCCATCAGGCACCCAGCACACCGCACACCACTGACAGTACACAATGTATCACAGCCCCATCAGACACCCAGCACACCATACACCACTGACAGTACACAGTGTACCACACCCCCATCAGACACCCAGCACACCACTGACAGTACACAATGTACCACACCACCATCAGACACCCAGCACACCGCACACCACTGACAGTACACATTGTGCCACACCCCCATCAGACTCCCAGCACACCGCACACCACTGACAGTACACAATGTACCACACCCCCATCAGACACCCAGCACACCGCACACCACTGACAGTACACAATGAACCACACACCCATTAGACACCCAGCACAGCGCACACCACTGACAGTACACAATGTACCACACCCCCATCAGGCACCCAGCACACCACACACCACTGACAGTACACAATGTACCACAGCCCCATCAGAAACCCAGCACACCGCACACCACTGACAGTACACAATGTACCACAGCCCCATCAGGCACCCAGCACACCACACACCACTGACAGTACACAATGAACCACAGCCCCATCAGACACCCAGCTCACCGCACACCACTGACAGTACACAATGTACCACACCCCCATCAGAAACCCAGCACACCGCACACCACTGACAGTACACAATGTACCACACCCCCATCAGGCACCCAGCACACCGCACTCCACTGACAGGACACAATGTACGACACCCCCATCAGGCACCCAGCACACCGCACACCACTGACAATACGCAATGTACCTCAGCCTCATCAGACACCCAGCACACCACACACCACTGACAGTACACAATGTACCACACCCCCATCAGACACTCAGCACACCGCACACCACTGACAGAACACAATGTACCACACCCCCATCAGACACCCAGCACACCGCACTCCACTGACAGGACACAATGTACGACACCCCCATCAGGCACCCAGCACACCGCACACCACTGACAATACGCAATGTACCACAGCCTCATCAGACACCCAGCACACTGCACACCACTGACAGTACACAATGTACCACAGCCCCATCAGACACCCAGCACACCGCACTCCACTGACAGGACACAATGTTCCACACCCCCATCAGACACCCAGCACACCGCACACCACTGACAGTACACAATGTACCACAGCCCCATCAGACACACAGCACACCGCACACCACTGACAGTACACATTGTACCACACCCCCATCAGATACCCAGCTCACCGCACACCACTAACAGTACACAATGGAACACACCCCCATCAGACACACAGCACACCGCACACCACTGACAGTACACAATGTACCACACCCCCATCAGACACCCAGCATACCGCACACCACTGACAGTACACAATGTACCACACCCCCATCAGGCACCCAGGTCAACACACAGCACTGACAGTACACAATGTACCACACCACCATCAGACACCCAGCACACCGCACACCACTGACAGTACACAATGTACCACACCCCCATCAGACACCCAGCACACCGCACACCACTGACAGTACACAATGCACCACAGCCCCATCAGGGACCCAGCTCACCGCACACCACTGACAGCACACAATGTACCACACCCCTATCTGACATCCAGCACACCGCACACCACTGACAGTGCACAATATACCACACCCCCATCAGACACCCAGCACACCACACACCACTGACAGTACACAATGTACCATAGCCCCATCAGACACCCTGCACACCACACACCACTGTCATTACACAATGTACCACAGCCCCATCAGATACCCAGCACACCGCACACCACTGACAGTACACAATGCACCAAAGCCCCATCAGGCACCCAGCACACCGAACACCACTGACAGTACACAATGTACCACACCCCCATCAGACACCCAGCACACCGCACACCACTGACAGTACACAATGTAGCACACCCCCATCAGACACCCAGCACACCGCATACCACTGACAGTACACAATGTACCACAGCCCCATCAGACACCCAGCACACCGCACACCACTGACAGTACACAATGTACCACAGCCCCATCAGATACCCAGCACACCGCACACCACTGACAGTACATAATGCACCAAAGCCCCATCAGGCACCCAGCACACCGAACACCACTGACAGTACACAATGTACCACACCCCCATCAGACACCCAGCACACCGCACACCACTGACAGTACACAATGTACCACAGCCCCATCAGATAACCAGCACACCGCACACCACTGACAGTACACAATGCACCACACCCCCATCAGACACCCAGCACACCGCACACCACTGACAGTACACAATGTACCACACCCCGATCAGGCACCCAGCACACCGCACAGCACTGACAGTACACAATGTACCACACCCCCATCAGGCACCCAGCTCAACACACACCACTGACAGTACACAATGTACCACACCACCATCAGACACCCAGCACACCGCACACCACTGACAGTACACAATGTACCACACCCCCATCAGGCACCCAGCACACCGCACACCACTGACAGTACACAATGTACCACAGCCCCATCAGGAACCCAGCTCACCGCACACCACTGACAGCACACAATGTACCACATCCCTCTCTGACATCTAGCACACCGCACAACACTGACAGTACACAATGTACCACAGCCCCATCAGACACCCAGCACACCGCACACCACTGACAGTACACAATGTACCACACCCCCATCAGACACCCTGCTCACCACACACCACTGACAGTACACAATATATCACACCCCCATCAGACACCCAGCACACAACACACCACTGACAGTACACAATGTACCAGTCCCCATCAGGCACCCAGCTCAACACACACCAGTGACAGTACACAATGTACCACACCCCCATCAGGCACCCAGCACACCGCACACCACTGACAGTACACAATGTACCACACCCCCATCAGACACCCAGCACACCGCACACCACTGACAGTACACAATGTACCGCAGCCCCATCAGGCAGCCAGCACACCGCACACAACTGACAGTACACAATGTACACTACCCCATCAGGCACCCAGCACACCGCACACCACTGACAGTACACAATGTATCACAGCCCCATCAGACACCCAGCACACCATACACCACTGACAGTACACAGTGTACCACACCCCCATCAGACACCCAGCACACCACTGACAGTACACAATGTACCACACCACCATCAGACACCCAGCACACCGCACACCACTGACAGTACACATTGTACCACACCCCCATCAGACTCCCAGCACACCGCACACCACTGACAGTACACAATGTACCACACCCCCATCAGACACCCAGCACACCGCACACCACTGACAGTACACAATGAACCACACACCCATTAGACACCCAGCACAGCGCACACCACTGACAGTACACAATGTACCACACCCCCATCAGGCACCCAGCACACCACACACCACTGACAGTACACAATGTACCACAGCCCCATCAGAAACCCAGCACACCGCACACCACTGACAGTACACAATGTACCACAGCCCCATCAGGCACCCAGCACACCACACACCACTGACAGTACACAATGAACCACAGCCCCATCAGACACCCAGCTCACCGCACACCACTGACAGTACACAATGTACCACACCCCCATCAGAAACCCAGCACACCGCACACCACTGACAGTACACAATGTACCACACCCCCATCAGGCACCCAGCACACCGCACTCCACTGACAGGACACAATGTACGACACCCCCATCAGGCACCCAGCACACCGCACACCACTGACAATACGCAATGTACCTCAGCCTCATCAGACACCCAGCACACCACACACCACTGACAGTACACAATGTACCACACCCCCATCAGACACTCAGCACACCGCACACCACTGACAGAACACAATGTACCACACCCCCATCAGACACCCAGCACACCGCACTCCACTGACAGGACACAATGTACGACACCCCCATCAGGCACCCAGCACACCGCACACCACTGACAATACGCAATGTACCACAGCCTCATCAGACACCCAGCACACGGCACACCACTGACAGTACACAATGTACCACAGCCCCATCAGACACCCAGCACACCGCACTCCACTGACAGGACACAATGTTCCACACCCCCATCAGACACCCAGCACACCGCACACCACTGACAGTACACAATGTACCACAGCCCCATCAGACACACAGCACACCGCACACCACTGACAGTACACATTGTACCACACCCCCATCAGATACCCAGCTCACCGCACACCACTAACAGTACACAATGGAACACACCCCCATCAGACACACAGCACACCGCACACCACTGACAGTACACAATGTACCACACCCCCATCAGACACCCAGCATACCGCACACCACTGACAGTACACAATGTACCACACCCCCATCAGGCACCCAGGTCAACACACAGCACTGACAGTACACAATGTACCACACCACCATCAGACACCCAGCACACCGCACACCACTGACAGTACACAATGTACCACACCCCCATCAGACACCCAGCACACCGCACACCACTGACAGTACACAATGCACCACAGCCCCATCAGGGACCCAGCTCACCGCACACCACTGACAGCACACAATGTACCACACCCCTATCTGACATCCAGCACACCGCACACCACTGACAGTGCACAATATACCACACCCCCATCAGACACCCAGCACACCACACACCACTGACAGTACACAATGTACCATAGCCCCATCAGACACCCTGCACACCACACACCACTGTCATTACACAATGTACCACAGCCCCATCAGATACCCAGCACACCGCACACCACTGACAGTACACAATGCACCAAAGCCCCATCAGGCACCCAGCACACCGAACACCACTGACAGTACACAATGTACCACACCCCCATCAGACACCCAGCACACCGCACACCACTGACAGTACACAATGTAGCACACCCCCATCAGACACCCAGCACACCGCATACCACTGACAGTACACAATGTACCACAGCCCCATCAGACACCCAGCACACCGCACACCACTGACAGTACACAATGTACCACAGCCCCATCAGATACCCAGCACACCGCACACCACTGACAGTACATAATGCACCAAAGCCCCATCAGGCACCCAGCACACCGAACACCACTGACAGTACACAATGTACCACACCCCCATCAGACACCCAGCACACCGCACACCACTGACAGTACACAATGTACCACAGCCCCATCAGATAACCAGCACACCGCACACCACTGACAGTACACAATGCACCACACCCCCATCAGACACCCAGCACACCGCACACCACTGACAGTACACAATGTACCACACCCCGATCAGGCACCCAGCACACCGCACACCACTGACAGTACACAATGTACCACACCCCCATCAGACACCCAGCACAAAGCACATCACTAACAGTACACAATGAACCACACACCCATCAGACACCCAGCACACCACACAGCACTGACAGTACACAATGTACTACACCCCCATCAGAAACCCAGCACACCACACACCACTGACAGTACACAATGTACCACACCCCCATCAGAAACCCAGCACACCGCACACCACTGACAGTACACAATGTACTACACCCCCATCAGAAACCCAGCACACCACACACCACTGACAGTACACAATGTACCACACCCCCATCAGAAACCCAGCACATCACACACCACTGACAGTACACAATGTACCACACCCCCATCAGAAACCCAGCACACCGCACACCACTGACAGTACACAATGTACCACAGCCCCATCAGACACACAGCACACCGCACACCACTGACAGTACACAATGTACCAAACCCCGATCAGGCACCCAGCACACCGCACACCACTGACAGTACACAATGTACCACACACCCATCAGACACCCAGCACACCGCACACCACACACCACTTACAGTACACAATGTACCACACCACCATCAGACACCCAGCACACCACACCCCACTGACAGTACACAATGTACCACAGTCCCATCAGACACCCAGCACACCACACACCACTGACAGTACACAATGTACCACACCCCCATCAGACACGCAGCACACCGCACACCACTGACAATACACAATGTACCACACCACCATCAGACACCCAGCACACCACACACCACTGACAGTACACAATGTACCACAGTCCCATCAGACACCCAGCACACCACACACCACTGACAGTACACAATGTACCACACCACCATCAGACACCCAGCACACCTCACACCACTGACAGTACACAACGTACCAAACCCCAATCAGGCAGCCAGCACACCGCACACCACTGACAGTACTCAATGTACCACACCCCCATCAGACACCCAGCACACCACACACCACTGACAGTACACAATGTACCACACCCCCATCAGACACCCAGCACACCGCACAGCACTGACAGTACACAATGTACCACACTCCCATCAGACACCCAGCACACCGCACACCACTGACAGTACACAATGTACCACACCCCCATCAGGCACCCAGCACACCGCACACCACTGACAGTACACAATGTACCACAGCCCCATCAGACACCCAGCACACCGCACACCACTGACAGTACACAATGTACCACACCCCCATCAGACACCCAGCACACTGCACACCACTGACAGTACACAATGTACCACACCCCCATCAGACACCCAGCACAAAGCACATCACTAACAGTACACAATGAACCACACACCCATCAGACACCCAGCATACCACACAGCACTAAAAGTACACAATGTACTACACCCCCATCAGAAACCCAGCACACCACACACCACTGACAGTACACAATGTACCACAGCCCCATCAGGCACCCAGCACACCACACACCACTGACAGTACACAATGTACATCAGCCCCATCAGACACCCAGCTCACCGCACACCACTGACAGTACACAATGTACCACACCCCCATCAGACACCCAGCACACCACACACCACTGACAGTACACAATGTACCACACCCCCATCAGACACCCAGCACACCACACACCACTGACAGTACACAATGGAACACACCCCCATCAGACACCCAGCACACCGCACACCACTGACAGTACACAATGTACCAAACCCCGATCAGGCACACAGCACAAAGCACATCACTAACAGAACACAATGTACCACACACCCATCAGACACCCAGCACACCGCACACCACTGACAGTACACAATGTACCACACCCCCATCAGACACCCAGCACAAAGCACATCACTAACAGTACACAATGAACCACACACCCATCAGACACCCAGCATACCACACAGCACTAAAAGTACACAATGTACTACACCCCCATCAGAAACCCAGCACACCACACACCACTGACAGTACACAATGTACCACAGCCCCTTCAGGCACCCAGCACACCACACACCACTGACAGTACACAATGTACCACACCCCCATCAGACACCCAGCACACCACACACCACTGACAGTACACAATGTACCACACCCCCATCAGACACCCAGCACACCACACACCACTGACAGTACACAATGGAACACACCCCCATCAGACACCCAGCACACCGCACACCACTGACAGTACACAATGTACCAAACCCCGATCAGGCACACAGCACAAAGCACATCACTAACAGAACACAATGTACCACACACCCATCAGACACCCAGCACACCGCACACCACTGACAGTGCACAATGTACCACACCCCCATCAGACAGCCAGCACACCACACAGCACTGACAGTACACAATGTAGCACACCCCCATCAGACACCCAGCACACCGCACACCACTGACAGTACACAATGTACCACACCCCCATCAGGCCCCCAGCTCAACACACAGCACTGACAGTACACAATGTACCACACCACCATCAGACACCCAGCACACCGCACACCACTGACAGTACACAATGTAGCACACCCCCATCAGACACCCAGCACACCGCACACCACTGACAGTACACAATGTACCACACCCCCATCAGGCCCCCAGCTCAACACACAGCACTGACAGTACACAATGTACCACACCACCATCAGACACCCAGCACACCGCACACCACTGACAGTACACAATGTACCACACCCCCATCAGACACCCAGCTCACCGCACACCACTGACAGTACACAATGTACCACACCCCCATCAGACACCCAGCACACCGCACACCACTGACAGTACACAATGTACCACAGCCCCATCAGGAACCCAGCTCACCGCACACCACTGACAGCACACAATGTACCACACCCCTATCTGACATCCAGCACACCGCACACCACTGACAGTACACAATGTATCATAGCCCCATCAGACACCCTGCACACCGCACACCACTGTCAGTACACAATGTACCACAGCCCCATCAGATACCCAGCACACCGCACACCACGGACAGTAAACAATGCACCAAAGCCCCATCAGACACCCAGCACACCTCACACCACTGACAGTACACAATGTACCAAACCCCGATCAGGCACCCAGCACACCGCACACCACTGACAGTACACAATGTACCACACCCCCATCAGACACCCAGCACACCACACACCACTGACAGTACACAATGTACCACAGCCCCATCAGACACCCAGCACACCGCACACCACTGACAGTACACAATGTACCACACCCCCATCAGACACCCAGCACACTGCACATCACTGACAGTACACAATGTACCACACCCCCATCAGACACCCAGCACAAAGCACATCACTAACAGTACACAATGAACCACACACCCATCAGACACCCAGCATACCACACAGCACTAAAAGTACACAATGTACTCCACCCCCATCAGAAACCCAGCACACCACACACCACTGACAGTACACAATGTACCACACCCCCATCAGAAACCCAGCACACCGCACACCACTGACAGTGCACAATGTGCCACAGCCCCATCAGGCACCCAGCACACCACACACCACTGACAGTACACAATGTACCACAGCCTCATCAGACACCCAGCACACTGCACACCACTGACAGTACACAATGTGCAACAGCCCCATCAGACACCCAGCACACCGCACTCCACTGACAGGACACAATGTTCCACACCCCCATCAGACACCCGGCACACCGCACACCACTGATAGTACACAATGTACGACACCCCCATCAGGCACCCAGCACACCGCACACCACTGACAATACGCAATGTACCACAGCCTCATCAGACACCCAGCACACCGCACACCACTGACAGTACACAATGTACCACAGCCCCATCAGACACCCAGCACACCGCACACCACTGACAGTACACAATGTACTACATCCCCATCAGACACCCAGCTCACCGTACATCACTGACAGTATACAATGTACCACACCCCCATCAGAAACCCAGCACACTGCACACCACTGTCAGTACACAATGTACCACACCCCCATCAGACACCCAGCACACCAAACACCACTGACAGTACACAATGTACCACACCCCCATCAGACACTCAGCACACCACACACCACTGACAGTACACAATGTACCACAGCCTCATCAGACACCCAGCACACCGCACACCACTGACAGTACACAATGTTCCACACCCCCATCAGGGACCCAGCACGCCGCACACCACTGACAGTACACAATGTACCACACCCCCATCAGACACCCAGCACACCGCACACCACTGACAGCACACAATGTACCACACCCCCATCAGACACCCAGCACACCGCACACCACTGACAGTACACAATGTACCACACCCCCATCAGACACCAAGCACACCGCACACCCCTGACAGTACACAATCAACCACACCCCATCAGACACCCAGCACACCGCACACCACTGACAGTACACAATGTACCACACTCCCATCAGTCACCCAGCACACCACACACCACTGACAGTACACAATGTACCACACCACCATCAGACACCCAGCACACCGCACCCTACTGACATTACACAATGTACCACACCCCCATCAGACACCCAGCACACCGCACAACACTGACAGTACACAATGTAGCACACCCCCATCAGACACCCAGCACACCGCACACCACTGACAGTACACAATGTACCACACCCCCATCAGGCCCCCAGCTCAACACACAGCACTGACAGTACACAATGTACCACACCACCATCAGACACCCAGCACACCGCACACCACTGACAGTACACAATGTACCACACCCCCATCAGACACCCAGCTCACCGCACACCACTGACAGTACACAATGTACCACACCCCCATCAGACACCCAGCACACCGCACACCACTGACAGTACACAATGTACCACAGCCCCATCAGGAACCCAGCTCACCGCACACCACTGACAGCACACAATGTACCACACCCCTATCTGACATCCAGCACACCGCACACCACAGACAGTACACAATGTATCA
This sequence comes from Scyliorhinus torazame, assembly GCF_047496885.1. Classification (NCBI taxonomy): domain Eukaryota; kingdom Metazoa; phylum Chordata; class Chondrichthyes; order Carcharhiniformes; family Scyliorhinidae; genus Scyliorhinus; species Scyliorhinus torazame. Next base: position 408,576 of record NW_027307805.1, on the reverse strand, counting down.
TAGCCCCATCAGACACCCTGCACACCACACATCACTGTCAGTTCACAATGTACCACAGCCCCATCAGATACCCAGCACACCGCACACCACTGACAGTACACAATGTACCAAACCCCGATCAGGCACCCAGCACACCACACACCACTGACAGTACACAATGTACCACAGCCCCATCAGACACCCAGCACACCGCACACCACTGACAGTACACAATGTACCACACCCCCATCAGACACCCAGCACACTGCACACCACTGACAGTACACAATGTACCACACCCCCATCAGACAGCCAGCACAAAGCACATCACTTACAGTACACAATGAACCACACACCCATCAGACACCCAGCATGCCACACAGCACTAAAAGTACACAATGTACTACACCCCCATCAGAAACCCAGCACACCACACACCACTGACAGTACACAATGTACCACACCCCCATCAGAAACCCAGCACACCGCACACCACTGACAGTGCACAATGTGCCACAGCCCCATCAGGCACCCAGCACACCACACACCACTGACAATACGCAATGTACCACAGCCCCATCAGACACCCAGCACACCGCACACCACTGACAGTACACAATGTACTACACCCCCATCAGACACCCAGCTCACCGTACATCACTGACAGTATACAATGTACCACACCCCCATCAGAAACCCAGCACACTGCACACCACTGTCAGTACACAATGTACCACACCCCCATCAGACACCCAGCACACCACACACCACTGACAGTACACAATGTACCACAGCCCCATCAGACACCCAGCACACCGCACACCACTGACAGTACACAATGTACTACACCCCCATCAGACACCCAGCTCACCGTACATCACTGACAGTATACAATGTACCACACCCCCATCAGAAACCCAGCACACTGCACACCACTGTCAGTACACAATGTACCACACCCCCATCAGACACCCAGCACACCACACACCACTGACAGTACACAATGTACCACACCCCCATCAGACACTCAGCACACCACACACCACTGACAGTACACAATGTACCACACCCCCATCAGACACCCAGCACACCGCACACCACTGACAGTACACAATGTACGACACCCCCATCAGGCACCAAGCTCACCGCACACCACTGACAGTACACAATGTACCACACCCCCATCAGACACCCAGCACACCGCACACCACTGACAGTACACAATGTACCACACCCCCATCAGACACTCAGCACACCACACACCACTGACAGTACACAATGTACCACAGTCCCATCAGGCACCCAGCACACCGCACACCACTGACAGTACACAATGTACCACATCCTCATCAGACACCCAGCACACCGCACACCACTGACAGTACACAATGTTCCACACCCCCATCAGGGACCCAGCACGCCGCACACCACTGACAGTACACAATGTACCACACCCCCATCAGACACCCAGCACACCGCACACCACTGACAGCACACAATGTACCACACCCCCATCAGACACCCAGCACACCGCACACCACTGACAGTACACAATGTACCACACCCCCATCAGACACCAAGCACACCGCACACCCCTGACAGTACACAATCAACCACACCCCATCAGACACCCAGCACACCGCACACCACTGACAGTACACAATGTACCACACTCCCATCAGGCACCCAGCACACCACACACCACTGACAGTACACAATGTACCACACCCCCATCAGACACCCAGCACACCGCACACCACTGACAGTACACAATGTACCAAACCCCCATCAGACACCAAGCACACCGCACACCCCTGACAGTACACAATCAACCACACCCCATCAGACACCCAGCACACCGCACACCACTGACAGTACACAATGTACCACACTCCCATCAGGCACCCAGCACACCACACACCACTGACAGCACACAATGTACCACACCCCCATCAGACACCCAGCACACCGCACACCACTGACAGTACACAATGTACCACACCCCCATCAGACACCAAGCACACCGCACACCCCTGACAGTACACAATCAACCACACCCCATCAGACACCCAGCACACCGCACACCACTGACAGTACACAATGTACCACACTCCCATCAGGCACCCAGCACACCACACACCAAAGACAGTACACAATGTACCACACTCCCATCAGGCACCCAGCACACCACACACCACTGACAGTACACAATGTACCACACCCCCATCAGACACCCAGCACACCACACACCACTGACAGTACACAATGTACCACAGCCCCATCAGATACCCAGCACACCACACACCACTGACAGTACACAATGTACCACACCCCCATCAGACATCCAGCACACCACACACCACTGACAGTACACAATGTACCACACCCCCATCAGGCACACAGCACACCGCACACCACTGACAGTACACAATGTACCACACCCCCATCAGACACCCAGCACACCGCACAGCACTGACAGTACACAATGTACCACATGCCCATCAGGCACAAAGCACACCGCACACCACTGACAGTACACAATGTACCACACCCCCATCAGACACCCAGCACACCGCACACCACTGACAGTACACAATGTACCACACCCCCATCAGACACCCAGCACACCGCACACCACTGACAGTACACAATGTACCAAACCCCGATCAGGCACCCAGCACACCACACACCACTGACAGTACACAATGTACCACAGCCCCATCAGACACCCAGCACACCGCACACCACTGACAGTACACAATGTACCACAACCCCATCAGACACCCAGCACACTGCACACCACTGACAGTACACAATGTACCACACCCCCATCAGACAGCCAGCACAAAGCACATCGCTAACAGTACACAATGAACCACACACCCATCAGACACCCAGCATGCCACACAGCACTAAAAGTACACAATGTACTACACCCCCATCAGAAACCCAGCACACCACACACCACTGACAGTACACAATGTACCACACCCCCATCAGAAACCCAGCACACCGCACACCACTGACAGTGCACAATGTGCCACAGCCCCATCAGGCACCCAGCACACCACACACCACTGACAGTACACAATGTACAACAGCCCCATCAGACACCCAGCACACCGCACTCCACTGACAGTACACAATGTACGACACCCCCATCAGGCACCCAGCACACCGCACACCACTGACAGTACACAATGTACCACACCCCCATCAGACACCCAGCACACCGCACACCACTGACAGTACACAAAGTACGACACCCCCATCAGGCACCCAGCACACCGCACACCACTGACAATACGCAATGTACCACAGCCTCATCAGACACCCAGCACACCGCACACCACTGACAGTACACAATGTACCACACCCCCATCAGACACCCTGCTCACCGCACACCACTGACAGTACACAATGTACCACAACCCCATCAGAAACCCAGCACACCGCACACCACTGACAGTACACAATGTACCACAGCCCCATCAGACACCCAGCACACCGCACACCACTGACAGTACACAATGTACTACACCCCCATCAGACACCCAGCTCACTGCACATCATTGACAGTATACAATGTACCACACCCCCATCAGAAACCCAGCACACCGCACACCACTGTCAGTACACAATGTACCACACCCCCATCAGACACCCAGCACACCACACACCACTGACAGTACACAATGTACCAGACCCCCATCAGACACTCAGCACACCTCACACCACTGACAGTACACAATGTACCACACCCCCATCAGACACCCAGCACACCGCACACCACTGACAGTACACAATGTACCACATCCCCATCAGACACCATCACACCGCACACCACTGACAGTACACAATGTACCACAGTGCCATCAGGGACCCAGCACGCCGCACACCACTGACAGTACACAATGTACGACACCCCCATCAGGCACCCAGCACACTGCACACCACTGACAATACACAATGTACCACAGTCCCATCAGGCACCCAGCACACCGCACACCACTGACAATACGCAATGTACCACAGCCTCATCAGACACCCAGCACACTGCACACCACTGACAGTACACAATGTACCACAGCCCCATCAGACACCCAGCACACCGCACACCACTGACAGTGCACAATGTACCACACCCCCATCAGACACCCAGCACACCGCACACCACTGACAGTACACAATGTACCACACCCCCATCAGACACCCAGCACACTGCACACCACTGACAGTACACAATGTACCACAGCCCCATCAGACACCCAGCACACCGCACACCACTGACAGTGCACAATGTACCACACCCCCATCAGACACCCAGCACACTGCACACCACTGACAGTACACAATGTACCACAGCCCCATCAGACACCCAGCACACCACACACCACTGACAGTACACAATGTACCACATCCCCATCAGACACCCAGCACACCGCACACCACTGACAATACACAATGTACCACACCCCCATCAGACACCCAGCACACCGCACACCACTGACAGTACACAATGTACCACACCCCCATCAGACACCCAGTACACCGCACACCACTGACAATACACAATGTACCACACCCCCATCAGACACCCAGCACACCGCACATCACTGACAGTACACAATGTACCACACCCCCATCAGACACCCAGCACACCGCACACCACTGACAGCACACTATGTACCACACCCCCATCAGACACCCAGCACACCGCACACCACTGACAGTACACAATGTACCACAGCCCCATCAGACACCCAGCTCACCGCACACCACTGACAGTACACAATGTACCACATCCCCATCAGACACCCAGCACACCGCACACCACTGACAGTACACAATGGAACACACCCCCATCAGACACCCAGCACACCACACACCACTGACAGCACACAATGTACCACAGCCCCATCAGACACACAGCACACCGCACACCACTGACAGTACACAATGTACCACACCCCCATCAGACACCCAGCACACCGCACACCACTGACAGTACACAATCAACCACACCCCCATCAGACACCCAGCACACCGCACACCACTGACAGTACACAATGTACCACAGCCCCATCAGCCAACCAGCTCACCACACACCACTGTCAGTACACAATGTACCACAGCCCTATCAGGCCCCCAGCTCAACACACAGCACTGAAAGTACACAATGTACCACACCACCATCAGACACCCAGCACACCGCACACCACTGACAGTACACAATGTACCACACCCCCATCAGGCCCCCAGCTCAACACACAGCACTGAAAGTACACAATGTACCACAACCCCATCAGACACCCAGCACACCGCACACCACTGACAGTACACAATGTACCACACCCCCATCAGACACCCAGCACACCGCACACCACTGACAGTACACAATATACCACAGCCCCATCAGGAACCCAGCTCACCGCACACCACTGACAGCACACAATGTACCACACCCCCATCAGGCACCCAGCACACCGCACACCACTGACAGTACACAATGTACCATAGCCCCATCAGACACCCTGCACACCACACACCACTGTCAGTACACAATGTACCACAGCCCCATCAGATACCCAGCACACCGCACACCACTGACAGTACACAATGTACCACAGCCCCATCAGGCACCCAGCACACCACACACCACTGACAGTACACTATGTACCACAGCCCCATCAGATACCCAGCACACCGCACACCACTGACAGTACACAATGTACCACAGCCCCATCAGGCACCCAGCACACCACACACCACTGACAGTACACAATGTACCACACCCCCATCAGACACCCAGCACAAAGCACATCACTAACAGTACACAATGAACCACACACCCATCAGACACCCAGCATACCACACAGCACTAAAAGTACACAATGTACTACACCCCCATCAGAAACCCAGCACACCACACACCACTGACAGTACACAATGTACCACACCCCCATCAGAAACCCAGCACACCGCACACCACTGACAGTGCACAATGTGCCACAGCCCCATCAGGCACCCAGCACACCACACACCACTGACAGTACACAATGTACCACACCCCCATCAGACACCCGGCACACCGCACACCACTGACAGTACACAATGTGCCACACCCCCATCAGACACTCAGCACACCACACACCACTGACAGTACACAATGTACCACACCCCCATCAGACACCCAGCACACCGCACACCACTGACAGTACACAATGTACCAAACTCCCATCAGGGACCCAGCACACCGCACACCACTGACAATACGCAATGTACCACAGCCTCATCAGACACCCAGCACACTGCACACCACTGACAGTACACAATGTACCACAGCCCCATCAGACACCCAGCACACCGCACTCCACTGACAGGACACAATGTTCCACACCCCCATCAGACACCCGGCACACCGCACACCACTGATAGTACACAATGTACCACACCCCCATCAGACACCCAGCACACTGCACACCACTGACAGTACACAATGTACCACAGCCCCATCAGACACCCAGCACACCGCACTCCACTGACAGGACACAATGTTCCACACCCCCATCAGACACCCGGCACACCGCACACCACTGATAGTACACAATGCACGACACCCCCATCAGGCACCCAGCACACCGCACACCACTGACAGTACACAATGTACGACACCCCCATCAGGCACCCAGCACACCGCACACCACTGACAATACGCAATGTACCACAGCCTCATCAGACACCCAGCACACCGCACACCACTGACAGTAGACAATGTACCACACCCCCATCAGACACCCAGCACACCGCACACCACTGACAGTACACAATGTACTACACTCCCATCAGACACCCAGCTCACCGCACATCACTGACAGTATACAATGTACCACACCCCCATCAGAAACCCAGCACATCGCACACCACTGTCAGTACACAATGTACCACAGTCCCATCAGACACCCAGCACACCGCACACCACTGACAGTACACAATGTACCACACCCCCATCAGGCACCCAGCACACCGCACACCACTGACAGTACACAATGTACCACACCCCCATCAGACACCCAGCACACCGCACACCACTGACAGTACACAATGTACCACACTCCCATCAGACACTCAGCACACTGCACACCACTGACAGTACACAATGTACCACACTCCCATCAGGCACCCAGCACACCGCACACCTTTGACAGTACACAATGTACCACACCCCCATCAGGCACCCAGCACACCGCACACCACTGTCAGTACACAATGTACCACAGCCTCATCAGACACCCAGCACACCGCACACTACTGACAGTACACAATGTACCACACCCCCATCAGACAACCAGCTCACCTCAGACCACTGACAGTACACAATGTACCACACCACCATCAGGCACCCAGCTCACCGCACACCACTGACAGCACACAATGTACCACACTCCCATCAGACACTCAGCACACCGCACACCACTGACAGTACACAATGTACCACACTCCCATCAGGCACCCAGCACACCGCACACCTTTGACAGTACACAATGTACCACACCCCCATCAGGCACCCAGCACACCGCACACCACTGTCAGTACACAATGTACCACAGCCTCATCAGACACCCAGCACACCGCACACTACTGACAGTACACAATGTACCACACCCCCATCAGACAACCAGCTCACCTCAGACCACTGACAGTACACAATGTACCACACCCCCATCAGGCACCCAGCTCACCGCACACCACTGACAGCACACAATGTACCACACCCCCATCAGACACCCAGCTCAACACACACCACTGACAGTACACAATGTACCGCACCCCCATCAGGCACCCAGCACACCGCACAACAATGACAGTACACAATGTACCAAACCCCGATCAGGCACCCAGCACAGCACACACCACTGACAGTACACAATGTACCACACCCCCATCAGACAACCAGCACACCACACACCACTTACAGTACACAATGTACCACAGCCCCATCAGACACCCAGCACACCGCACACCACTGACAGTGCACAATGTACCACACCCCCATCAGACACCCAGCACACCGCACACCACTGACAGTACACAATGTACCACAGCCTCATCAGACACCCAGCACACTGCACACCACTGACAGTACACAATGAACCACACCCCCATCAGACACCCAGCACACCACACACCACTGACAGTACACAATGTACCACAGCCTCATCAGACACCCAGCACACTGCACACCACTGACAGTACACAATGTACCACAGCCCCATCAGACACCCAGCACACCGCACTCCACTGACAGGACACAATGTTCCACACCCCCATCAGACACCCGGCACACCACTGATAGTACACAATGTACTACACCCCCATCAGACACCCAGCTCACCGCACATCACTGACAGTACACAATGTACCACACCCCCATCAGACACCCAGCACACCGCACACCACTGACAGTACACATTGTACCACACCCCAATCAGATACCCAGCTCACCGCACACCACTGACAGTACACAATGTACCACACCCCCATCAGACACACAGCACACCACACACCACTGACAGTACACAATGTACCACACCCCCATCAGACACCCAGCACACCGCACAGCACTGACAGTACACAATGTACCACACCCCCATCAGACACCCAGCACACCGCACAGCACTGACAGTACACAATGGAACACACCCCCATCAGAAACACAGCACACCGCACACCACTGACAGCACACAATGTACCACACCCCCATCAGACATACAGCACACTACACACCACTGACAGTACACAATGTACCACACCCCCATCAGACACCCAGCACACCGCACAGCACTGACAGTACACAATGTAGCACACCCCCATCAGACACCCAGCACACCGCACACCACTGACAGTACACATTGTACCACACCCCAATCAGATACCCAGCTCACCGCACACCACTGACAGTACACAATGGAACACACCCCCATCAGACACACAGCACACCACACACCACTGACAGCACACAATGTACCACACCCCCATCAGACACCCAGCACACCGCACAGCACTGACAGTACACAATGTACCACACCCCCATCAGACACCCAGCACAACGCACAGCACTGACAGTACACAATGTAGCACACCCCCATCAGACACCCAGCACACCGCACACCACTGACAGTACACAATGTACCACACCCCCATCAGGCACCCAGCTCAACACACAGCACTGACAGTACACAATGTACCACACCCCCATCAGACACCCAGCACACCGCACACCACTGACAGTACACAATGTACCACACCCCCATCAGGCACCCAGCTCAACACACAGCACTGACAGTACACAATGTACCACACCACCATCAGACACCCAGCACACTGCACACCACTGACAGTACACAATGTACCACACCCCCATCAGACACCCAGCACACCGCACACCACTGACAGTACACAATGTACCACAGCCCCATCAGGAACTCAGCTCACCGCACACCACTGACAGCACACAATGTACCTCACCCCCATCAGACACCCAGCACACCGCACACCACTGACAGTACACAATGTACCACACCCCCATCAGACACCCAGCACACCGCACACCACTGACAGTACACAATGTACACACACCCCCATCAGACACCCAGCACACCACACACCACCGTCAGTACACAATGTACCAGAGCCCCATCAGACACCCAGCACACCGCACACCACTGACAGTACACAATGTACCACACTCCCATCAGACACCCAGCACACCGCACACCACTGACAGTACACAATGTACCACACCCCCATCAGGCACCCAGCACACCGCACACCATTGTCAGTACACAATGTACCACAGCCTCATCAGACACACAGCACACCACACACCACTGACAGCACACAATGTACCACACCCCCATCAGGCACCCAGCACACCGCACACCACTGTCAGTACACAATGTACCACAGCCTCATCAGACACCCAGCACACCACACACTACTGACAGTACACAATGTACCACACCCCCATCAGACAACCAGCTCACCTCAGACCACTGACAGTACACAATGTACCACACCCCCATCAGGCACCCAGCTCACCGCACACCACTGACAGCACACAATGTACCACACCCCCATCAGGCACCCAGCACACCGCACAACAATGACAGTACACAATGTACCACACCCCCATCAGACAACCAGCTCACCTCAGACCACTGACAGTACACAATGTACCAACCCCCGATCAGGCACCCAGCACACCACACACCACTGACAGTACACAATGTACCACACCCCCATCAGGCACCCAGCACACCACACACCACTGACAGTACACAATGTACCACACCCCCATCAGACACCCAGCACACCGCACACCACTGACAGTACACAATGTACCACACCCCCATCAGGCACCCAGCACACCACACACCACTGACAGTACACAATGTACCACACCCCCATCAGACACCCAGCACACCACACACCACTGACAGTACACAATGTACCACAGCCCCATCAGACACTCAGCTCACCGCATACCACTTACAGTACACAATGTACCCCAGCCCCATCAGACACCCAGCACACCGCACACCACTTACAGTGCACAATGTACCACACCCCCATCAGACACCCAGCACACCGCACACCACTGACAGTACACAATGTACCACAGCCCCATCAGACACCCAGCACACCGCACTCCATTGACAGGACACAATGTTCCAAACCCCCATCAGACACCCGGCACACCGCACACCACTGATAGTACACAATGTACTACACCCCCATCAGACACCCAGCTCACCGCACATCACTGACAGTATACAATGTACCACACCCCCATCAGAAACCCAGCACACCGCACACCACTGTCAGTACACAATGTACCACACCCCCATCAGACACCCAGCACACCGCACACCACTGACAGTACACATTGTACCACACCCCAATCTGATACCCAGCTCACCGCACACCACTGACAGTACACAATGGAACACACCCCCATCAGACACACAGCACACCACACACCACTGACAGCACACAATGTACCACACCCCCATCAGACACACAGCACACCACACACCACTGACAGTACACAATGTACCACACCCCCATCAGACACCCAGCACACCGCACAGTACTGACAGTACACAATGTAGCACACCCCCATCAGACACCCAGCACACCGCACACCACTGACAGTACACAATGTACCACACCAACATCAGACACCCAGCACACCGCACACCACTGACAGTACACAATGTACCACAGCCCCATCAGGAACTCAGCTCACCGCACACCACTGTCAGTACACAATGTACCACAGTCTCATCAGACACCCAGCACACCGCACACTACTGACAGTACACAATGTACCACACCCCCATCAGACAACCAGCTCACCTCAGACCACTGACAGTACACAATGTACCACACTCCCATCAGACACCCAGCACACCGCACACCACTGACAGTACACAATGTACCACACCCCCATCAGGCACCCAGCACACCGCACACCAATGTCAGTACACAATGTACCACAGCCTCATCAGACACCCAGCACACCGCACACTACTGACAGTACACAATGTACCACAGCCCCATCAGACACCCCGCACACCGCACACCACTGACAGTACACAATATACCACACCCCCATCAGACAACCAGCTCACCTCAGACCACTGACAGTACACAATGTACCACACCCCCATCAGGCACCCAGCTCACCGCACACCACTGACAGTACACAATATACCACACCCCCATCAGACAACCAGCTCACCTCAGACCACTGACAGTACACAATGTACCACACCCCCATCAGGCACCCAGCACACCGCACAACAATGACAGTACACAATGTACCAAACCCCGATCAGACACCCAGCACACCACACACCACTGACAGTACACAATGTACCACAGCCCCATCAGACACTCAGCTCACCGCACACCACTTACAGTACACAATGTACCACAGCCCCATCAGACACCCAGCACACCGCACACCACTGACAGTGCACAATGTACCACACCCCCATCAGACACCCAGCACACCGCACACCACTGACAGTACACAATGTACCACAGCCCCATCAGGAACCCAGCTCACCGCACACCACTGACAGCACACAATGTACCACACCCCTATCTGACATCCAGCACACCGCACACCACTGACAGTACACAATGTACCACACCCCCATCAGACACCCATCACACCGCACACCACTGACAGTACACAATGTACCACACCCCCATCAGACACCCAGCACACCGCACACCACTGACAATACACAATGTACCAGAGCCCCATCAGACACCCAGCGCACCGCACACCACTGACATTACACAATGTACCACAGCCCAATCAGGCACCCAGCACACCGCACACCACTGACAGTACACAATGTACCACACCCCCATCAGACACCCAGCACACCGCACACCACTGAAAGTACACAATGTACCACACCCCCATCAGACACCCAGCACACCACTGACAGTACACAATGTACCACACCCCCATCAGACACCCAGCACACCACACACCACTGACAGTACACAATGTACCACACCCCCATCAGACACCCAGCACACCGCACACCACTGACAGTACACAATGTACCACACCCGCATCAGGCACCCAGCACACCGCACACCACTGTCAGTACACAATGTACCACACCCCCATCAGGCACCCAGCACACCGCACACCACTGACAGTACACATTGTACCACAGCCCCATCAGACACCCAGCACACCGCACACCACTGACAGTACACAATGTACCACAGCCTCATCAGACACCCAGCACACCGCACACTACTGACAGTACACAATGTACCACACCCCCATCAGGCACCCAGCACACCGCACACCACTGACAGTACACAATGTCCCACACCCCCATCAGACACCCAGCACACCGCACACCACTGACAGTACACAATGTACCACAGCCTCATCAGACACCCAGCACACCGCACACTACTGACAGTACACAATGTACCACACCCCCATCAGACAACCAGCTCACCTCAGACCACTGACAGTACACAATGTACCACACCCCCATCAGGCACCCAGCTCACCTCACACCACTGACAGTATACAATGTACCACACCCCCATCAGACACCCAGCACACCGCACAACAATGACAGTACACAATGTACCACAGCCCCATCAGACACCCAGCACACCGCACACCACTGACAGTATACAATGTACCACACCCCCATCAGACACCCAGCACACAGCACACCACTGACAGTACACAATGCACCACACCCCCATCAGACACCCAGCACACCGCACACCACTGACAGTACACAATGTACCACACCTCCATCAGGCACCCAGCACACCGCACACCACTGACAGGACACAATGTACCACAGCCCCATCAGGCACCCAGCACACCGCACACCACTGACAGTACACAATGTACCACACCCCCATCAGGCACCCAGCACGCCGCACACCACTGACAGACACAATGTACCACAGCCCCATCAGGGGTAAAATAGACATCTGGAATAATCACCCTAAGAGATTCGTTCAAATGGAAATTTTACATTCGATTCAATGTCTCATGAATAAAACAACCAATGTAAATACTGTTATTTGCTCCGGGACCATAATAAACTGGCGCCCCGATGGGGGAATTACATTCCTGGTCTGATGCCCCAGCGAAAACATCACTAAACCTGTTCTGCTGCATTGGATACAGATTGGGATGTTGGTGCTCCAGACAACAGGAAAACACTGCTGAACATGCATTGCTGCATTGACAGACCTTGTAAGAGAGTCTACTGGCCAGAGAAGCAGCCTGGCACTGAGACAGAGGGCAAGATGCTGAGCTTGGAGTGTAGTCTACCTACCATCAAAGTTGAAGACTGTGCAGAGGAGCATTAGCAGACTAGCCTGTGATAGAGATTCTGCAGGTCCCTCACACAGCTCCCCGTGTAGACCAACTTCCTGATGTCTGACTGCTCTCGCGGAATCTCAAACAGCATGCAAACTCAGACAGCTGTGGATCTCAGATCTCAATGTGACACACGGACTCTCACAACAGTCTGTGATCCAGCAGATTACAGGGTTCCTGAGGCGCGGCCCCATCAGAATGACAGTGACACCAGTGGGCATGAGGCTGCTGTCCTCACCCAGCATTTGTGCTCTCACTACTGTCACTGTGTCATTGTCCTTGCTGTTGTCTCTCTATTAACCAGCAGGCCCACACTGCTCCCACTGTCACTGTGTCAGTGTCCTTGCTGTTGTCTCTCAGTTACCCAGCCGTCCCAGACTGCTCCCACTGTCACTCTGTCACTGACCTTGCTGTTGTCTCTCAGTTACCCAGCCGGCCCAGACTGCTCCCACTGTCACTGTGTCAGCGTCCTTGCTGTTGTCTCTCAGTTACCCAGCCGGCCCAGACTGCTCCCACTGTCACTCTGTCAGTGTCCTTGCTGTTGTCTCTCTATTAACCAGCCGGTCCAGACTGCTCCCACTGTCACTCTGTCACTGTCCTTGCTGTTGTCTCTCAGTTACCCAGCCAGCCCAGACTGCTCCCACTGTCACTCTGTCAGTGTCCTTGCTGTTGTCTCTCAGTTACCCAGCCAGCCCAGACTGCTCCCACTGTCACTCTGTCACTGTCCTTGCTGTTGTCTCTCAGTGAGACTGCCGACCCAGACTGCTCCCACTGTCACTGTGTCAGCGTCCTTGCTGTTGTCTCTCAGTTACCCAGCCGGCCCAGACTGCTCCCACTGTCACTCTCCCAGTGTCCTTGCTGTTGTCTCTCAGTTACCCAGCCGGCCCATACTGCTCCCACTGTCACTCTGTCACTGTCCTTGCTGTTGTCTCTCTGTTACCCAGCCGGCCCATACTGCTCCCACTGTCACTCTGTCACTGTCCTTGCTGTTGTCTCTCAGTTACCCAGCCGGCCCAGACTGCTCCCACTGTCACTGTCAGTGTTCTTGCTGTTGTCTCTCAGTTACCCAGCCGGCCCAGACTGCTCCCACTGTCACTCTGTCAGTGTCCTTGCTGTTGTTTCTCAGTTACCCAGCCGGCCCAGACTGCTCCCACTGTCACTCTGTCAGTGTCCTTGCTGTTGTCTCTCTATTAACCAGCAGGCCCACACTGCTCCCACTGTCACTCTGTCACTGACCTTGCTGTTGTCTCTCAGTTACCCAGCCGGCCCAGACTGCTCCCACTGTCACTGTGTCAGCGTCCTTGCTGTTGTCTCTCAGTTACCCAGCCGGCCCAGACTGCTCCCACTGTCACTCTGTCAGTGTCCTTGCTGTTGTCTCTCTATTAACCAGCCGGTCCAGACTGCTCCCACTGTCACTCTGTCACTGTCCTTGCTGTTGTCTCTCAGTTACCCAGCCAGCCCAGACTGCTCCCACTGTCACTCTGTCAGTGTCCTTGCTGTTGTCTCTCAGTTACCCAGCCAGCCCAGACTGCTCCCACTGTCACTCTGTCACTGTCCTTGCTGTTGTCTCTCAGTGAGACTGCCGACCCAGACTGCTCCCACTGTCACTGTGTCAGCGTCCTTGCTGTTGTCTCTCAGTTACCCAGCCGGCCCAGACTGCTCCCACTGTCACTCTCCCAGTGTCCTTGCTGTTGTCTCTCAGTTACCCAGCCGGCCCATACTGCTCCCACTGTCACTCTGTCACTGTCCTTGCTGTTGTCTCTCTGTTACCCAGCCGGCCCATACTGCTCCCACTGTCACTCTGTCACTGTCCTTGCTGTTGTCTCTCAGTTACCCAGCCGGCCCAGACTGCTCCCACTGTCACTGTCAGTGTTCTTGCTGTTGTCTCTCAGTTACCCAGCCGGCCCAGACTGCTCCCACTGTCACTCTGTCAGTGTCCTTGCTGTTGTTTCTCAGTTACCCAGCCGGCCCAGACTGCTCCCACTGTCACTCTGTCAGTGTCCTTGCTGTTGTCCCTCAGTTACCCAGCCGACCCAGACTGCTCCCACTGTCACTCTGTCAGTGTCCTTGCTGTTGTATCTCAGTTACCCAGCCGGCCCATACTGCTCCCACTGTCACTCTGTCACTGTCCTTGCTGTTGTCTCTCAGTTACCCAGCCGGCCCAGACTGCTCCCACTGTCACTGTCAGTGTTCTTGCTGTTGTCTCTCAGTTACCCAGCCGGCCCAGACTGCTCCCACTGTCACTCTGTCAGTGTCCTTGCTGTTGTTTCTCAGTTACCCAGCCGGCCCAGACTGCTCCCACTGTCACTCTGTCAGTGTCCTTGCTGTTGTCCCTCAGTTACCCAGCCGACCCAGACTGCTCCCACTGTCACTCTGTCAGTGTCCTTGCTGTTGTCTCTCAGTTACCCAGCCGACCCAGACTGCTCCCACTGTCACTCTGTCAGTGTCCTTGCTGTTGTCTCTCTGTTACCCAGCCGGCCCATACTGCTCCCACTGTCACTCTGTCACTGTCCTTGCTGTTGTCTCTCAGTTACCCAGCCGGCCCAGACTGCTCCCACTGTCACTGTCAGTGTTCTTGCTGTTGTCTCTCAGTTACCCAGCCGGCCCAGACTGCTCCCACTGTCACTCTGTCAGTGTCCTTGCTGTTGTTTCTCAGTTACCCAGCCGGCCCAGACTGCTCCCACTGTCACTCTGTCAGTGTCCTTGCTGTTGTCCCTCAGTTACCCAGCCGACCCAGACTGCTCCCACTGTCACTCTGTCAGTGTCCTTGCTGTTGTCTCTCAGTTACCCAGCCGGCCCAGACTGCTCCGACTGTCACTCTGTCAGTGTCCTTGCTGTTGTCTCTCAGTTATCCAGCCGGCCCAGACTGCTCCCACTGTCACTCTGTCAGTGTCATTGCTGTTGTATCTCAGTTACCCAGCCGGCCCAGACTGCTCCCACTGTCACTCTGTCAGTGTCATTGCTGTTGTATCTCAGTTACCCAGCCGGCCCAGACTGCTCCCACTGTCACTCTGTCAGTGTCCTTGCTGTTGTCTCTCAGTTACCCAGCCGGCCCAGACTGTTCCCACTGTCACTCTGTCACTGTCCTTGCTGTTGTCCCTCAGTTACCCAGCCGGCCCAGACTGCTCCCACTGTCACTCTGTCACTGCCCTTGCTGTTGTCTCTCAGTTACCCAGCCGGCCCAGACTGCTCCCACTGTCACTCTGTCAGTGTCCTTGCTGTTGTCTCTCAGTTACCCAGCCGGCCCAGACTGCTCCCACTGTCACTCTCTCACTGTCCTTGCTGTTGTCTGTCAGTTACCCAGCCGGCCCAGACTGCTCCCACTGTCACTCTGTCAGTGTCCTTGCTCTTGTCTGTCAGTTACCCAGCCGGCCCAGACTGCTCCCACTGTCACTCTGTCAGTGTCCTTGCTGTTGTCTCTCAGTTACCAGCCGGCCCAGACTGCTCTCACTGTCACTCTGTCAGTGTCCTTGCTGTTGTCTCTCAGTTACCCAGCCGGCCCAGACTGCTCCCACTGTCACTCTGTCAGTGTCCTTGCTGTTGTCTCTCAGTAACCCAGCCGGCCCAGACTGCTCTCACTGTCACTCAGTCAGTGTCCTTGCTGTTGTCTCTCAGTTACCCAGCCAGCCCAGACTGCTCCCACTGTAACTCTGTCAGTGTCCTTGCTGTTGTCTCTCAGTTACCAGCCGGCCCAGACTGCTCCCACTGTCACTCTGTCAGTGTCCTTGCTGTTGTCTCTCAGTTACCCAGCCGGCCCAGACTGCTCCCACTGTCACTCTGTCAGTGTCCTTGCTGTTGTGTATCAGCTACCCAGCCGGCCCAGACTGCTCCCACCACTTTCCCTATGTCAGTGTCAATGCTGTTGTCTTTCAGTTACCTAGCCGGCCCAGACTGCTCCCACTGTCACTCTGTCACTGTCCTTGCTGTTGACTCTCAGTTACCCAGCCGGCCCAGACTCCACCCACTGTCACTCTGTCAGTGTCCTTGCTGTTGTCTCTCAGTTACCCAGCCGGCCCAGATTGCTCCCACTGTGACTCTGTCAGTGTCCTTGCTGATGTCTCTCAGTTACCCAGCCGGCCTAGACTGCTCAACACTGTCACTCTGTCAGTGTACTTGCAGTTGTCCCCCAGTTACCCAGCCGGTCCACACTGCTCCCACTGTCACTCTGTCTCTGTCCTTGCTGTTGTATCTCAGTTACCCAGCCGGCCCAGACTGCTCTCACTGTCACTCTGTCTCTGTCCTTGCTGTTGTATCTCAGTTACCCAGCCGGCCCAGACTGCTCCCACTGTCACTCTGTCAGTGTCCTTGCTGTTGTCTCTCAGTTACCAGCCGGCCCAGACTGCTCCCACTGTCACTCTGTCAGTGTCCTTGCTGTTGTCTCTCAGTTACCCAGCCGGCCCAGACGGATCCCACTGTCACTCTGACAGTGTCCTTGCTGTTGTCTCTCAGTTACCCAGCCGGCCCAGACTGCTCCCACTGTCACTCTGTCACTGTCCTTGCTGTTGTCTCTCAGTTACCCAGCCGGCCCAGACTGCTCCCACTGTCACTCTGTCAGTGTCCTTGCTGTTGTTTCTCAGTTACCCAGCCGGCCCTCACTGCTCCCACTGTCACTCTGTCAGTGTCCTTGCTGTTGTTTCTCAGTTACCCAGCCGGTCCACACTGCTCCCACTGTCACTCTGTCAGTGTCCTTGCTGTTCAGTTAACCAGCCGTCCCAGACTGCTCCCACTGTCACTCTGTCAGTGTCCTTGCTGTTGTCTCTCAGTTACCCAGCCGGCCCAGACTGCTCCCACTGTCACTCTGTCAGTGTCCTTGCTGTTGTCTCTCAGTTACCCAGCCGGCCCAGACTGCTCCCACTGTCACTCTGTCAGTGTCCTTGCTGTTGTCTCTCAGTTACCCAGCCGGCCCAGACTGCTCTCACTGTCACCCTGTCACTGTCTTTGCTGTTGTCTCTCAGTTACCAGCCGGCCCAGACGGATCCCACTGTCACTCTGACAGTGTCCTTGCTGTTGTCTCTCAGTTACCCAGCCGGCCCAGACTGCTCCCACTGTCACTCTGTCACTGTCCTTGCTCTTGTCTATCAGTTACCCAGCCGGCCCAGACTGCTCCCACTGTCACTCGGTCAGTGTCCTTGCTGTTGTTTCTCAGTTACCCAGCCGGCCCTCACTGCTCCCACTGTCACTCTGTCAGTGTCCTTGCTGTTGTTTCTCAGTTACCCAGCCGGCCTAGACTGCTCCCACTGTCACTCTGTCACTGTCCTTGCTGTTCAGTTAACCAGCCGTCCCAGACTGCTCCCACTGTCACTCTGTCAGTGTCCTTGCTGTTGTCTCTCAGTTACCCAGCCGGCCCAGACTGCTCCCACTGTCACTCTGTCAGTGTCCTTGCTGTTGTCTCTCAGTTACCCAGCCAGCCTAGACTGCTCCCACTGTCACTCTGTCAGTGTCCTTGCTGTTGTCGCTCAGTTACCCAGCCAGCCCAGACTGCTCCCACTGTCACTCTGTCAGTGTCCTTGCTGTTGTCTCTCAGTTACCCAGCCGGCCCAGACTGCTCCCACTGTCACTCTGTCAGTGTCATTTCTGTTGTCTCTCAGTTACCCAGCCGGCCCAGACTGCTCCCACTGTCACTCTGTCAGTGTCCTTGCTGTTGTCTCTCAGTTACCCAGCCGGCCCAGACTGCTCCCAACGTCTCTGTCAGTGTCCTTGCTATTGTCTCTCAGTTACCAGCCGGCCCAGGCTGTTCTCACCACTGTCAATCTGTCAGTGTCCTTGCTGTTTTCTCTAATTTATTCAGCCGGCAAAGACTGCTCCCACTGTCACTCTGTCAGGGTCCTTGCTGTTGTCTCTCAGTTACCCAGCCGGCCCAGACTGCTCCCACTGTCACTCTGTCAGGGTCCTTGCTGTTGTCTCTCAGTTACCCAGCCGGCCCAGACTGCTCCCACTGTCACTCTGTCAGTGTCCTTGCTGTTGTCTCTCAGTTACCCAGCCGGCCCAGACTGCTCCCGCTGTCACTCTGTCAGTGTCCTTGCTGTTGTCTCTCAGTTACCCAGCCGGCCCAGACTGCTCCCACTGTCTCTCTGTCAGTGTCCTTGCTGTTGTCCCTCAGTTACCAGCCGGCCCAGACTGCTCCCACTGTCTCTCTGTCAGTGTCCTTGCTGTTGTCTCTCAGTTACCAGCCGGCCCACACTGCTCTCACTGTCACTCTGTCACTGTCCTCGCTGTTGTATCTCAGTTACCCAGCCAGCCCAGACTGCTCCCACAGTCACTCTGTCAGTGTCCTTGCTGTTGTCTCTCAGTTACCCAGCCGGCCCAGACTGCTCCCACTGTCACTCTGTCAGTGTCCTTGCTGTTGTCTCACAGTTACCCAGCCGGCCCACACTGCTCCCACTGTCTCTCTGTCAGAGTCCTTACTGTTGTCTCTCAGTTACCCAGCCGGCCCAGACTGCTCCCACTGTCACTCTGTCAGTGTCCTTGCTGTTGTCTCTCAGTTACCCAGCCGGCCCAGACTGCTCCCACTGTCACTCTGTCACTGTCCTTGCTGTTTTCTCTCAGTTACCCAGCCGGCCCAGACTGCTCCCACAGTCACTCTGTCAGTGTCCTTGCTGTTGTCTCTCACTTACCCAGCCGGCCCAGACTGCTCCCACTGTCACTCTGTCACTGTCCTTGCTGTTGTCTCTCAGTTACCGAGCCGGCCCACACTGCTCCCACTGTCACTCTGTCAGTGTCCTTGCTGTTGTCTCTCAGTTACACAGCCGGCCCAGACTGCTCCCACTGTCACTCTGTCAGTGTCCTTGCTGTTGTCTCTCAGTTACCCAGCCGGCCCAGACTGCTCCCACTGTCACTCTGTCAGTGTACTTGCTGTTGTCTCTCAGTTACCCAGCCGGCCCAGACTGCTCCCACTGTCACTCTGTCAGTGTACTTGCTGTTGTATCTCAGTTACCCAGCCGGCCCAGACTGCTCCCACTGTCACTCTGTCAGTGTCCTTGCTGTTGTCTCTCAGTTACCCAGCCGGCCCAGACTGCTCCCACTGTCACTCTGTCACTGTCCTTGCTGTTGTGTATCAGCTACCCAGCCGGCCCAGACTGCTCCCACCACTTTCCCTATGTCAGTGTCAATGCTGTTGTCTCTCAGTTACCTAGCCGGCCCAGACTGCTCCCACTGTCACTCTGTCACTGTCCTTGCTGTTGACTCTCAGTTACCCAGCCGGCCCAGACTCCTCCCAGTGTCAATCTGTCAGTGTCCTTGCTGTTGTCTCTCAGTTACCCAGCCGGCCCAGATTGCTCCCACTGTGACTCTGTCAGTGTCCTTGTTGATGTCTCTCAGTTACCCAGCCGGCCTAGACTGCTCCCACTGTCACTCTGTCAGTGTACTTGCTGTTGTCCCCCAGTTACCCAGCCGGTCCAGACTGCTCCCACTGTCACTCTGTCTCTGTCCTTGCTGTTGTATCTCAGTTACCCAGCCGGCCCAGACTGCTCCCACTGTCACTCTACCAGTGTCCTTGCTGTTGTCTCTCAGTTACCCAACCGGCCCAGACTGCTCCCACTGTCTCTCTGTCAGTGTCCTTGCTGTTGTCTCTCAGTTACCCAGCCGGCCAAGACTGCTCCCACTGTCACTCTGTCACTGACCTTGCTGTTGTCTCTCAGTTACCCAGCCGGCCCAGACTGCTCCCACTGTCACTCTGTCAGTGTCCTTGCTGTTGTCTCTCAGTTACCAGCCGGCCCAGACTGCTCCCACTGTCACTCTGTCAGTGTCCTTGCTGTTGTCTCTCAGTTACCCAGCCGGCCCAGACTGCTCCCACTGTCACTCTGTCAGTGTCCTTGCTGTTGTCTCTCAGTTACCCAGTCGGCCCAGACTGCTCCCACTGTCACTCTGTCACTGTCCTTGCTGTTGTCTCTCAGTTACCCAGCCGGCCCAGACTGCTCCCACTGTCACTCTGTCAATGTCCTTGCTGTTGTCTCTCAGTTACCAGCCGGCCCAGACTAATCCCACTGTCACTCTGTCACTGTCCTTGCTGTTGTCTCTCAGTTACCCAGCCGGCCCAGACTGCTCCCACTGTCACTCTGTCAGTGTCCTTGCTGTTGTATCTCAGTTACCCAGACGGCCCAGACTGCTCCCACTGTCACTCTGGCAGTGTCCTTGCTGTTTTCTCTCAGTTACCCAGCCGGCCCAGACTGCTCCCACTGTCACTCTGTCAGTGTCCTTGCTGTTTTCTCTCAGTTACCCAGCCGGCCCAGACTGCTCCCACTGTCACTCTGTCAGCGTCCTTGCTGTTGTCTCTCAGTTACCCAGCCGGCCCAGACGACTCCCACTGTCACTCTGTCACTGTCCTTGCTGTTGTCTCTCAGTTAACCAGCCGTCCCAGACTGCTCCCACTGTCACTCTGTCAGGGTCCTTGCTGTTGTCTCTCAGTTACCCAGCCGGCCCACACTGCTCCCACTGTCACCCTGTCAGTGTCCTTGCTGTTGTCTCTCAGTTACCCAGCCGGCCCAGACTGCTCCCACTGTCACTCTGTCAGTGTCCTTGCTGTTGTCTCTCAGTTACCCAGCCGGCCCAGACTACTCCCACTGTCACTCTGTCACTGTCCTTGCAGTTGTCTCTCAGTTACCCAGCCGGCCCAGACTGCTCCCACTGTCACTCTGTCACTGTCCTTGCTGTTGTCTCTCAGTTACCCAGCCGGCCCAGACTGCTCCCACTGTCACTCTGTCAGTGTCCTTGCTGTTGTCTCTCAGTTACCCAGCCGGCCCAGACGACTCCCACTGTCACTCTGACAGTGTCCTTGCTGTTGTCTCTCAGTTACCCAGCCGGCCCAGACTGCTCCCACTGTCACTCTGTCAGTGTCCTTGCTGTTGTCTCTCAGTTACCCAGCCGGCCCAGACTGCTCCCACTGTCACTCTGTCAGTGTCCTTGCTGTTGTTTCTCAGTTACCCAGCCGGCCCTCACTGCTCCCACTGTCACTCTGTCAGTGTCCTTGCTGTTGTTTCTCAGTTACCCAGCCGGCCTAGACTGCTCCCACTGTCACTCTGTCACTGTCCTTGCTGTTCAGTTAACCAGCCGTCCCAGACTGCTCCCACTGTCACTCTGTCAGTGTCCTTGCTGTTGTCTCTCAGTTACCCAGCCGGCCCAGACTGCTCCCACTGTCACTCTGTCAGTGTCCTTGCTGTTGTCTCTCAGTTACCCAGCCAGCCTAGACTGCTCCCACTGTCACTCTGTCAGTGTCCTTGCTGTTGTCGCTCAGTTACCCAGCCAGCCCAGACTGCTCCCACTGTCACTCTGTCAGTGTCCTTGCTGTTGTCTCTCAGTTACCCAGCCGGCCCAGACTGCTCCCACTGTCACTCTGTCAGTGTCCTTTCTGTTGTCTCTCAGTTACCCAGCCGGCCCAGACTGCTCCCACTGTCACTCTGTCACTGTCCTTGCTGTTTTCTCTCAGTTACCCAGCCGGCCCAGACTGCTCCCACAGTCACTCTGTCAGTGTCCTTGCTGTTGTCTCTCACTTACCCAGCCGGCCCAGACTGCTCCCACTGTCACTCTGTCACTGTCCTTGCTGTTGTCTCTCAGTTACCCAGCCGGCCCACACTGCTCCCACTGTCTCTCTGTCAGAGTCCTTACTGTTGTCTCTCAGTTACCCAGCCGGCCCAGACTGCTCCCACTGTCACTCTGTCACTGTCCTTGCTGTTTTCTCTCAGTTACCCAGCCGGCCCAGACTGCTCCCACAGTCACTCTGTCAGTGTCCTTGCTGTTGTCTCTCACTTACCCAGCCGGCCCAGACTGCTCCCACTGTCACTCTGTCAGAGTCCTTGCTGTTGTCTCTCAGTTACACAGCCGGCCCAGACTGCTCCCACTGTCACTCTGTCAGTGTCCTTGCTGTTGTCTGTCAGTTACCCAGCCGGCCCAGACTGCTCCCACTGTCACTCTGTCAGTGTCCTTGCTGTTGTCTCTCAGTTACCCAGCCGGCCCAGACTGCTCCCACTGTCACTCTGTCAGTGTACTTGCTGTTGTCTCTCAGTTACCCAGCCGGCCCAGACTGCTCTCACTGTCACTCTGTCATTGTCCT
This sequence comes from Scyliorhinus torazame, assembly GCF_047496885.1. Taxonomy (NCBI): domain Eukaryota; kingdom Metazoa; phylum Chordata; class Chondrichthyes; order Carcharhiniformes; family Scyliorhinidae; genus Scyliorhinus; species Scyliorhinus torazame. The sequence continues at coordinate 384,598 of NW_027307805.1, read as the reverse complement.
TGCTGTTGTCTCTCAGTTACCCAGCCGGCCCAGACTGCTCCCACTGTCACTCTGTCAGTGTCCTTGCTGTTGTGTATCAGCTACCCAGCCGGCCCAGACTGCTCCCACCACTTTCCCTATGTCAGTGTCAATGCTGTTGTCTCTCAGTTACCTAGCCGGCCCAGACTGCTCCCACTGTCACTCTGTCACTGTCCTTGCTGTTGACTCTCAGTTACCCAGCCGGCCCAGACTCCTCCCAGTGTCACTCTGTCAGTGTCCTTGCTGTTGTCTCTCAGTTACCCAGCCGGCCCAGATTGCTCCCACTGTGACTCTGTCAGTGTCCTTGTTGATGTCTCTCAGTTACCCAGCCGGCCTAGACTGCTCCCACTGTCACTCTGTCAGTGTACTTGCTGTTGTCCCCCAGTTACCCAGCCGGTCCAGACTGCTCCCACTGTCACTCTGTCTATGTCCTTGCTGTTGTATCTCAGTTACCCAGCCGGCCCAGACTGCTCCCACTGTCACTCTACCAGTGTCCTTGCTGTTGTCTCTCAGTTACCCAACCGGCCCAGACTGCTCCCACTGTCTCTCTGTCAGTGTCCTTGCTGTTGTCTCTCAGTTACCCAGCCGGCCAAGACTGCTCCCACTGTCACTCTGTCACTGACCTTGCTGTTGTCTCTCAGTTACCCAGCCGGCCCAGACTGCTCCCACTGTCACTCTGTCAGTGTCCTTGCTGTTGTCTCTCAGTTACCAGCCGGCCCAGACTGCTCCCACTGTCACTCTGTCAGTGTCCTTGCTGTTGTCTCTCAGTTACCCAGCCGGCCCAGACTGCTCCCACTGTCACTCTGTCAGTGTCCTTGCTGTTGTCTCTCAGTTACCCAGTCGGCCCAGACTGCTCCCACTGTCACTCTGTCACTGTCCTTGCTGTTGTCTCTCAGTTACCCAGCCGGCCCAGACTGCTCCCACTGTCACTCTGTCAGTGTCCTTGCTGTTGTCTCTCAGTTACCAGCCGGCCCAGACTAATCCCACTGTCACTCTGTCACTGTCCTTGCTGTTGTCTCTCAGTTACCCAGCCGGCCCAGACTGCTCCCACTGTCACTCTGTCAGTGTCCTTGCTGTTGTATCTCAGTTACCCAGACGGCCCAGACTGCTCCCACTGTCACTCTGGCAGTGTCCTTGCTGTTTTCTCTCAGTTACCCAGCCGGCCCAGACTGCTCCCACTGTCACTCTGTCAGTGTCCTTGCTGTTTTCTCTCAGTTACCCAGCCGGCCCAGACTGCTCCCACTGTCACTCTGTCAGCGTCCTTGCTGTTGTCTCTCAGTTACCCAGCCGGCCCAGACGACTCCCACTGTCACTCTGTCACTGTCCTTGCTGTTGTCTCTCAGTTAACCAGCCGTCCCAGACTGCTCCCACTGTCACTCTGTCAGGGTCCTTGCTGTTGTCTCTCAGTTACCCAGCCGGCCCACACTGCTCCCACTGTCACCCTGTCAGTGTCCTTGCTGTTGTCTCTCAGTTACCCAGCCGGCCCAGACTGCTCCCACTGTCACTCTGTCAGTGTCCTTGCTGTTGTCTCTCAGTTACCCAGCCGGCCCAGACTACTCCCACTGTCACTCTGTCACTGTCCTTGCAGTTGTCTCTCAGTTACCCAGCCGGCCCAGACTGCTCCCACTGTCACTCTGTCACTGTCCTTGCTGTTGTCTCTCAGTTACCCAGCCGGCCCAGACTGCTCCCACTGTCACTCTGTCAGTGTCCTTGCTGTTGTCTCTCAGTTACCCAGCCGGCCCAGACGACTCCCACTGTCACTCTGTCACTGTCCTTGCTGTTGTCTCTCAGTTAACCAGCCGTCCCAGACTGCTCCCACTGTCACTCTGTCACTGTCCTTGCTGTTGTCTCTCAGTTAACCAGCCGTCCCAGACTGCTCCCACTGTCACTCTGTCAGGTTCCTTGCTGTTGTCTCTCAGTTACCCAGCCGGCCCACACTGCTCCCACTGTCACCCTGTCAGTGTCCTTGCTGTTGTCTCTCAGTTACCCAGCCGGCCCAGACTGCTCCCACAGTCACTCTGTCAGTGTCCTTGCTGTTGTCTCTCAGTTACCCAGCCGGCCCAGACTACTCCCACTGTCACTCTGTCACTGTCCTTGCTGTTGTCTCTCAGTTACCCAGCCGGCCCAGACTGCTCCCACTGTCACTCTGTCACTGTCCTTGCTGTTTTCTCTCAGTTACCCAGCCGGCCCAGACTGCTCCCACTGTCACTCTGTCAGTGTCCTTGCTGTTGTCTCTCAGTTACCCAGCCGGCCCAGACTGCTCCCACTGTCACTCTGTCACTGTCCTTGCTGTTGTCTCTCAGTTACCCAGCCGGCCCACACTGCTCCCACTGTCTCTCTGTCAGAGTCCTTGCTGTTGTCTCTCAGTTACACAGCCGGCCCAGACTGCTCCCACTGTCACTCTGTCAGTGTCCTTGCTGTTGTCTCTCAGTTATCCAGCCGGCCCAGACTGCTCCCACTGTCACTCTGTCAGTGTCCTTGCTGTTGTCTCTCAGTTACCCAGCCGGCCCATACTGCTCCCACTGTCACTCTGTCAGTGTCCTTGCTGTTGTCTCTCAGTTACCCAGCCGGCCCAGACTGCTCCCACTGTCACTCTGTCACTGTCCTTGCTGTTGTCTCTCAGTTACCCTGCCGTCCCAGACTGCTCCCACTGTCACTCTGTCAGTGTCCTTGCTGTTGTCTCTCAGTTACCTCGCCGGCCCAGACTGCTCCCACTGTCACTCTGTCAGTGTCCTTGCTGTTGTCTCTCAGTTACCTCGCCGGCCCAGACTGCTCCCACTGTCACCCTCTCAGTGTCCTTGCTGTTGTCTCTCAGTTATCCAGCCGGCCCAGACTACTCCCATTGTCACTCTGTCACTATCCTTGCTGTTGTGTCTCAGTTACCCAGCCGGCCCAGACAACTCCCATTGTCACTCTGTCACTGTCCTTGCTGTTGTCTCTCAGTTACCCAGCCGGCCCAGACTGCTCCCACTGTCACTCTGTCAGTGTCCTTGCTGTTGTCTCTCAGTTACCCAGCCGGCCCAGACTGCTCCCACTGTCACTCTGTCAGTGTCCTTGCTGTTGTCTCTCAGTTACCAAGCCGGCCCAGACTGCTCCCACTGTCACTCTGTCAGTGTCCTTGCTGTTGTCTCTCAGTTACCCAGACGGCCCAGATTGCTCCCACTGTGACTCTGTCAGTGTCCTTGCTGTTGTCTCTCAGTTACCCAGCCGGCCTAGACTGCTCCCACTGTCACTCTGTCAGTGTACTTGCTGTTGTCCCCCAGTTACCCAGCCGGCCCAGACTGCTCCCACTGTCACTCTGTCAGTGTCCTTGCTGTTGTGTCTCAGTTACCCAGCCGGCCCAGACTGCTCCCACTGTCACTCTGTCAGTGACCTTGCTGTTGTCTCTCAGTTACCCAGCCGGCCCAGACTGCTCCCACTGTCACTCTGTCAGTGTCCTTGCTGTTGTCTCTCAGTTACCCAGCCGGCCCAGACTGCTCCCACTGTCACTCTGTCAGTGTCCTTGCTGTTGTCTCTCAGTTACCAAGCCAGCCCAGACTGCTCCCACTGTCACTCTGTCAGTGTCCTTGCTGTTGTCTCTCAGTTACCCAGACGGCCCAGATTGCTCCCACTGTGACTCTGTCAGTGTCCTTGCTGTTGTCTCTCAGTTACCCAGCCGGCCTAGACTGCTCCCACTGTCACTCTGTCAGTGTACTTGCTGTTGTCCCCCAGTTACCCAGCCGGCCCAGACTGCTCCCACTGTCACTCTGTCAGTGTCCTTGCTGTTGTCTCTCAGTTACCAGCCGGCCCAGACTGCTCCCACTGTCACTCTGTCAGTGTCCTTGCTGTTGTCTCTCAGTTACCCAGCCGGCCCAGACTGCTCCCACTGTCACTCTGTCAGTGTCCTTGCTGTTGTCTCTCAGTTACCCAGTCGGCCCAGACTGCTCCCACTGTCACTCTGTCACTGTCCTTGCTGTTGTCTCTCAGTTACCCAGCCGGCCCAGACTGATCCCACTGTCACTCTGTCAGTGTCCTTGCTGTTGTCTCTCAGTTACCAGCCGGCCCAGACTAATCCCACTGTCACTCTGTCACTGTCCTTGCTGTTGTCTCTCAGTTACCCAGCCGGCCCAGACTGCTCCCACTGTCACTCTGTCAGTGTCCTTGCTGTTGCATCTCAGTTACCCAGACGGCCCAGACTGCTCCCACTGTCACTCTGGCAGTGTCCTTGCTGTTTTCTCTCAGTTACCCAGCCGGCCCAGACTGCTCCCACTGTCACTCTGTCAGTGTCCTTGCTGTTTTCTCTCAGTTACCCAGCCGGCCCAGACTGCTCCCACTGTCACTCTGTCAGCGTCCTTGCTGTTGTCTCTCAGTTACCCAGCCGGCCCAGACGACTCCCACTGTCACTCTGTCACTGTCCTTGCTGTTGTCTCTCAGTTCACCAGCCGTCCCAGACTGCTCCCACTGTCACTCTGTCAGGGTCCTTGCTGTTGTCTCTCAGTTACCCAGCCGGCCCACACTGCTCCCACTGTCACCCTGTCAGTGTCCTTGCTGTTGTCTCTCAGTTACCCAGCCGGCCCAGACTGCTCCCACTGTCACTCTGTCAGTGTCCTTGCTGTTGTCTCTCAGTTACCCAGTCGGCCCAGACTGCTCCCACTGTCACTCTGTCACTGTCCTTGCTGTTGTCTCTCAGTTACCCAGCCGGCCCAGACTGCTCCCACTGTCACTCTGTCAGTGTCCTTGCTGTTGTCTCTCAGTTACCAGCCGGCCCAGACTAATCCCACTGTCACTCTGTCACTGTCCTTGCTGTTGTCTCTCAGTTACCCAGCCGGCCCAGACTGCTCCCACTGTCACTCTGTCAGTGTCCTTGCTGTTGTATCTCAGTTACCCAGACGGCCCAGACTGCTCCCACTGTCACTCTGGCAGTGTCCTTGCTGTTTTCTCTCAGTTACCCAGCCGGCCCAGACTGCTCCCACTGTCACTCTGTCAGTGTCCTTGCTGTTTTCTCTCAGTTACCCAGCCGGCCCAGACTGCTCCCACTGTCACTCTGTCAGCGTCCTTGCTGTTGTCTCTCAGTTACCCAGCCGGCCCAGACGACTCCCACTGTCACTCTGTCACTGTCCTTGCTGTTGTCTCTCAGTTAACCAGCCGTCCCAGACTGCTCCCACTGTCACTCTGTCAGGGTCCTTGCTGTTGTCTCTCAGTTACCCAGCCGGCCCACACTGCTCCCACTGTCACCCTGTCAGTGTCCTTGCTGTTGTCTCTCAGTTACCCAGCCGGCCCAGACTGCTCCCACTGTCACTCTGTCAGTGTCCTTGCTGTTGTCTCTCAGTTACCCAGCCGGCCCAGACTACTCCCACTGTCACTCTGTCACTGTCCTTGCAGTTGTCTCTCAGTTACCCAGCCGGCCCAGACTGCTCCCACTGTCACTCTGTCACTGTCCTTGCTGTTGTCTCTCAGTTACCCAGCCGGCCCAGACTGCTCCCACTGTCACTCTGTCAGTGTCCTTGCTGTTGTCTCTCAGTTACCCAGCCGGCCCAGACGACTCCCACTGTCACTCTGTCACTGTCCTTGCTGTTGTCTCTCAGTTAACCAGCCGTCCCAGACTGCTCCCACTGTCACTCTGTCACTGTCCTTGCTGTTGTCTCTCAGTTAACCAGCCGTCCCAGACTGCTCCCACTGTCACTCTGTCAGGGTCCTTGCTGTTGTCTCTCAGTTACCCAGCCGGCCCACACTGCTCCCACTGTCACCCTGTCAGTGTCCTTGCTGTTGTCTCTCAGTTACCCAGCCGGCCCAGACTGCTCCCACTGTCACTCTGTCAGTGTCCTTGCTGTTGTCTCTCAGTTACCCAGCCGGCCCAGACTACTCCCACTGTCACTCTGTCACTGTCCTTGCTGTTGTCTCTCAGTTACCCAGCCGGCCCAGACTGCTCCCACTGTCACTCTGTCACTGTCCTTGCTGTTTTCTCTCAGTTACCCAGCCGGCCCAGACTGCTCCCACTGTCACTCTGTCAGTGTCCTTGCTGTTGTCTCTCAGTTACCCAGCCGGCCCAGACTGCTCCCACTGTCACTCTGTCACTGTCCTTGCTGTTGTCTCTCAGTTACCCAGCCGGCCCACACTGCTCCCACTGTCTCTCTGTCAGAGTCCTTGCTGTTGTCTCTCAGTTACACAGCCGGCCCAGACTGCTCCCACTGTCCCTCTGTCAGTGTCCTTGCTGTTGTCTCTCAGTTATCCAGCCGGCCCAGACTGCTCCCACTGTCACTCTGTCAGTGTCCTTGCTGTTGTCTCTCAGTTACCCAGCCGGCCCATACTGCTCCCACTGTCACTCTGTCAGTGTCCTTGCTGTTGTCTCTCAGTTACCCAGCCGGCCCAGACTGCTCCCACTGTCACTCTGTCACTGTCCTTGCTGTTGTCTCTCAGTTACCCTGCCGTCCCAGACTGCTCCCACTGTCACTCTGTCAGTGTCCTTGCTGTTGTCTCTCAGTTACCTCGCCGGCCCAGACTGCTCCCACTGTCACTCTGTCAGTGTCCTTGCTGTTGTCTCTCAGTTACCTCGCCGGCCCAGACTGCTCCCACTGTCACCCTCTCAGTGTCCTTGCTGTTGTCTCTCAGTTATCCAGCCGGCCCAGACTACTCCCATTGTCACTCTGTCACTGTCCTTGCTGTTGTGTCTCAGTTACCCAGCCGGCCCAGACTACTCCCATTGTCACTCTGTCACTGTCCTTGCTGTTGTCTCTCAGTTACCCAGCCGGCCCAGACTGCTCCCACTGTCACTCTGTCAGTGTCCTTGCTGTTGTCTCTCAGTTACCCAGCCGGCCCAGACTGCTCCCACTGTCACTCTGTCAGTGTCCTTGCTGTTGTCTCTCAGTTACCCAGCCGGCCCAGACTGCTCCCACTGTCACTCTGTCAGTGTCCTTGCTGTTGTCTCTCAGTTACCAAGCCGGCCCAGACTGCTCCCACTGTCACTCTGTCAGTGTCCTTGCTGTTGTCTCTCAGTTACCCAGACGGCCCAGATTGCTCCCACTGTGACTCTGTCAGTGTCCTTGCTGTTGTCTCTCAGTTACCCAGCCGGCCTAGACTGCTCCCACTGTCACTCTGTCAGTGTACTTGCTGTTGTCCCCCAGTTACCCAGCCGGCCCAGACTGCTCCCACTGTCACTCTGTCAGTGTCCTTGCTGTTGTGTCTCAGTTACCCAGCCGGCCCAGACTGCTCCCACTGTCACTCTGTCAGTGACCTTGCTGTTGTCTCTCAGTTACCCAGCCGGCCCTCACTGCTCCCACTGTCACTCTGTCAGTGTCCTTGCTGTTGTTTCTCAGTTACCCAGCCGGCCTAGACTGCTCCCACTGTCACTCTGTCACTGTCCTTGCTGTTCAGTTAACCAGCCGTCCCAGACTGCTCCCACTGTCACTCTGTCAGTGTCCTTGCTGTTGTCTCTCAGTTACTCAGCCGGCCCAGACTGCTCCCACTGTCACTCTGTCAGTGTCCTTGCTGTTGTCTCTCAGTTACCCAGCCAGCCTAGACTGCTCCCACTGTCACTCTGTCAGTGTCCTTGCTGTTGTCGCTCAGTTACCCAGCCAGCCCAGACTGCTCCCACTGTCACTCTGTCAGTGTCCTTGCTGTTGTCTCTCAGTTACCCAGCCGGCCCAGACTGCTCCCACTGTCACTCTGTCAGTGTCCTTTCTGTTGTCTCTCAGTTACCCAGCCGGCCCAGACTGCTCCCACTGTCACTCTGTCACTGTCCTTGCTGTTTTCTCTCAGTTACCCAGCCGGCCCAGACTGCTCCCACAGTCACTCTGTCAGTGTCCTTGCTGTTGTCTCTCACTTACCCAGCCGGCCCAGACTGCTCCCACTGTCACTCTGTCACTGTCCTTGCTGTTGTCTCTCAGTTACCCAGCCGGCCCACACTGCTCCCACTGTCTCTCTGTCAGAGTCCTTACTGTTGTCTCTCAGTTACCCAGCCGGCCCAGACTGCTCCCACTGTCACTCTGTCACTGTCCTTGCTGTTTTCTCTCAGTTACCCAGCCGGCCCAGACTGCTCCCACAGTCACTCTGTCAGTGTCCTTGCTGTTGTCTCTCACTTACCCAGCCGGCCCAGACTGCTCCCACTGTCACTCTGTCAGAGTCCTTGCTGTTGTCTCTCAGTTACACAGCCGGCCCAGACTGCTCCCACTGTCACTCTGTCAGTGTCCTTGCTGTTGTCTGTCAGTTACCCAGCCGGCCCAGACTGCTCCCACTGTCACTCTGTCAGTGTCCTTGCTGTTGTCTCTCAGTTACCCAGCCGGCCCAGACTGCTCCCACTGTCACTCTGTCAGTGTACTTGCTGTTGTCTCTCAGTTACCCAGCCGGCCCAGACTGCTCTCACTGTCACTCTGTCATTGTCCTTGCTGTTGTCTCTCAGTTACCCAGCCGGCCCAGACTGCTCCCACTGTCACTCTGTCAGTGTCCTTGCTGTTGTGTATCAGCTACCCAGCCGGCCCAGACTGCTCCCACCACTTTCCCTATGTCAGTGTCAATGCTGTTGTCTCTCAGTTACCTAGCCGGCCCAGACTGCTCCCACTGTCACTCTGTCACTGTCCTTGCTGTTGACTCTCAGTTACCCAGCCGGCCCAGACTCCTCCCAGTGTCACTCTGTCAGTGTCCTTGCTGTTGTCTCTCAGTTACCCAGCCGGCCCAGATTGCTCCCACTGTGACTCTGTCAGTGTCCTTGTTGATGTCTCTCAGTTACCCAGCCGGCCTAGACTGCTCCCACTGTCACTCTGTCAGTGTACTTGCTGTTGTCCCCCAGTTACCCAGCCGGTCCAGACTGCTCCCACTGTCACTCTGTCTATGTCCTTGCTGTTGTATCTCAGTTACCCAGCCGGCCCAGACTGCTCCCACTGTCACTCTACCAGTGTCCTTGCTGTTGTCTCTCAGTTACCCAACCGGCCCAGACTGCTCCCACTGTCTCTCTGTCAGTGTCCTTGCTGTTGTCTCTCAGTTACCCAGCCGGCCAAGACTGCTCCCACTGTCACTCTGTCACTGACCTTGCTGTTGTCTCTCAGTTACCCAGCCGGCCCAGACTGCTCCCACTGTCACTCTGTCAGTGTCCTTGCTGTTGTCTCTCAGTTACCAGCCGGCCCAGACTGCTCCCACTGTCACTCTGTCAGTGTCCTTGCTGTTGTCTCTCAGTTACCCAGCCGGCCCAGACTGCTCCCACTGTCACTCTGTCAGTGTCCTTGCTGTTGTCTCTCAGTTACCCAGTCGGCCCAGACTGCTCCCACTGTCACTCTGTCACTGTCCTTGCTGTTGTCTCTCAGTTACCCAGCCGGCCCAGACTGCTCCCACTGTCACTCTGTCAGTGTCCTTGCTGTTGTCTCTCAGTTACCAGCCGGCCCAGACTAATCCCACTGTCACTCTGTCACTGTCCTTGCTGTTGTCTCTCAGTTACCCAGCCGGCCCAGACTGCTCCCACTGTCACTCTGTCAGTGTCCTTGCTGTTGTATCTCAGTTACCCAGACGGCCCAGACTGCTCCCACTGTCACTCTGGCAGTGTCCTTGCTGTTTTCTCTCAGTTACCCAGCCGGCCCAGACTGCTCCCACTGTCACTCTGTCAGTGTCCTTGCTGTTTTCTCTCAGTTACCCAGCCGGCCCAGACTGCTCCCACTGTCACTCTGTCAGCGTCCTTGCTGTTGTCTCTCAGTTACCCAGCCGGCCCAGACGACTCCCACTGTCACTCTGTCACTGTCCTTGCTGTTGTCTCTCAGTTAACCAGCCGTCCCAGACTGCTCCCACTGTCACTCTGTCAGGGTCCTTGCTGTTGTCTCTCAGTTACCCAGCCGGCCCACACTGCTCCCACTGTCACCCTGTCAGTGTCCTTGCTGTTGTCTCTCAGTTACCCAGCCGGCCCAGACTGCTCCCACTGTCACTCTGTCAGTGTCCTTGCTGTTGTCTCTCAGTTACCCAGCCGGCCCAGACTACTCCCACTGTCACTCTGTCACTGTCCTTGCAGTTGTCTCTCAGTTACCCAGCCGGCCCAGACTGCTCCCACTGTCACTCTGTCACTGTCCTTGCTGTTGTCTCTCAGTTACCCAGCCGGCCCAGACTGCTCCCACTGTCACTCTGTCAGTGTCCTTGCTGTTGTCTCTCAGTTACCCAGCCGGCCCAGACGACTCCCACTGTCACTCTGTCACTGTCCTTGCTGTTGTCTCTCAGTTAACCAGCCGTCCCAGACTGCTCCCACTGTCACTCTGTCACTGTCCTTGCTGTTGTCTCTCAGTTAACCAGCCGTCCCAGACTGCTCCCACTGTCACTCTGTCAGGGTCCTTGCTGTTGTCTCTCAGTTACCCAGCCGGCCCACACTGCTCCCACTGTCACCCTGTCAGTGTCCTTGCTGTTGTCTCTCAGTTACCCAGCCGGCCCAGACTGCTCCCACAGTCACTCTGTCAGTGTCCTTGCTGTTGTCTCTCAGTTACCCAGCCGGCCCAGACTACTCCCACTGTCACTCTGTCACTGTCCTTGCTGTTGTCTCTCAGTTACCCAGCCGGCCCAGACTGCTCCCACTGTCACTCTGTCACTGTCCTTGCTGTTTTCTCTCAGTTACCCAGCCGGCCCAGACTGCTCCCACTGTCACTCTGTCAGTGTCCTTGCTGTTGTCTCTCAGTTACCCAGCCGGCCCAGACTGCTCCCACTGTCACTCTGTCACTGTCCTTGCTGTTGTCTCTCAGTTACCCAGCCGGCCCACACTGCTCCCACTGTCTCTCTGTCAGAGTCCTTGCTGTTGTCTCTCAGTTCCACAGCCGGCCCAGACTGCTCCCACTGTCACTCTGTCAGTGTCCTTGCTGTTGTCTCTCAGTTATCCAGCCGGCCCAGACTGCTCCCACTGTCACTCTGTCAGTGTCCTTGCTGTTGTCTCTCAGTTACCCAGCCGGCCCATACTGCTCCCACTGTCACTCTGTCAGTGTCCTTGCTGTTGTCTCTCAGTTACCCAGCCGGCCCAGACTGCGCCCACTGTCACTCTGTCACTGTCCTTGCTGTTGTCTCTCAGTTACCCTGCCGTCCCAGACTGCTCCCACTGTCACTCTGTCAGTGTCCTTGCTGTTGTCTCTCAGTTACCTCGCCGGCCCAGACTGCTCCCACTGTCACTCTGTCAGTGTCCTTGCTGTTGTCTCTCAGTTACCTCGCCGGCCCAGACTGCTCCCACTGTCACCCTCTCAGTGTCCTTGCTGTTGTCTCTCAGTTATCCAGCCGGCCCAGACTACTCCCATTGTCACTCTGTCACTATCCTTGCTGTTGTGTCTCAGTTACCCAGCCGGCCCAGACTACTCCCATTGTCACTCTGTCACTGTCCTTGCTGTTGTCTCTCAGTTACCCAGCCGGCCCAGACTGCTCCCACTGTCACTCTGTCAGTGTCCTTGCTGTTGTCTCTCAGTTACCCAGCCGGCCCAGACTGCTCCCACTGTCACTCTGTCAGTGTCCTTGCTGTTGTCTCTCAGTTACCAAGCCGGCCCAGACTGCTCCCACTGTCACTCTGTCAGTGTCCTTGCTGTTGTCTCTCAGTTACCCAGACGGCCCAGATTGCTCCCACTGTGACTCTGTCAGTGTCCTTGCTGTTGTCTCTCAGTTACCCAGCCGGCCTAGACTGCTCCCACTGTCACTCTGTCAGTGTACTTGCTGTTGTCCCCCAGTTACCCTGCCGGCCCAGACTGCTCCCACTGTCACTCTGTCAGTGTCCTTGCTGTTGTGTCTCAGTTACCCAGCCGGCCCAGACTGCTCCCACTGTCACTCTGTCAGTGACCTTGCTGTTGTCTCTCAGTTACCCAGCCGGCCCAGACTGCTCCCACTGTCACTCTGTCAGTGTCCTTGCTGTTGTCTCTCAGTTACCCAGCCGGCCCAGACTGCTCCCACTGTCACTCTGTCAGTGTCCTTGCTGTTGTCTCTCAGTTACCAAGCCAGCCCAGACTGCTCCCACTGTCACTCTGTCAGTGTCCTTGCTGTTGTCTCTCAGTTACCCAGACGGCCCAGATTGCTCCCACTGTGACTCTGTCAGTGTCCTTGCTGTTGTCTCTCAGTTACCCAGCCGGCCTAGACTGCTCCCACTGTCACTCTGTCAGTGTACTTGCTGTTGTCCCCCAGTTACCCAGCCGGCCCAGACTGCTCCCACTGTCACTCTGTCAGTGTCCTTGCTGTTGTCTCTCAGTTACCAGCCGGCCCAGACTGCTCCCACTGTCACTCTGTCAGTGTCCTTGCTGTTGTCTCTCAGTTACCCAGCCGGCCCAGACTGCTCCCACTGTCACTCTGTCAGTGTCCTTGCTGTTGTCTCTCAGTTACCCAGTCGGCCCAGACTGCTCCCACTGTCACTCTGTCACTGTCCTTGCTGTTGTCTCTCAGTTACCCAGCCGGCCCAGACTGATCCCACTGTCACTCTGTCAGTGTCCTTGCTGTTGTCTCTCAGTTACCAGCCGGCCCAGACTAATCCCACTGTCACTCTGTCACTGTCCTTGCTGTTGTCTCTCAGTTACCCAGCCGGCCCAGACTGCTCCCACTGTCACTCTGTCAGTGTCCTTGCTGTTGCATCTCAGTTACCCAGACGGCCCAGACTGCTCCCACTGTCACTCTGGCAGTGTCCTTGCTGTTTTCTCTCAGTTACCCAGCCGGCCCAGACTGCTCCCACTGTCACTCTGTCAGTGTCCTTGCTGTTTTCTCTCAGTTACCCAGCCGGCCCAGACTGCTCCCACTGTCACTCTGTCAGCGTCCTTGCTGTTGTCTCTCAGTTACCCAGCCGGCCCAGACGACTCCCACTGTCACTCTGTCACTGTCCTTGCTGTTGTCTCTCAGTTCACCAGCCGTCCCAGACTGCTCCCACTGTCACTCTGTCAGGGTCCTTGCTGTTGTCTCTCAGTTACCCAGCCGGCCCACACTGCTCCCACTGTCACCCTGTCAGTGTCCTTGCTGTTGTCTCTCAGTTACCCAGCCGGCCCAGACTGCTCCCACTGTCACTCTGTCAGTGTCCTTGCTGTTGTCTCTCAGTTACCCAGTCGGCCCAGACTGCTCCCACTGTCACTCTGTCACTGTCCTTGCTGTTGTCTCTCAGTTACCCAGCCGGCCCAGACTGCTCCCACTGTCACTCTGTCAGTGTCCTTGCTGTTGTCTCTCAGTTACCAGCCGGCCCAGACTAATCCCACTGTCACTCTGTCACTGTCCTTGCTGTTGTCTCTCAGTTACCCAGCCGGCCCAGACTGCTCCCACTGTCACTCTGTCAGTGTCCTTGCTGTTGTATCTCAGTTACCCAGACGGCCCAGACTGCTCCCACTGTCACTCTGGCAGTGTCCTTGCTGTTTTCTCTCAGTTACCCAGCCGGCCCAGACTGCTCCCACTGTCACTCTGTCAGTGTCCTTGCTGTTTTCTCTCAGTTACCCAGCCGGCCCAGACTGCTCCCACTGTCACTCTGTCAGCGTCCTTGCTGTTGTCTCTCAGTTACCCAGCCGGCCCAGACGACTCCCACTGTCACTCTGTCACTGTCCTTGCTGTTGTCTCTCAGTTAACCAGCCGTCCCAGACTGCTCCCACTGTCACTCTGTCAGGGTCCTTGCTGTTGTCTCTCAGTTACCCAGCCGGCCCACACTGCTCCCACTGTCACCCTGTCAGTGTCCTTGCTGTTGTCTCTCAGTTACCCAGCCGGCCCAGACTGCTCCCACTGTCACTCTGTCAGTGTCCTTGCTGTTGTCTCTCAGTTACCCAGCCGGCCCAGACTACTCCCACTGTCACTCTGTCACTGTCCTTGCAGTTGTCTCTCAGTTACCCAGCCGGCCCAGACTGCTCCCACTGTCACTCTGTCACTGTCCTTGCTGTTGTCTCTCAGTTACCCAGCCGGCCCAGACTGCTCCCACTGTCACTCTGTCAGTGTCCTTGCTGTTGTCTCTCAGTTACCCAGCCGGCCCAGACGACTCCCACTGTCACTCTGTCACTGTCCTTGCTGTTGTCTCTCAGTTAACCAGCCGTCCCAGACTGCTCCCACTGTCACTCTGTCACTGTCCTTGCTGTTGTCTCTCAGTTAACCAGCCGTCCCAGACTGCTCCCACTGTCACTCTGTCAGGGTCCTTGCTGTTGTCTCTCAGTTACCCAGCCGGCCCACACTGCTCCCACTGTCACCCTGTCAGTGTCCTTGCTGTTGTCTCTCAGTTACCCAGCCGGCCCAGACTGCTCCCACTGTCACTCTGTCAGTGTCCTTGCTGTTGTCTCTCAGTTACCCAGCCGGCCCAGACTACTCCCACTGTCACTCTGTCACTGTCCTTGCTGTTGTCTCTCAGTTACCCAGCCGGCCCAGACTGCTCCCACTGTCACTCTGTCACTGTCCTTGCTGTTTTCTCTCAGTTACCCAGCCGGCCCAGACTGCTCCCACTGTCACTCTGTCAGTGTCCTTGCTGTTGTCTCTCAGTTACCCAGCCGGCCCAGACTGCTCCCACTGTCACTCTGTCACTGTCCTTGCTGTTGTCTCTCAGTTACCCAGCCGGCCCACACTGCTCCCACTGTCTCTCTGTCAGAGTCCTTGCTGTTGTCTCTCAGTTACACAGCCGGCCCAGACTGCTCCCACTGTCACTCTGTCAGTGTCCTTGCTGTTGTCTCTCAGTTATCCAGCCGGCCCATACTGCTCCCACTGTCACTCTTTCAGTGTCCTTGCTGTTGTCTCTCAGTTACCCAGCCGGCCCAGACTGCTCCCACTGTCACTCTGTCACTGTCCTTGCTGTTGTCTCTCAGTTACCCTGCCGTCCCAGACTGCTCCCACTGTCACTCTGTCAGTGTCCTTGCTGTTGTCTCTCAGTTACCTCGCCGGCCCAGACTGCTCCCACTGTCACTCTGTCAGTGTCCTTGCTGTTGTCTCTCAGTTACCTCGCCGGCCCAGACTGCTCCCACTGTCACCCTCTCAGTGTCCTTGCTGTTGTCTCTCAGTTATCCAGCCGGCCCAGACTACTCCCATTGTCACTCTGTCACTGTCCTTGCTGTTGTGTCTCAGTTACCCAGCCGGCCCAGACTACTCCCATTGTCACTCTGTCACTGTCCTTGCTGTTGTCTCTCAGTTACCCAGCCGGCCCAGACTGCTCCCACTGTCACTCTGTCAGTGTCCTTGCTGTTGTCTCTCAGTTACCCAGCCGGCCCAGACTGCTCCCACTGTCACTCTGTCAGTGTCCTTGCTGTTGTCTCTCAGTTACCCAGCCGGCCCAGACTGCTCCCACTGTCACTCTGTCAGTGTCCTTGCTGTTGTCTCTCAGTTACCAAGCCGGCCCAGACTGCTCCCACTGTCACTCTGTCAGTGTCCTTGCTGTTGTCTCTCAGTTACCCAGACGGCCCAGATTGCTCCCACTGTGACTCTGTCAGTGTCCTTGCTGTTGTCTCTCAGTTACCCAGCCGGCCTAGACTGCTCCCACTGTCACTCTGTCAGTGTACTTGCTGTTGTCCCCCAGTTACCCAGCCGGCCCAGACTGCTCCCACTGTCACTCTGTCAGTGTCCTTGCTGTTGTGTCTCAGTTACCCAGCCGGCCCAGACTGCTCCCACTGTCACTCTGTCAGTGACCTTGCTGTTGTCTCTCAGTTACCCAGCCGGCCCAGACTGCTCCCACTGTCACTCTGTCAGTGTCCTTGCTGTTGTCTCTCAGTTACCCAGCCGGCCCAGACTGCTCCCACTGTCACTCTGTCAGTGTCCTTGCTGTTGTCTCTCAGTTACCAAGCCGGCCCAGACTGCTCCCACTGTCACTCTGTCAGTGTCCTTGCTGTTGTCTCTCAGTTACCCAGACGGCCCAGATTGCTCCCACTGTGACTCTGTCAGTGTCCTTGCTGTTGTCTCTCAGTTACCCAGCCGGCCTAGACTGCTCCCACTGTCACTCTGTCAGTGTACTTGCTGTTGTCCCCCAGTTACCCAGCCGGCCCAGACTGCTCCCACTGTCACTCTGTCAGTGTCCTTGCTGTTGTCTCTCAGTTACCAGCCGGCCCAGACTGCTCCCACTGTCACTCTGTCAGTGTCCTTGCTGTTGTCTCTCAGTTACCCAGCCGGCCCAGACTGCTCCCACTGTCACTCTGTCAGTGTCCTTGCTGTTGTCTCTCAGTTACCCAGTCGGCCCAGACTGCTCCCACTGTCACTCTGTCACTGTCCTTGCTGTTGTCTCTCAGTTACCCAGCCGGCCCAGACTGCTCCCACTGTCACTCTGTCAGTGTCCTTGCTGTTGTCTCTCAGTTACCAGCCGGCCCAGACTAATCCCACTGTCACTCTGTCACTGTCCTTGCTGTTGTCTCTCAGTTACCCAGCCGGCCCAGACTGCTCCCACTGTCACTCTGTCAGTGTCCTTGCTGTTGCATCTCAGTTACCCAGACGGCCCAGACTGCTCCCACTGTCACTCTGGCAGTGTCCTTGCTGTTTTCTCTCAGTTACCCAGCCGGCCCAGACTGCTCCCACTGTCACTCTGTCAGTGTCCTTGCTGTTTTCTCTCAGTTACCCAGCCGGCCCAGACTGCTCCCACTGTCACTCTGTCAGCGTCCTTGCTGTTGTCTCTCAGTTACCCAGCCGGCCCAGACGACTCCCACTGTCACTCTGTCACTGTCCTTGCTGTTGTCTCTCAGTTAACCAGCCGTCCCAGACTGCTCCCACTGTCACTCTGTCAGGGTCCTTGCTGTTGTCTCTCAGTTACCCAGCCGGCCCACACTGCTCCCACTGTCACCCTGTCAGTGTCCTTGCTGTTGTCTCTCAGTTACCCAGCCGGCCCAGACTGCTCCCACTGTCACTCTGTCAGTGTCCTTGCTGTTGTCTCTCAGTTACCCAGCCGGCCCAGACTACTCCCACTGTCACTCTGTCACTGTCCTTGCAGTTGTCTCTCAGTTACCCAGCCGGCCCAGACTGCTCCCACTGTCACTCTGTCACTGTCCTTGCTGTTGTCTCTCAGTTACCCAGCCGGCCCAGACTGCTCCCACTGTCACTCTGTCAGTGTCCTTGCTGTTGTCTCTCAGTTACCCAGCCGGCCCAGACGACTCCCACTGTCACTCTGTCACTGTCCTTGCTGTTGTCTCTCAGTTAACCAGCCGTCCCAGACTGCTCCCACTGTCACTCTGTCACTGTCCTTGCTGTTGTCTCTCAGTTAACCAGCCGTCCCAGACTGCTCCCACTGTCACTCTGTCAGGGTCCTTGCTGTTGTCTCTCAGTTACCCAGCCGGCACACACTGCTCCCACTGTCACCCTGTCAGTGTCCTTGCTGTTGTCTCTCAGTTACCCAGCCGGCCCAGACTGCTCCCACTGTCACTCTGTCAGTGTCCTTGCTGTTGTCTCTCAGTTACCCAGCCGGCCCAGACTACTCCCACTGTCACTCTGTCACTGTCCTTGCTGTTGTCTCTCAGTTACCCAGCCGGCCCAGACTGCTCCCACTGTCACTCTGTCACTGTCCTTGCTGTTTACTCTCAGTTACCCAGCCGGCCCAGACTGCTCCCACTGTCACTCTGTCAGTGTCCTTGCTGTTGTCTCTCAGTTACCCAGCCGGCCCAGACTGCTCCCACTGTCACTCTGTCACTGTCCTTGCTGTTGTCTCTCAGTTACCCAGCCGGCCCACACTGCTCCCACTGTCTCTCTGTCAGAGTCCTTGCTGTTGTCTCTCAGTTACACAGCCGGCCCAGACTGCTCCCACTGTCACTCTGTCAGTGTCCTTGCTGTTGTCTCTCAGTTATCCAGCCGGCCCAGACTGCTCCCACTGTCACTCTGTCAGTGTCCTTGCTGTTTTCACTCAGTTACCCAGCCGGCCCATACTGCTCCCACTGTCACTCTGTCAGTGTCCTTGCTGTTGTCTCTCAGTTACCCAGCCGGCCCAGACTGCTCCCACTGTCACTCTGTCACTGTCCTTGCTGTTGTCTCTCAGTTACCCTGCCGTCCCAGACTGCTCCCACTGTCACTCTGTCAGTGTCCTTGCTGTTGTCTCTCAGTTACCTCGCCGGCCCAGACTGCTCCCACTGTCACCCTCTCAGTGTCCTTGCTGTTGTCTCTCAGTTATCCAGCCGGCCCAGACTACTCCCATTGTCACTCTGTCACTGTCCTTGCTGTTGTGTCTCAGTTACCCAGCCGGCCCAGACTACTCCCATTGTCACTCTGTCACTGTCCTTGCTGTTGTCTCTCAGTTACCCAGCCGGCCCAGACTGCTCCCACTGTCACTCTGTCAGTGTCCTTGCTGTTGTCTCTCAGTTACCCAGCCGGCCCAGACTGCTCCCACTGTCACTCTGTCAGTGTCCTTGCTGTTGTCTCTCAGTTACCCAGCCGGCCCAGACTGCTCCCACTGTCACTCTGTCAGTGTCCTTGCTGTTGTCTCTCAGTTACCAAGCCGGCCCAGACTGCTCCCACTGTCACTCTGTCAGTGTCCTTGCTGTTGTCTCTCAGTTACCCAGACGGCCCAGATTGCTCCCACTGTGACTCTGTCAGTGTCCTTGCTGTTGTCTCTCAGTTCCCAGCCGGCCTAGACTGCTCCCACTGTCACTCTGTCAGTGTACTTGCTGTTGTCCCCCAGTTACCCAGCCGGCCCAGACTGCTCCCACTGTCACTCTGTCAGTGTCCTTGCTGTTGTGTCTCAGTTACCCAGCCGGCCCAGACTGCTCCCACTGTCACTCTGTCAGTGACCTTGCTGTTGTCTCTCAGTTACCCAGCCGGCCCAGACTGCTCCCACTGTCACTCTGTCAGTGTCCTTGCTGTTGTGTCTCAGTTACCCAGCCGGCCCAGACTGCTCCCCCCACTTTCCCTATGTCAGTGTCAACGCTGTTGTCTCTCAGTTACCAAGCCGGCCCAGACTGCTCCCACTGTCACTCTGTCAGTGACCTTGCGGTTGACTCTCTGTTACCCTGCCGGCCCAGACTGCTCCCACTGTCACTCTGTCAGTGTCCTTGCTCTTGTCTCTCAGTTACCCAGACGGCCCAGATTGCTCCCACTGTGACTCTGTCAGTGTCCTTGCTGTTGTCTCTCAGTTACCCAGCCGGCCTAGACTGCTCCCACTGTCACTCTGTCAGTGTCCTTGCTGTTGTCTCTCAGTTACCCAGCCGGCCCAGACTGCTCCCACTGTCACTCTGTCAGTGTCCTTGCTGTTGTCCCCCAGTTACCCAGCCGGCCCAGACTGCTCCCACTGTCACTCTGTCACTGTCCTTGCTGTTGTCCCCCAGTTACCCAGCCGGCCCAGACTGCTTCCACTGTCACTCTGTCAGTGTCCTTGCTGTTGTCTCTCAATTACCCAGCCGGCCCAGACTGCTCCCACTGTCACTCTGTCACTGTCCTTGCTGTTGTCTCTCAGTTACCCAGCCGGCCCAGACAGCTCCCACAGTCACTCTGTCAGTGTCCTTGCTGTTGTCTCTCAGTTACCAGCCGGCCCAGACTGCTCCCACTGTCACTCTGTCACTGTCCTTGCTGTTGTCTCTCAGTTACCCAGCCGGCCCAGACAGCTCCCACAGTCACTCTGTCAGTGTCCTTGCTGTTGTCTCTCAGTTACCCAGCCGGCCCAGACTGCTCCCACTGTCACTCTGCCAGTCTCCTTGCTGTTGTCTCTCAGTTACCAGCCGGCCCAGACTGCTCCCACTGTCACTCTGTCAGTGTCCTTGCTGTTGTCTCTCAGTTACCCAGACGGCCCAGACTGCTCCCACTGTCACTCTGTCAGTGTCCTTGCTGTTGTTTCTCAGTTACCCAGACGGCCCAGACTGCTCCCACTGTCACTCTGTCAGTGTCCTTGCTGTTGTCTCTCAGTTACCCAGCCGGCCCAGACTGCTCCCACTGTCACTCTGTCAGTGTCCTTGCTGTTGTCTCTCAGTTACCCAGCCGGCCAAGACTGCTCCCACTGTCACTCTGTCAGTGTCCTTGCTGTTGTCTCTCAGTTACACAGCCGGCTCAGACTGCTCCCACTGTCACTCTTTCAGTGTCCTTGCTGTTGTATCTCAGTTACCCAGCCGCCCCAGACTGCTCCCACTGTCACTCTGTCAGTGTCCTTGCTGCTGTCTCTCAGTTACCCAGCCGGCCCAGACTACTCCCACTGTCACTCTGTCACTGTCCTTGCTGTTGTCTCTCAGTTACCCAGCCGGCCCAGTCTGCTCCCACTGTCACTCTGTCAGTGTCCTTGCTGTTGTCTCTCAGTTACCCAGCCGGCCCAGACTGCTCACACCACTGTCACTCTGTCAGTGTCCTTGCTGTAGTCTCTTAGTTACCCAGCCGGCCCAGTCTGCTCCCACTGTCACTCTGTCAGTGTCCTTGCTGTTGTCTCTCAGTTACCCAGCCGGCCCAGTCTGCTCCCACTGTCACTCTGTCAGTGTCCTTGCTGTTGTCTCTCAGTTACCCAGCCGGCCCAGACTGCTCCCACTGTCACTCTGTCACTGTCCTTGCTGTTGTCTCTCAGTTACCCAGCCGGCCCAGACTGCTCCCACTGTCACTCTGTCAGTGTCCTTGCTGTTGTCTCTCAGTTACCCAGCCGGCCCAGACTGCTCCCGCTGTCACTCTGTCACTGTCCTTGCTGTTGTCTCTCAGTTACCCAGCCGGCCCAGACTGCTCCCACTGTCACTCTGTCAGTGTCCTTGCTGTTGTCTCTCAGTTACCCAGCCGGCCCAGACTGCTCCCACTGTCACTCTATCAGTGTCCTTGCTGTTTTCTCTCAGTTACCCAGCCGGCCCAGACTGCTCTCACTGTCACTCTGTCAGTGTCCTTGCTGTTGCCTCTCAGTTACCCAGCCGGCCCAGACTGCTCCCACTGTCACTCTGTCAGTGTCCTTGCTGTTGTCTCTCAGTTACCCAGCCGGCCCAGACTGCTCCCACTGTCACTCTGTCACTGTCCTTGCTGTTGTTTCTCAGTTACCCATCCGGCCCAGACTGCTCCCACTGTCACTCTGTCAGTGTCCTTGCTGTTGTCTCTCAGTTGCCCAGAAGGCCCAGACTGCTCCCACTGTCACTCTGTCAGTGTCCTTGCTGTTGTCTCTCAGTTGCCCAGAAGGCCCAGACTGCTCCCACTGTCACTCTGTCACTGTCCTTGCTGTTGTCTCTCAGTTACCCAACCGGCCCAGACTGCTCCCACTGTCACTGTCCTTGCTGTTGTATCTCAGTTACCCAGCCGGCCCAGACTGCTCCCACTGTCACTCTGTCACTGTCCTTGCTGTTGTCTCTCAGTTACCCAGCCGGCCCAGACTGCTCCCACTGTCACTCTGTCAGTGTCCTTGCTGTTGTATCTCAGTTACCCAGCCGGCCCAGACTGCTCCCACTGTCACTCTGTCACTGTCCTTGCTGTAGTCTATCAGTTACGCAGCCGGCCCAGACTGCTCCCACTATCACTCTGTCACTGTCCTTGCTGTTCAGTTAACCAGCCGTCCCAGACTGCTCCCACTGTCACTCTGTCAGTGTCCTTGCTGTTGTCTCTCAGTTACACAGCCGGCCCAGACTGCTCCCACTGTCACTCTGTCACTGTCCTTGCTGTTGTCTCTCAGTTACCCAGCCGGTCCAGACTGCTCCCTCTGTCACTCTGTCAGTGTCCTTGCTGTTGTCTCTCAGTTACCCAGCCGGCCCAGACTGCTCCCACTGTCACTCTGTCACTGTCCTTGCTGTTCAGTTAACCAGCCGTCCCAGACTGCTCCCACTGTCACTCTGTCAGTGTCCTTGCTGTTGTCTCTCAGTTACCCAGCCGGCCCAGACTGCTCCCACTGACACTCTGTCAGTGTCCTTGCTGTTGTCTCTCAGTTACCCAGCCGGCCCAGACTGCTCCCACTGTCACTCTGTCAGTGTCCTTGCTGCTGTCTCTCAGTTACCCAGCCGGCCCAGACTACTCCCACTGTCACTCTGTCACTGTCCTTGCTGTTGTCTCTCAGTTACCCAGCCGGCCCAGTCTGCTCCCACTGTCACTCTGTCAGTGTCCTTGCTGTTGTCTCTCAGTTACCCAGCCGGCCCAGACTGCTCACACCACTGTCACTCTGTCAGTGTCCTTGCTGTAGTCTCTTAGTTACCCAGCCGGCCCAGTCTGCTCCCACTGTCACTCTGTCAGTGTCCTTGCTGTTGTCTCTCAGTTACCCAGCCGGCCCAGTCTGCTCCCACTGTCACTCTGTCAGTGTCCTTGCTGTTGTCTCTCAGTTACCCAGCCGGCCCAGACTGCTCCCACTGTCACTCTGTCACTGTCCTTGCTGTTGTCTCTCAGTTACCCAGCCGGCCCAGACTGCTCCCACTGTCACTCTGTCAGTGTCCTTGCTGTTGTCTCTCAGTTACCCAGCCGGCCCAGACTGCTCCCGCTGTCACTCTGTCACTGTCCTTGCTGTTGTCTCTCAGTTACCCAGCCGGCCCAGACTGCTCCCACTGTCACTCTGTCAGTGTCCTTGCTGTTGTCTCTCAGTTACCCAGCCGGCCCAGACTGCTCCCACTGTCACTCTATCAGTGTCCTTGCTGTTTTCTCTCAGTTACCCAGCCGGCCCAGACTGCTCTCACTGTCACTCTGTCAGTGTCCTTGCTGTTGCCTCTCAGTTACCCAGCCGGCCCAGACTGCTCCCACTGTCACTCTGTCAGTGTCCTTGCTGTTGTCTCTCAGTTACCCAGCCGGCCCAGACTGCTCCCACTGTCACTCTGTCACTGTCCTTGCTGTTGTTTCTCAGTTACCCATCCGGCCCAGACTGCTCCCACTGTCACTCTGTCAGTGTCCTTGCTGTTGTCTCTCAGTTGCCCAGAAGGCCCAGACTGCTCCCACTGTCACTCTGTCAGTGTCCTTGCTGTTGTCTCTCAGTTACCCAGCCGGCCCAGATTGCTCCCACTGTCACTCTGTCAGTGTCCTTGCTGTTGTCTCTCAGTTGCCCAGAAGGCCCAGACTGCTCCCACTGTCACTCTGTCACTGTCCTTGCTGTTGTCTCTCAGTTACCCAACCGGCCCAGACTGCTCCCACTGTCACTCTGTCACTGTCCTTGCTGTTGTCTCTCAGTTACCCAGCCGGCCCAGACTGCTCCCACTGTCACTCTGTCACTGTCCTTGCTGTTGTCTCTCAGTTACCCAGCCGGCCCAGACTGCTCCCACTGTCACTCTGTCAGTGTCCTTGCTGTTGTATCTCAGTTACCCAGCCGGCCCAGACTGCTCCCACTGTCACTCTGTCACTGTCCTTGCTGTAGTCTATCAGTTACCCAGCCGGCCCAGACTGCTCCCACTATCACTCTGTCACTGTCCTTGCTGTTCAGTTAACCAGCCGTCCCAGACTGCTCCCACTGTCACTCTGTCAGTGTCCTTGCTGTTGTCTCTCAGTTACACAGCCGGCCCAGACTGCTCCCACTGTCACTCTGTCACTGTCCTTGCTGTTGTCTCTCAGTTACCCAGCCGGTCCAGACTGCTCCCTCTGTCACTCTGTCAGTGTCCTTGCTGTAGTCTATCAGTTACCCAGCCGGCCCAGACTGCTCCCACTGTCACTCTGTCACTGTCCTTGCTGTTCAGTTAACCAGCCGTCCCAGACTGCTCCCACTGTCACTCTGTCAGTGTCCTTGCTGTTGTCTCTCAGTTACCCAGCCGGCCCAGACTGCTCCCACTGTCACTCTGTCAGTGTCCTTGCTGTTGTCTCTCAGTTACCCAGCCGGCCCAGACTGCTCCCACTGTCACTCTGTCACTGTCCTTGCTGTTTTCTCTCAGTTACCCAGCCGGCCTAGACTGCTCCCACTGTCACTCTGTCAGTGTCCTTTCTGTTGTCTCTCAGTTACCCAGCCGGCCCAGACTGCTCCCACTGTCACTCTGTCACTGTCCTTGCTGTTTTCTCTCAGTTACCCAGCCGGCCCAGACTGCTCCCACAGTCACTCTGTCAGTGTCCTTGCTGTTGTCTCTCACTTACCCAGCCGGCCCAGACTGCTCCCACTGTCACTCTGTCACTGTCCTTGCTGTTGTCTCTCAGTTACCCAGCCGGCCCACACTGCTCCCACTGTCTCTCTGTCAGAGTCCTTGCTGTTGTCTCTCAGTTTCCCAGCCGGCCCAGACTGCTCCCACTGTCACTCTGTCACTGTCCTTGCTGTTTTCTCTCAGTTACCCAGCCGGCCCAGACTGCTCCCACAGTCACTCTGTCAGTGTCCTTGCTGTTGTCTCTCACTTACCCAGCCGGCCCAGACTGCTCCCACTGTCACTCTGTCACTGTCCTTGCTGTTGTCTCTCAGTTACCCAGCCGTCCCAGACTGCTCCCACTGTCACTCTGTCAGTGTCCTTGCTGTTGTCTCTCAGTTACCCTGCCGTCCCAGACTGCTCCCACTGTCACTCTGTCAGTGTCCTTGCTGTTGTCTCTCAGTTACCTCGCTGGCCCAGACTGCTCCCACTGTCACCCTCTCAGTGTCCTTGCTGTTGTCTCTCAGTTATCCAGCCGGCCCAGACTACTCCCATTGTCACTCTGTCACTGTCCTTGCTGTTGTCTCTCAGTTACCCAGCCGGCCCAGACTGCTCGCACTGTCACTCTGTCAGTGTCCTTGCTGTTGTCTCTCAGTTACCCAGCCGGCCCAGACTGCTCCCACTGTCACTCTGTCAGTGTCCTTGCTGTTGTCTCTCAGTTACCCAGCCGGCCCAGACTGCTCCCACTGTCACTCTGTCACTGTCCTTGCTGTTTTCTCTCAGTTACCCAGCCGGCCTAGACTGCTCCCACTGTCACTCTGTCAGTGTCCTTTCTGTTGTCTCTCAGTTACCCAGCCGGCCCAGACTGCTCCCACTGTCACTCTGTCACTGTCCTTGCTGTTTTCTCTCAGTTACCCAGCCGGCCCAGACTGCTCCCACAGTCACTCTGTCAGTGTCCTTGCTGTTGTCTCTCACTTACCCAGCCGGCCCAGACTGCTCCCACTGTCACTCTGTCACTGTCCTTGCTGTTGTCTCTCAGTTACCCAGCCGGCCCACACTGCTCCCACTGTCTCTCTGTCAGAGTCCTTGCTGTTGTCTCTCAGTTACCCAGCCGGCCCAGACTGCTCCCACTGTCACTCTGTCACTGTCCTTGCTGTTGTCTCTCAGTTACACAGCCGGCCCAGACTGCTCCCACTGTCACTCTGTCACTGTCCTTGCTGTTGTCTCTCAGTTACCCAGCCGGTCCAGACTGCTCCCTCTGTCACTCTGTCAGTGTCCTTGCTGTAGTCTATCAGTTACCCAGCCGGCCCAGACTGCTCCCACTGTCACTCTGTCACTGTCCTTGCTGTTCAGTTAACCAGCCGTCCCAGACTGCTCCCACTGTCACTCTGTCAGTGTCCTTGCTGTTGTCTCTCAGTTACCCAGCCGGCCCAGACTGCTCCCACTGTCACTCTGTCAGTGTCCTTGCTGTTGTCTCTCAGTTACCCAGCCGGCCCAGACTGCTCCCACTGTCACTCTGTCACTGTCCTTGCTGTTTTCTCTCAGTTACCCAGCCGGCCTAGACTGCTCCCACTGTCACTCTGTCAGTGTCCTTTCTGTTGTCTCTCAGTTACCCAGCCGGCCCAGACTGCTCCCACTGTCACTCTGTCACTGTCCTTGCTGTTTTCTCTCAGTTACCCAGCCGGCCCAGACTGCTCCCACAGTCACTCTGTCAGTGTCCTTGCTGTTGTCTCTCACTTACCCAGCCGGCCCAGACTGCTCCCACTGTCACTCTGTCACTGTCCTTGCTGTTGTCTCTCAGTTACCCAGCCGGCCCACACTGCTCCCACTGTCTCTCTGTCAGAGTCCTTGCTGTTGTCTCTCAGTTTCCCAGCCGGCCCAGACTGCTCCCACTGTCACTCTGTCACTGTCCTTGCTGTTTTCTCTCAGTTACCCAGCCGGCCCAGACTGCTCCCACAGTCACTCTGTCAGTGTCCTTGCTGTTGTCTCTCACTTACCCAGCCGGCCCAGACTGCTCCCACTGTCACTCTGTCACTGTCCTTGCTGTTGTCTCTCAGTTACCCAGCCGTCCCAGACTGCTCCCACTGTCACTCTGTCAGTGTCCTTGCTGTTGTCTCTCAGTTACCCTGCCGTCCCAGACTGCTCCCACTGTCACTCTGTCAGTGTCCTTGCTGTTGTCTCTCAGTTACCTCGCTGGCCCAGACTGCTCCCACTGTCACCCTCTCAGTGTCCTTGCTGTTGTCTCTCAGTTATCCAGCCGGCCCAGACTACTCCCATTGTCACTCTGTCACTGTCCTTGCTGTTGTCTCTCAGTTACCCAGCCGGCCCAGACTGCTCGCACTGTCACTCTGTCAGTGTCCTTGCTGTTGTCTCTCAGTTACCCAGCCGGCCCAGACTGCTCCCACTGTCACTCTGTCAGTGTCCTTGCTGTTGTCTCTCAGTTACCCAGCCGGCCCAGACTGCTCCCACTGTCACTCTGTCACTGTCCTTGCTGTTTTCTCTCAGTTACCCAGCCGGCCTAGACTGCTCCCACTGTCACTCTGTCAGTGTCCTTTCTGTTGTCTCTCAGTTACCCAGCCGGCCCAGACTGCTCCCACTGTCACTCTGTCACTGTCCTTGCTGTTTTCTCTCAGTTACCCAGCCGGCCCAGACTGCTCCCACAGTCACTCTGTCAGTGTCCTTGCTGTTGTCTCTCACTTACCCAGCCGGCCCAGACTGCTCCCACTGTCACTCTGTCACTGTCCTTGCTGTTGTCTCTCAGTTACCCAGCCGGCCCACACTGCTCCCACTGTCTCTCTGTCAGAGTCCTTGCTGTTGTCTCTCAGTTACCCAGCCGGCCCAGACTGCTCCCACTGTCACTCTGTCACTGTCCTTGCTGTTGTCTCTCAGTTACACAGCCGGCCCAGACTGCTCCCACTGTCACTCTGTCACTGTCCTTGCTGTTGTCTCTCAGTTACCCAGCCGGTCCAGACTGCTCCCTCTGTCACTCTGTCAGTGTCCTTGCTGTAGTCTATCAGTTACCCAGCCGGCCCAGACTGCTCCCACTGTCACTCTGTCACTGTCCTTGCTGTTCAGTTAACCAGCCGTCCCAGACTGCTCCCACTGTCACTCTGTCAGTGTCCTTGCTGTTGTCTCTCAGTTACCCAGCCGGCCCAGACTGCTCCCACTGTCACTCTGTCAGTGTCCTTGCTGTTGTCTCTCAGTTACCCAGCCGGCCCAGACTGCTCCCACTGTCACTCTGTCACTGTCCTTGCTGTTTTCTCTCAGTTACCCAGCCGGCCTAGACTGCTCCAACTGTCACTCTGTCAGTGTCCTTTCTGTTGTCTCTCAGTTACCCAGCCGGCCCAGACTGCTCCCACTGTCACTCTGTCACTGTCCTTGCTGTTTTCTCTCAGTTACCCAGCCGGCCCAGACTGCTCCCACAGTCACTCTGTCAGTGTCCTTGCTGTTGTCTCTCACTTACCCAGCCGGCCCAGACTGCTCCCACTGTCACTCTGTCACTGTCCTTGCTGTTGTCTCTCAGTTACCCAGCCGGCCCACACTGCTCCCACTGTCTCTCTGTCAGAGTCCTTGCTGTTGTCTCTCAGTTACCCAGCCGGCCCAGACTGCTCCCACTGTCACTCTGTCACTGTCCTTGCTGTTTTCTCTCAGTTACCCAGCCGGCCCAGACTGCTCCCACAGTCACTCTGTCAGTGTCCTTGCTGTTGTCTCTCACTTACCCAGCCGGCCCAGACTGCTCCCACTGTCACTCTGTCACTGTCCTTGCTGTTGTCTCTCAGTTACCCAGCCGGCCCACACTGCTCCCACTGTCTCTCTGTCAGAGTCCTTGCTGTTGTCTCTCAGTTACACAGCCGGCCCAGACTGCTCCCACTGTCACTCTGTCAGTGTCCTTGCTGTTGTCTCTCAGTTACCCAGCCGGCCCAGACTGCTCCCACTGTCACTCTGTCAGTGTCCTTGCTGTTGTCTCTCAGTTACCCAGCCGGCCCAGACTGCTCCCACTGTCACTCTGTCAGTGTCCTTGCTGTTGTCTCTCAGTTACCCAGCCGGCCCAGACTGCTCTCACTGTCACTCTGTCAGTGTCCTTGCTGTTGTCTCTCAGTTACCCAGCCGGCCCAGACTGCTCCCACTGTCACTCTGTCAGTGTCCTTGCTGTTGTGTATCAGCTACCCAGCCGGCCCAGACTGCTCCCACCACTTTCCCTATGTCAGTGTCAATGCTGTTGTCTCTCAGTTACCTAGCCGGCCCAGACTGCTCCCACTGTCACTCTGTCACTGTCCTTGCTGTTGACTCTCAGTTACCCAGCCGGCCCAGACTCCTCCCAGTGTCACTCTGTCAGTGTCCTTGCTGTTGTCTCTCAGTTACCCAGCCGGCCCAGATTGCTCCCACTGTGACTCTGTCAGTGTCCTTGCTGATGTCTCTCAGTTACCCAGCCGGCCTAGACTGCTCCCACTGTCACTCTGTCAGTGTACTTGCTGTTGTGCCCCAGTTACCCAGCCGGTCCAGACTGCTCCCACTGTCACTCTGTCACTGTCCTTGCTGTTGTATCTCAGTTACCCAGCCGGCCCAGACTGCTCTCACTGTCACTCTGTCTCTGTCCTTGCTGTTGTCTCTCAGTTACCCAGCCGGCCCAGACTGCTCCCACTGTCACTCTACCAGTGTCCTTGCTGTTGTCTCTCAGTTACCCAACCGGCCCAGACTGCTCCCACTGTCTCTCTGTCAGTGTCCTTGCTGTTGTCTCTCAGTTACCCAGCCGGCCCAGACTGCTCCCACTGTCACTCTGTCACTGACCTTGCTGTTGTCTCTCAGTTACCCAGCCGGCCCAGACTGCTCCCACTGTCAATCTGTCAGTGTCCTTGCTGTTGTCTCTCAGTTACCCAGCCGGCCCAGACTGCTCCCACTGTCACTCTGTCACTGTCCTTGCTGTTGTCTCTCAGTTACCCAGCCGGCCCAGACTGCTCCCACTGTCACTCTGTCAGTGTCCTTGCTGTTGTCTCTCAGTTACCCAGTCGGCCCAGACTGCTCCCACTGTCACTCTGTCACTGTCCTTGCTGTTGTCTCTCAGTTACCCAGCCGGCCCAGACTGCTCCCACTGTCACTCTGTCAGTGTCCTTGCTGTTGTCTCTCAGTTACCAGCCGGCCCAGACTACTCCCACTGTCACTCTGTCACTGTCCTTGCTGTTGTCTCTCAGTTACCCAGCCGGCCCAGACTGCTCCCACTGTCACTCTGTCACTGTCCTTGCTGTTGTCTCTCAGTTACCCAGCCGGCCCAGACTGCTCCCACTGTCACTCTGTCACTGTCCTTGCTGTTTTCTCTCAGTTACCCAGCCGGCCCAGACTGCTCCCACAGTCACTCTGTCAGTGTCCTTGCTGTTGTCTCTCACTTACCCAGCCGGCCCAGACTGCTCCCACTGTCACTCTGTCACTGTCCTTGCTGTTGTCTCTCAGTTACCCAGCCGGTCCAGACTGCTCCACCTGTCTCTCTGTCAGAGTCCTTGCTGTTGTCTCTCAGTTACCCAGCCGGCCCAGACTGCTCCCGCTGTCACTCTGTCAGTGTCCTTGCTGTTGTCTCTCAGTTACCCAGCCGGCCCAGACTGCTCCCACTGTCACTCTGTCACTGTCCTTGCTGTTGTCTCTCAGTTACCCAGCCGGCCCAGACTGCTCCCACTGTCACTCTGTCCGTGTCCTTGCTGTTGTCTCTCAGTTACCCAGCCGGCCCAGACTGCTCCCACTGTCACTCTGTCACTGTCCTTGCTGTTGTCTCTCAGTTACCCTGCCGTCCCAGACTGCTCCCACTGTCACTCTGTCAGTGTCCTTGCTGTTGTCTCTCAGTTACCCTGCCGTCCCAGACTGCTCCCACTGTCACTCTGTCAGTGTCCTTGCTGATGTCTCTCAGTTACCTCGCCGGCCCAGACTGCTCCCACTGTCACCCTCTCAGTGTCCTTGCTGTTGTCTCTCAGTTATCCAGCCGGCCCAGACTACTCCCATTGTCACTCTGTCACTGTCCTTGCTGTTGTCTCTCAGTTACCCAGCCGGCCCAGACTGCTCGCACTGTCACTCTGTCAGTGTCCTTGCTGTTGTCTCTCAGTTACCCAGCCGGCCCAGACTGCTCCCACTGTCACTCTGTCAGTGTCCTTGCTGTTGTCTCTCAGTTACCCAGCCGGCCCAGACTGCTCCCACTGTCACTCTGTCACTGTCCTTGCTGTTTTCTCTCAGTTACCCAGCCGGCCTAGACTGCTCCCACTGTCACTCTGTCAGTGTCCTTTCTGTTGTCTCTCAGTTACCCAGCCGGCCCAGACTGCTCCCACTGTCACTCTGTCACTGTCCTTGCTGTTTTCTCTCAGTTACCCAGCCGGCCCAGACTGCTCCCACAGTCACTCTGTCAGTGTCCTTGCTGTTGTCTCTCACTTACCCAGCCGGCCCAGACTGCTCCCACTGTCACTCTGTCACTGTCCTTGCTGTTGTCTCTCAGTTACCCAGCCGGCCCACACTGCTCCCACTGTCTCTCTGTCAGAGTCCTTGCTGTTGTCTCTCAGTTACCCAGCCGGCCCAGACTGCTCCCACTGTCACTCTGTCACTGTCCTTGCTGTTTTCTCTCAGTTACCCAGCCGGCCCAGACTGCTCCCACAGTCACTCTGTCAGTGTCCTTGCTGTTGTCTCTCACTTACCCAGCCGGCCCAGACTGCTCCCACTGTCACTCTGTCACTGTCCTTGCTGTTGTCTCTCAGTTACCCAGCCGGCCCACACTGCTCCCACTGTCTCTCTGTCAGAGTCCTTGCTGTTGTCTCTCAGTTACACAGCCGGCCCAGACTGCTCCCACTGTCACTCTGTCAGTGTCCTTGCTGTTGTCTCTCAGTTACCCAGCCGGCCCAGACTGCTCCCACTGTCACTCTGTCAGTGTCCTTGCTGTTGTCTCTCAGTTACCCAGCCGGCCCAGACTGCTCCCACTGTCACTCTGTCAGTGTCCTTGCTGTTGTCTCTCAGTTACCCAGCCGGCCCAGACTGCTCTCACTGTCACTCTGTCAGTGTCCTTGCTGTTGTCTCTCAGTTACCCAGCCGGCCCAGACTGCTCCCACTGTCACTCTGTCAGTGTCCTTGCTGTTGTGTATCAGCTACCCAGCCGGCCCAGACTGCTCCCACCACTTTCCCTATGTCAGTGTCAATGCTGTTGTCTCTCAGTTACCTAGCCGGCCCAGACTGCTCCCACTGTCACTCTGTCACTGTCCTTGCTGTTGACTCTCAGTTACCCAGCCGGCCCAGACTCCTCCCAGTGTCACTCTGTCAGTGTCCTTGCTGTTGTCTCTCAGTTACCCAGCCGGCCCAGATTGCTCCCACTGTGACTCTGTCAGTGTCCTTGCTGATGTCTCTCAGTTACCCAGCCGGCCTAGACTGCTCCCACTGTCACTCTGTCAGTGTACTTGCTGTTGTGCCCCAGTTACCCAGCCGGTCCAGACTGCTCCCACTGTCACTCTGTCACTGTCCTTGCTGTTGTATCTCAGTTACCCAGCCGGCCCAGACTGCTCTCACTGTCACTCTGTCTCTGTCCTTGCTGTTGTCTCTCAGTTACCCAGCCGGCCCAGACTGCTCCCACTGTCACTCTACCAGTGTCCTTGCTGTTGTCTCTCAGTTACCCAACCGGCCCAGACTGCTCCCACTGTCTCTCTGTCAGTGTCCTTGCTGTTGTCTCTCAGTTACCCAGCCGGCCCAGACTGCTCCCACTGTCACTCTGTCACTGACCTTGCTGTTGTCTCTCAGTTACCCAGCCGGCCCAGACTGCTCCCACTGTCACTCTGTCACTGTCCTTGCTGTTGTCTCTCAGTTACCCAGCCGGCCCAGACTGCTCCCACTGTCACTCTGTCACTGTCCTTGCTGTTTTCTCTCAGTTACCCAGCCGGCCCAGACTGCTCCCACAGTCACTCTGTCAGTGTCCTTGCTGTTGTCTCTCACTTACCCAGCCGGCCCAGACTGCTCCCACTGTCACTCTGTCACTGTCCTTGCTGTTGTCTCTCAGTTACCCAGCCGGTCCAGACTGCTCCACCTGTCTCTCTGTCAGAGTCCTTGCTGTTGTCTCTCAGTTACCCAGCCGGCCCAGACTGCTCCCGCTGTCACTCTGTCAGTGTCCTTGCTGTTGTCTCTCAGTTACCCAGCCGGCCCAGACTGCTCCCACTGTCACTCTGTCACTGTCCTTGCTGTTGTCTCTCAGTTACCCAGCCGGCCCAGACTGCTCCCACTGTCACTCTGTCCGTGTCCTTGCTGTTGTCTCTCAGTTACCCAGCCGGCCCAGACTGCTCCCACTGTCACTCTGTCACTGTCCTTGCTGTTGTCTCTCAGTTACCCTGCCGTCCCAGACTGCTCCCACTGTCACTCTGTCAGTGTCCTTGCTGTTGTCTCTCAGTTACCCTGCCGTCCCAGACTGCTCCCACTGTCACTCTGTCAGTGTCCTTGCTGTTGTCTCTCAGTTACCTCGCCGGCCCAGACTGCTCCCACTGTCACCCTCTCAGTGTCCTTGCTGTTGTCTCTCAGTTATCCAGCCGGCCCAGACTACTCCCATTGTCACTCTGTCACTGTCCTTGCTGTTGTCTCTCAGTTACCCAGCCGGCCCAGACTGCTCCCACTGTCACTCTGTCACTGTCCTTGCTGTTGTTTCTCAGTTACCCAGCCGGCCCACACTGCTCCCACTGTCACTCTGTCACTGTCCTTGCTGTTGTCTCTCAGTAACCCAGCCGGCCCAGACTGCTCCCACTGTCACTCTGTCAGTGTCCTTGCTGTTGTATCTCAGTTACCCAGCCGGCCCAGACTGCTCCCACTGTCACTCTGTCAGTGTCCTTGCTGTTGTCTCTCAGTTACCCAGCCGGCCCAGACTGCTCCCACTGTCACTCTGTCACTGTCCTTGCTGTTGTCTCTCAGTTACCCAGCCGGCCCAGACTGCTCCCACTGTCACTCTGTCACTGTCCTTGCTGTAGTCTCTCAGTTACCCAGCCGGCCCACACTGCTCCCACTGTCTCTCTGTCAGAGTCCTTGCTGTTGTCTCTCAGTTACACAGCCGGCCCAGACTGCTCCCACTGTCACTCTGTCAGTGTCCTTGCTGTTGTCTCTCAGTTACCCAGCCGGCCCAGACTGCTCTCACTGTCACTCTGTCACTGTCCTTGCTGTTGTCTCTCAGTTACCCTGCCGTCCCAGACTGCTCCCACTGTCACTCTGTCAGTGTCCTTGCTGTTGTCTCTCAGTTACCCAGCCGGCCCAGACTGCTCCCACTGTCACTCTGTCACTGTCCTTGCTGTTGTCTCTCAGTTACCCTGCCGTCCCAGACTGCTCCCACTGTCACTCTGTCAGTGTCCTTGCTGTTGTCTCTCAGTTACCTCGCCGGCACAGACTGCTCCCACTGTCACCCTCTCAGTGTCCTTGCTGTTGTCTCTCAGTTATCCAGCCGGCCCAGACTACTCCCATTGTCACTCTGTCACTGTCCTTGCTGTTGTCTCTCAGTTACCCAGCCGGCCCAGACTGCTCCCACTGTCACTCTGTCAGTGTCCTTGCTGTTGTCTCTCAGTTACCCAGCCGGCCCAGACTGCTCCCACTGTCACTCTGTCAGTGTCCTTGCTGTTGTCTCTCAGTTACCCAGCCGGCCCAGACTGCTCCCACTGTCACTCTGTCAGTGTCCTTGCTGTTGTCTCTCAGTTACCAAGCCGGCCCAGACTGCTCCCACTGTCACTCTGTCAGTGTCCTTGCTGTTGTCTCTCAGTTACCCAGCCGGCCTAGACTGCTCCCACTGTCACTCTGTCAGTGTACTTGCTGTTGTCCCCCAGTTACCCAGCCGGCCCAGACTGCTCCCACTGTCACTCTGTCACTGTCATTGCTGTTGTCCCCCAGTTACCCAGCCGGCCCAGACTGCTCCCACTGTCACTCTGTCAGTTACCTTGCTGTTGTCTCTCAGTTACCCAGCCGGCCCAGACTGCTCCCACTGTCACTCTGTCAGTGTCCTTGCTGTTGTGTCTCAGTTACCCAGCCGGCCCAGACTGCTCCCCCCACTTTCCCTATGTCAGTGTCAACGCTGTTGTCTCTCAGTTACCAAGCCGGCCCAGACTGCTCCCACTGTCACTCTGTCAGTGACCTTGCGGTTGACTCTCTGTTACCCTGCCGGCCCAGACTGCTCCCACTGTCACTTTGTCAGTGTCCTTGCTCTTGTCTCTCAGTTACCCAGACGGCCCAGATTGCTCCCACTGTCACTCTGTCAGTGTCCTTGCTGTTGTCTCTCAGTTACCCAGCCGGCCTAGACTGTTCCCACTGTCACTCTGTCAGTGTCCTTGCCGTTGTCTCTCAGTTACCCAGCCGGCCCAGACTGCTCCCACTGTCACTCTGTCAGTGTCCTTGCTGTTGTCCCCCAGTTACCCAGCCGGCCCAGACTGCTCCCACTGTCACTCTGTCACTGTCCTTGCTGTTGTCCCCCAGTTACCCAGCCGGCCCAGACAGCTTCCACTGTCACTCTGTCAGTGTCCTTGCTGTTGTCTCTCAGTTACCCAGCCGGCCCAGACTGCTCCCACTGTCACTCTGTCACTGTCCTTGCTGTTGTCTCTCAGTTACCAGCCGGCCCAGACTGCTCCCACTGTCACTCTGTCAGTGTCCTTGCTGTTGTCTCTCAGTTACCCAGCCGGCCCAGACAGCTCCCACAGTCACTCTGTCAGTGTCCTTGCTGTTGTCTCTCAGTTACCCAGCCGGCCCAGACTGCTCCCACTGTCACTCTGCCAGTCTCCTTGCTGTTGTCTCTCAGTTACCAGCCGGCCCAGACTGCTCCCACTGTCACTCTGTCAGTGTCCTTGCTGTTGTCTCTCAGTTACCCAGACGGCCCAGACTGCTCCCACTGTCACTCTGTCAGTGTCCTTGCTGTCGTCTCTCAGTTACACAGCTGGCTCAGACTGCTCCCACTGTCACTCTTTCAGTGTCCTTGCTGTTGTATCTCAGTTACCCAGCCGGCCCAGACTGCTCTCACTGTCACTCTGTCACTGTCCTTGCTGTTGTCTCTCAGTTACCCAGCCGGCCCAGACTGCTCCCACTGTCACTCTGTCAGTGTCCTTGCTGCTGTCTCTCAGTTACCCAGCCGGCCGAGACTGCTCCCACTGTCACTCTGTCAGTGTCCTTGCTGCTGTCTCTCAGTTACCCAGCCGGCCCAGACTACTCCCACTGTCACTCTGTCACTGTCCTTGCTGTTGTCTCTCAGTTACCCAGCCGGCCCAGTCTGCTCCCACTGTCACTCTGTCAGTGTCCTTGCTGTTGTCTCTCAGTTACCCAGCCGGCCCAGACTGCTCCCACTGTCACTCTGTCAGTGTCCTTGCTGTTGTCTCTCAGTTACCCAGCCGGCCCAGACTGCTCCCACTGTCACTCTATCAGTGTCCTTGCTGTTTTCTCTCAGTTACCCAGCCGGCCCAGACTGCTCTCACTGTCACTCTGTCAGTGTCCTTGCTGTTGCCTCTCAGTTACCCAGCCGGCCCAGACTGCTCCCACTGTCACTCTGTCAGTGTCCTTGCTGTTGTCTCTCAGTTACCCAGAAGGCCCAGACTGCTCCCACTGTCACTCTGTCAGTGTCCTTGCTGTTGTCTCTCAGTTGCCCAGAAGGCCCAGACTGCTCCCACTGTCACTCTGTCACTGTCCTTGCTGTTGTTTCTCAGTTACCCATCCGGCCCAGACTGCTCCCACTGTCACTCTGTCAGTGTCCTTGCTGTTGTCTCTCAGTTGCCCAGAAGGCCCAGACTGCTCCCACTGTCACTCTGTCAGTGTCCTTGCTGTTGTCTCTCAGTTACCCAGCCGGCCCAGATTGCTCCCACTGTCACTCTGTCAGGGTCCTTGCTGTTGTCTCTCAGTTACCCAGCCGGCCCACACTGCTCCCACTGTCACCCTGTCAGTGTCCTTGCTGTTGTCTCTCAGTTACCCAGCCGGCCCAGACTGCTCCCACTGTCACTCTGTCAGTGTCCTTGCTGTTGTCTCTCAGTTACCCAGCCGGCCCAGACTACTCCCACTGTCACTCTGTCACTGTCCTTGCTGTTGTCTCTCAGTTACCCAGCCGGCCCAGACTGCTCCCACTGTCACTCTGTCACTGTCCTTGCTGTTGTCTCTCAGTTACACAGCCGGCCCAGACTGCTCCCACTGTCACTCTGTCACTGCCCTTGCTGTTGTCTCTCAGTTACACAGCCGGCCCAGAGTGCTCCCACTGTCACTCTGTCACTGTCCTTGCTGTTGTCTCTCAGTTACCCAGCCGGCCCAGACTGCTCCCACTGTCACTCTGTCAGTGTCCTTGCTGTTGTCTCTCAGTTACCCTGCCGACCCAGACTGCTCCCACTGTCACTCTGTCAGTGTCCTTGCTGTTGTCTCACAGTTACCCAGCCGGCCGAGACTGCTGCCACTCTCACTCTCTCAGTGTCCTTGCTGTTGTCTCTCAGTTACCCAGCCGGCCCAGACTGCTCCCACTGTCACTCTGTCAGTGTCCTTGCTGTTTTCTCTCAGTTACCCAGCCGGCCCAGACTTCTCCCACTGTCACTCTGTCAGTGTCCTTGCTGTTGTCTCTCAGTTACCCTGCCGACCCAGACTGCTCCCACTGTCACTCTGTCAGTGTCCTTGCTGTTGTCTCTCAG
Organism: Scyliorhinus torazame; assembly: GCF_047496885.1. Lineage (NCBI taxonomy): Eukaryota > Metazoa > Chordata > Chondrichthyes > Carcharhiniformes > Scyliorhinidae > Scyliorhinus > Scyliorhinus torazame. The sequence continues at coordinate 348,210 of NW_027307805.1, read as the reverse complement.
TTACAGAGCCGGCCCAGACTGCTCCCACTGTCACTCTGTCAGTGTCCTTGCTGTTGTCTCTCAGTTACAGAGCCGGCCCAGACTGCTCAACACTGTCACTCTGTCACTGTCCTTGCTGTTGTCTCTCAGTTACCCTGCCGACCCAGACTGCTCCCACTGTCACTCTGTCAGTGTCCTTGCTGTTGTCTCTCAGTTACAGAGCCGGCCCAGACTGCTCAACACTGTCACTCTGTCACTGTCCTTGCTGTTGTCTCTCAGTTACCCAGCCGGCCCAGACTGCTCCCACTGTCACTCTGTCAGTGTCCTTGCTGTTGTCTCTCAGTTACCCAGCCGGCCCAGACTGCTCCCACTGTCAGTCTGTCACTGCCCTTGCTGTTGTCTCTCAGTTACCCAGCCGGCCCAGACTGCTCAACACTGTCACTCTGTCACTGTCCTTGCTGTTGTCTCTCAGTTACCCAGCCGGCCCAGACTGCTCCCACTGTCACTCTGTCACTGTCCTTGCTGTTGACTCTCAGTTACCCAGCCGGCCCAGACTGCTCCCACTGTCACTCTGTCAGTGTCCTTGCTGTTGTCTCTCAGTTACCCAGCCGGCCCAGACTGCTCCCACTGTCACTCTGTCAGTGTCCTTGCTGTTGTCTCTCAGTTACCCAGCCGGCCCAGACTGCTCCCACTGTCACTCTGTCAGTGTCCTTGCTGTTGTCTCTCAGTTACCCAGCCGGCCCAGACTGCTCCCACTGTCACTCTGTCAGTGTCCTTGCTGTTGTCTCTCAGTTACCCAGCCGGCCCAGACTGCTCCCACTGTCACTCTGTCAGTGTCCTTGCTGTTGTCTCTCAGTTACCCAGCCGGCCCAGACTGCTCCCACTGTCACTCTGTCAGTGTCCTTGCTGTTGTCTCTCAGTTACCCAGCCGGCCCAGACTGCTCCCACTGTCACTCTGTCAGTGTCCTTGCTGTTGTCTCTCAGTTACCCAGCCGGCCCAGACTGCTCCCACTGTCACTCTGTCAGTGTCCTTGCTGTTGTCTCTCAGTTACCCAGCCGGCCCAGACTGCTCCCACTGTCACTCTATCAGTGTCCTTGCTGTTTTCTCTCAGTTACCCAGCCGGCCCAGACTGCTCTCACTGTCACTCTGTCACTGTCCTTGCTGTTGTCTCTCAGTTACCCAGCCGGCCCAGACTGCTCCCACTGTCACTCTGTCACTGTCCTTGCTGTTGTTTCTCAGTTACCCATCCGGCCCAGACTGCTCCCACTGTCACTCTGTCAGTGTCCTTGCTGTTGTCTCTCAGTTGCCCAGAAGGCCCAGACTGCTCCCACTGTCACTCTGTCAGTGTCCTTGCTGTTGTCTCTCAGTTACCCAGCCGGCCCAGATTGCTCCCACTGTCACTCTGTCAGTGTCCTTGCTGTTGTCTCTCAGTTGCCCAGAAGGCCCAGACTGCTCCCACTGTCACTCTGTCACTGTCCTTGCTGTTGTCTCTCAGTTACCCAACCGGCCCAGAATGCTCCCACTGTCACTCTGTCAGTGTCCTTGCTGTTGTTTCTCAGTTACCCAGCCGGCCCAGACTGCTCCCACTGTCACTCTGTCACTGTCCTTGCTGTTGTCTCTCAGTTACCCAACCGGCCCAGACTGCTCCCACTGTCACTCTGTCAGTGTCCTTGCTGTTGTTTCTCAGTTACCCAGCCGGCCCTGACTACTCCCACTGTCACTCTGTCACTGTCCTTGCTGTTCAGTTAACCAGCCGTCCCAGACTGCTCCCACTGTCACTCTGTCAGTGTCCTTGCTGTTGTCTCTCAGTTACCCAGCCGGCCCAGACTGCTCCCACTGTCACTCTGTCAGTGTCCTTGCTGTTGTCTCTCAGTTACCAGCCGGCCCTGACTACTCCCACTGTCACTCTGTCAGTGTCCTTGCTGTTGTCTCTCAGTTACCCAGCCGGCCCAGACTGCTCCCACTGTCACTCTGTCACTGTCCTTGCTGTTTTCTCTCAGTTACCCAGCCGGCCCAGACTGCTCCCACTGTCACTCTGTCAGTGTCCTTTCTGTTGTCTCTCAGTTACCCAGCCGGCCCAGACTGCTCCCACTGTCACTCTGTCACTGTCCTTGCTGTTTTCTCTCAGTTACCCAGCCGGCCCACACTGCTCCCACTGTCTCTCTGTCAGAGTCCTTGCTGTTGTCTCTCAGTTACCCAGCCGGCCCACACTGCTCCCACTGTCACTCTGTCACTGTCCTTGCTGTTGTCTCTCACTTACCCAGCCGGCCCAGACTGCTCCCACTGTCACTCTGTCACTGTCCTTGCTGTTGTCTCTCAGTTACCCAGCCGGCCCACACTGCTCCCACTGTCTCTCTGTCAGAGTCCTTGCTGTTGTCTCTCAGTTACACAGCCGGCCCAGACTGCTCCCACTGTCACTCTGTCAGTGTCCTTGCTGTTGTCTCTCAGTTACCCAGCCGGCCCAGACTGCTCCCACTGTCACTCTGTCAGTGTCCTTGCTGTTGTCTCTCAGTTACCCAGCCGGCCCAGACTGCTCCCACTGTCACTCTGTCAGTGTCCTTGCTGTTGTCTCTCAGTTACCCAGCCGGCCCAGACTGCTCCCACTGTCACTCTGTCAGTGTCCTTGCTGTTGTCTCTCAGTTACCCAGCCGGCCCAGACTGCTCTCACTGTCACTCTGTCAGTGTCCTTGCTGTTGTCTCTCAGTTACCCAGCCGGCCCAGACTGCTCCCACCACTTTCCCTATGTCAGTGTCAATGCTGTTGTCTCTCAGTTACCTAGCCGGCCCAGACTGCTCCCACTGTCACTCTGTCACTGTCCTTGCTGTTGACTCTCAGTTACCCAGCCGGCCCAGACTCCTCCCAGTGTCACTCTGTCAGTGTCCTTGCTGTTGTCTCTCAGTTACCCAGCCGGCCGAGACTGCTCCCACTGTCACTCTGTCAGTGTACTTGCTGTTGTCCCCCAGTTACCCAGCCGGTCCAGACTGCTCCCACTGTCACTCTGTCACTGTCCTTGCTGTTGTATCTCAGTTACCCAGCCGGCCCAGACTGCTCTCACTGTCACTCTGTCTCTGTCCTTGCTGTTGTATCTCAGTTACCCAGCCGGCCCAGACTGCTCCCACTGTCTCTCTGTCAGTGTCCTTGCTGTTGTCTCTCAGTTACCCAACCGGCCCAGACTGCTCCCACTGTCTCTCTGTCAGTGTCCTTGCTGTTGTCTCTCAGTTACCCAGCCGGCCCAGACTGCTCCCACTGTCACTCTACCAGTGTCCTTGCTGTTGTCTCTCAGTTACCCAACCGGCCCAGACTGCTCCCACTGTCTCTCTGTCAGTGTCCTTGCTGTTGTCTCTCAGTTACCCACCCGGCCCAGACTGCTCCCACTGTCACTCTGTCACTGACCTTGCTGTTGTCTCTCAGTTATCCAGCCGGCCCAGACTGCTCCCACTGTCACTCTGTCAGTGTCCTTGCTGTTGTCTCTCAGTTACCAGCCGGCCCAGACTGCTCCCACTGTCACTCTGTCAGTGTCCTTGCTGTTGTCTCTCAGTTACCCAGCCGGCCCAGACTGCTCCCACTGTCACTCTGTCAGTGTCCTTGCTGTTGTCTCTCAGTTACCCAGCCGGCCCAGACTGCTCCCACTGTCACTCTGTCAGTGTCCTTGCTGTTGTCTCTCAGTTACCCAGCCGGCCCAGACTGCTCCCACTGTCACTCTGTCAGTGTCCTTGCTGTTGTCTCTCAGTTACCAGCCGGCCCAGACTACTCCCACTGTCACTCTGTCACTGTCCTTGCTGTTGTCTCTCAGTTACCCAGCCGGCCCAGACTGCTCCCACTGTCACTCTGTCACTGTCCTTGCTGTTTTCTCTCAGTTACCCAGCCGGCCCAGACTGCTCCCACTGTCACTCTGTCAGTGTCCTTTCTGTTGTCTCTCAGTTACCCAGCCGGCCCACACTGCTCCCACTGTCTCTCTGTCAGAGTCCTTGCTGTTGTCTCTCAGTTACCCAGCCGGCCCAGACTGCTCCCGCTGTCACTCTGTCAGTGTCCTTGCTGTTGTCTCTCAGTTACCCAGCCGGCCCAGACTGCTCCCACTGTCACTCTGTCAGTGTCCTTGCTGTTGTCTCTCAGTTACCCAGCCGGCCCAGACTGCTCCCACTGTCACTCTGTCAGTGTCCTTGCTGTTGTCTCTCAGTTACCTCGCCGGCCCAGACTGCTCCCACTGTCACCCTCTCAGTGTCCTTGCTGTTGTGTCTCAGTTATCCAGCCGGCCCAGACTACTCCCATTGTCACTCTGTCACTGTCCTTGCTGTTGTCTCTCAGTTACCCAGCCGGACCAGACTGCTCCCACTGTCACTCTGTCAGTGTCCTTGCTGTTGTCTCTCAGTTACCCAGCCGATCCAGACTGCTCCCACTGTCACTCTGTCAGTGTCCTTGCTGTTGTCTCTCAGTTACCCAGCCGGCCCAGACTGCTCCCACTGTCACTCTGTCAGTGTCCTTGCTGTTGTCTCTCAGTTACCCAGCCGGCCCAGACGACTCCCACTGTCACTCTGTCACTGTCCTTGCTGTTGTCTCTCAGTTAACCAGCCGTCCCAGACTGCTCTCACTGTCACTCTGTCAGTGTCCTTGCTGTTGTTTCTCAGTTACCCAGCCGGCCCAGACTGCTCCCGCTGTCACTCTGTCAGGGTCCTTGCTGTTGTCTCTCAGTTACCCAGCCGGCCCAGACTGCTCCCACTGTCACCCTGTCAGTGTCCTTGCTGTTGTCTCTCAGTTACCCAGCCGGCCCAGACTGCTCCCACTGTCACTCTGTCAGTGTCCTTGCTGTTGTCTCTCAGTTACCCAGCCGGCCCAGACTACTCCCACTGTCACTCTGTCACTGTCCTTGCTGTTGTCTCTCAGTTACCCAGCCGGCCCAGACTGCTCCCACTGTCTCTCTGTCAGAGTCCTTGCTGTTGTCTCTCAGTTACCCAGCCGGCCCAGACTGCTCCCACTGTCACTCTGTCACTGTCCTTGCTGTTTTCTCTCAGTTACCCAGCCGGCCCAGACTGCTCCCACTGTCACTCTGTCACTGTCCTTGCTGTTGTCTCTCAGTTACCCTGCCGTCCCAGACTGCTCCCACTGTCACTCTGTCAGTGTCCTTGCTGTTGTCTCTCAGTTACCAGCCGGCCCAGACTGCTCCCACTGTCACTCTGTCAGTGTCCTTGCTGTTGTCTCTCAGTTACCAGCCGGCCCAGACTGCTCCCACTGTCACTCTGTCAGTGTCCTTGCTGTTGTCTCTCAGTTACCCAGCCGGCCCAGACTGCTCCCACTGTCACTCTGTCAGTGTCCTTGCTGTTGTCTCTCAGTTACCAAGGTGGCCCAGACTGCTCCCACTGTCACTCTGTCAGTATCCTTGCTGTTGTCTCTCAGTTACCCAGACGGCCCAGATTGCTCCCACTGTGACTCTGTCAGTGTCCTTGCTGTTGTCTCTCAGTTACCCAGCCGGCCTAGACTGCTCCCACTGTCACTCTGTCAGTGTACTTGCTGTTGTCCCCCAGTTACCCAGCCGGCCCAGACTGCTCCCACTGTCACTCTGTCACTGTCATTGCTGTTGTCCCCCAGTTACCCAGCCGGCCCAGACTGCTCCCACTGTCACTCTGTCAGTGACCTTGCTGTTGTCTCTCAGTTACCCAGCCGGCCCAGACTGCTCCCACTGTCACTCTGTCAGTGACCTTGCTGTTGTGTCTCAGTTACCCAGCCGGCCCAGACTGCTCCCCCCACTTTCCCTATGTCAGTGTCAACGCTGTTGTCTCTCAGTTACCAAGCCGGCCCAGACTGCTCCCACTGTCACTCTGTCAGTGACCTTGCGGTTGACTCTCTGTTACCCTGCCGGCCCAGACTGCTCCCACTGTCACTTTGTCAGTGTCCTTGCTCTTGTCTCTCAGTTACCCAGACGGCCCAGATTGCTCCCACTGTCACTCTGTCAGTGTCCTTGCTGTTGTCTCTCAGTTACCCAGCCGGCCTAGACTGCTCCCACTGTCACTCTGTCAGTGTCCTTGCCGTTGTCTCTCAGTTACCCAGCCGGCCCAGACTGCTCCCACTGTCACTCTGTCAGTGTCCTTGCTGTTGTCCCCCAGTTACCCAGCCGGCCCAGACTGCTTCCACTGTCACTCTGTCAGTGTCCTTGCTGTTGTCTCTCAGTTACCCAGCCGGCCCAGACTGCTCCCACTGTCACTCTGTCACTGTCCTTGCTGTTGTCTCTCAGTTACCCAGCCGGCCCAGACTGCTCCCACTGTCACTCTGTCAGTGTCCTTGCTGTTGTCTCTCAGTTACCAGCCGGCCCAGACTGCTCCCACTGTCACTCTGTCAGTGTCCTTGCTGTTGTCTCTCAGTTACCCAGCCGGCCCAGACTGCTCCCACTGTCACTCTGTCAGTGTCCTTGCTGTTGTCTCTCAGTTACCCAGCCGGTACAGACTGCTCCCGCTGTCACTCTGTCACTGTCCTTGCTGTTGTCTCTCAGTTACCAGCCGGCCCAGACTGCTCCCACCACTGTCACTCTGTCACTGCCCTTGCTGTTGTCTCTCAGTTACCCAGCCGGCCCAGACTGCTCCCACAGTCACTCTGTCAGTGTCCTTGCTGTTGTCTCTCAGTTACCCAGCCGGCCCAGACTGCTCCCACTGTCACTCTGTCAGTGTCCTTGCTGTTGTCTCTCAGTTACCCAGCCGGCCCAGACTGCTCCCACTGTCACTCTGTCAGTGTCCTTGCTGTTGTCTCTCAGTTACCCAGCCGGCCCAGACTGCTCCCACTGTCACTCTGTCAGTGTCAATGCTGTTGTCTTTCAGTTACCTAGCCGGCCCAGACTGCTCCCACTGTCACTCTGTCACTGTCCTTGCTGTTGACTCTCAGTTACCCAGCCGGCCCAGACTCCACCCACTGTCACTCTGTCAGTGTCCTTGCTGTTGTCTCTCAGTTACCCAGCCGGCCCAGATTGCTCCCACTGTGACTCTGTCAGTGTCCTTGCTGATGTCTCTCAGTTACCCAGCCGGCCTAGACTGCTCCCACTGTCACTCTGTCAGTGTACTTGCAGTTGTCCCCCAGTTACCCAGCCGGTCCACACTGCTCCCACTGTCACTCTGTCACTGTCCTTGCTGTTGTATCTCAGTTACCCAGCCGGCCCAGACTGCTCTCACTGTCACTCTGTCTCTGTCCTTGCTGTTGTATCTCAGTTACCCAGCCGGCCCAGACTGCTCCCACTGTCACTCTGTCAGTGTCCTTGCTGTTGTCTCTCAGTTACCAGCCGGCCCAGACTGCTCCCACTGTCACTCTGTCAGTGTCCTTGCTGTTGTCTCTCAGTTACCCAGCCGGCCCAGACGGATCCCACTGTCACTCTGACAGTGTCCTTGCTGTTGTCTCTCAGTTACCCAGCCGGCCCAGACTGCTCCCACTGTCACTCTGTCACTGTCCTTGCTGTTGTCTCTCAGTTACCCAGCCGGCCCAGACTGCTCCCACTGTCACTCTGTCAGTATCCTTGCTGTTGTCTATCAGTTACCCAGCCGGCCCAGACTGCTCCCACTGTCACTCTGTCAGTGTCCTTGCTGTTGTTTCTCAGTTACCCAGCCGGCCCTCACTGCTCCCACTGTCACTCTGTCAGTGTCCTTGCTGTTGTCTATCAGTTACCCAGCCGGCCCAGACTGCTCCCACTGTCACTCTGTCACTGTCCTTGCTGTTCAGTTAACCAGCCGTCCCAGACTGCTCCCACTGTCACTCTGTCAGTGTCCTTGCTGTTGTCTCTCAGTTACCCAGCCGGCCCAGACTGCTCTCACTGTCACCCTGTCACTGTCTTTGCTGTTGTCTCTCAGTTACCAGCCGGCCCAGACTACTCCCACTGTCACTCTGTCAGTGTCCTTGCTGTTGTCTCTCAGTTACCCAGCCGGCCCAGACTGCTCCCACTGTCACTCTGTCACTGTCCTTGCTGTTTTCTCTCAGTTACCCAGCCGGCCCAGACTGCTCCCACTGTCACTCTGTCAGTGTCCTTTCTGTTGTCTCTCAGTTACCCAGCCGGCCCAGACTGCTCCCACTGTCACTCTGTCACTGTCCTTGCTGTTTTCTCTCAGTTACCCAGCCGGCCCAGACTGCTCCCACAGTCACTCTGTCAGTGTCCTTGCTGTTGTCTCTCACTTACCCAGCCGGCCCAGACTGCTCCCACTGTCACTCTGTCACTGTCCTTGCTGTTGTCTCTCAGTTACCCAGCCGGCCCACACTGCTCCCACTGTCTCTCTGTCAGAGTCCTTGCTGTTGTCTCTCAGTTACCCAGCCGGCCCAGACTGCTCCCACTGTCACTCTGTCACTGTCCTTGCTGTTTTCTCTCAGTTACCCAGCCGGCCCAGACTGCTCCCACAGTCACGCTGTCAGTGTCCTTGCTGTTGTCTCTCACTTACCCAGCCGGCCCAGACTGCTCCCACTGTCACTCTGTCACTGTCCTTGCTGTTGTCTCTCAGTTACCCAGCCGGCCCACACTGCTCCCACTGTCACTCTGTCAGAGTCCTTGCTGTTGTCTCTCAGTTACACAGCCGGCCCAGACTGCTCCCACTGTCACTCTGTCAGTGTCCTTGCTGTTGTCTCTCAGTTACCCAGCCGGCCCAGACTGCTCCCACTGTCACTCTGTCAGTGTCCTTGCTGTTGTCTCTCAGTTACCCAGCCGGCCCAGACTGCTCCCACTGTCACTCTGTCAGTGTACTTGCTGTTGTCTCTCAGTTACCCAGCCGGCCCAGACTGCTCTCACTGTCACTCTGTCAGTGTCCTTGCTGTTGTCTCTCAGTTACCCAGCCGGCCCAGACTGCTCCCACTGTCACTCTGTCAGTGTCCTTGCTGTTGTGTATCAGCTACCCAGCCGGCCCAGATTGCTCCCACTGTGACTCTGTCAGTGTCCTTGCTGATGTCTCTCAGTTACCCAGCCGGCCTAGACTGCTCCCACTGTCACTCTGTCAGTGTACTTGCTGTTGTCCCCCAGTTACCCAGCCGGTCCAGACTGCTCCCACTGTCACTCTGTCACTGTCCTTGCTGTTGTATCTCAGTTACCCAGCCGGCCCAGACTGCTCTCACTGTCACTCTGTCTCTGTCCTTGCTGTTGTATCTCAGTTACACAGCCGGCCCAGACTGCTCCCACTGTCACTCTACCAGTGTCCTTGCTGTTGTCTCTCAGTTACCCAACCGGCCCAGACTGCTCCCACAGTCTCTCTGTCAGTGTCCTTGCTGTTGTCTCTCAGTTACCCAGCCGGCCCAGACTGCTCTCACTGTCACTCTGTCAGTGTCCTTGCTGTTGTCTCTCAGTTACCCAGCCGGCCCAGACTGCCCCCACTGTCACTCTGTCACTGACCTAGCTGTTGTCTCTCAGTTACCCAGCCGGCCCAGACTGCTCCCACTGTCACTCTGTCAGTGTCCTTGCTGTTGTCTCTCAGTTACCCAGCCGGCCCAGACTGCTCCCACTGTCACTCTGTCACTGTCCTTGCTGTTGTCTCTCAGTTACCCAGCCGGCCCAGACTGCTCCCACTGTCACTCTGTCAGTGTCCTTGCTGTTGTCTCTCAGTTACCCAGCCGGCCCAGACTGCTCCCACTGTCACTCTGTCAGTGTCCTTGCTGTTGTCTCTCAGTTACCCAGTCGGCCCAGACTGCTCCCACTGTCACTCTGTCACTGTCCTTGCTGTTGTCTCTCAGTTACCCAGCTGGCCCAGACTGCTCCCACTGTCACTCTGTCAGTGTCCTTGCTGTTGTCTCTCAGTTACCAGCCGGCCCAGACTACTCCCACTGTCACTCTGTCAGTGTCCTTGCTGTTTTCTCTCAGTTACCCAGCCGGCCCAGACTGCTCCCACTGTCACTCTGTCAGTGTCCTTGCTGTTTTCTCTCAGTTACCCAGCCGGCCCAGACTGCTCCCACTGTCACTCTGTCAGCGTCCTTGCTGTTGTCTCTCAGTTACCCAGCCGGCCCAGACGACTCCCACTGTCACTCTGTCACTGTCCTTGCTGTTGTCTCTCAGTTAACCAGCCGTCCCAGACTGCTCCCACTGTCACTCTGTCAGGGTCCTTGCTGTTGTCTCTCAGTTACCCAGCCGGCCCACACTGCTCCCACTGTCACCCTGTCAGTGTCCTTGCTGTTGTCTCTCAGTTACCCAGCCGGCCCAGACTGCTCCCACTGTCACTCTGTCAGTGTCCTTGCTGTTGTCTCTCAGTTACCCAGCCGGCCCAGACTACTCCCACTGTCACTCTGTCACTGTCCTTGCTGTTGTCTCTCAGTTACCCAGCCGGCCCAGACTGCTCCCACTGTCACTCTGTCACTGTCCTTGCTGTTTTCTCTCAGTTACCCAGCCGGCCCAGACTGCTCCCACTGTCACTCTGTCAGTGTCCTTGCTGTTGTCTCTCAGTTACCCAGCCGGCCCAGACTGCTCCCACTGTCACTCTGTCACTGTCCTTGCTGTTGTCTCTCAGTTACACAGCCGGCCCAGACTGCTCCCACTGTCACTCTGTCAGTGTCCTTGCTGTTGTCTCTCAGTTACCCAGCCTGCCCAGACTGCTCCCACTGTCACTCTGTCAGTGTCCTTGCTGTTGTCTCTCAGTTACCCAGCCGGCCCAGACTGCTCCCACTGTCACTCTGTCAGTGTACTTGCTGTTGTCTCTCAGTTACCCAGCCGGCCCAGACTGCTCTCACTGTCACTCTGTCAGTGTCCTTGCTGTTGTCTCTCAGTTACCCAGCCGGCCCAGACTGCTCCCACTGTCACTCTGTCAGTGTCCTTGCTGTTGTGTATCAGCTACCCAGCCGGCCCAGACTGCTCCCACCACTTTCCCTATGTCAGTGTCAATGCTGTTGTCTCTCAGTTACCTAGCCGGCCCAGACTGCTCCCACTGTCACTCTGTCAGTGTCCTTGCTGTTGTCTCTCAGTTACCCAGCCGGCCCAGACTGCTCCCACTGTCACTCTGTCAGTGTCCTTGCTGTTGTCTCTCAGTTACCCAGCCGGCCCAGACTGCTCCCACTGTCACTCTGTCAGTGTACTTGCTGTTGTCTCTCAGTTACCCAGCCGGCCCAGACTGCTCTCACTGTCACTCTGTCAGTGTCCTTGCTGTTGTCTCTCAGTTACCCAGCCGGCCCAGACTGCTCCCACTGTCACTCTGTCAGTGTCCTTGCTGTTGTGTATCAGCTACCCAGCCGGCCCAGACTGCTCCCACCACTTTCCCTATGTCAGTGTCAATGCTGTTGTCTCTCAGTTACCTAGCCGGCCCAGACTGCTCCCACTGTCACTCTGTCACTTTCCTTGATGTTGACTCTCAGTTACCCAGTCGGCCCAGACTGCTCCCACTGTCACTCTGTCAGTGTCCTTGCTGTTGTCTCTCAGTTACCCAGCCGGCCCAGACTGCTCCCACTGTCACTCTGTCAGTGTCCTTGCTGTTGTCTCTCAGTTACCCAGCCGCCCCAGATTGCTCCCACTGTGACTCTGTCAGTGTCCTTGCTGATGTCTCTCAGTTACCCAGCCGGCCTAGACTGCTCCCACTGTCACTCTGTCAGTGTACTTGCTGTTGTCCCCCAGTTACCCAGCCGGCCCAGACTGCTCCCACTGTCACTCTGTCACTGACCTAGCTGTTGTCTCTCAGTTACCCAGCCGGCCCAGACTGCTCCCACCACTTTCCCTATGTCAGTGTCCTTGCTGTTGTCTCTCAGTTACCCAACCGGCCCAGACTGCTCCCACAGTCTCTCTGTCAGTTTCCTTGATGTTGACTCTCAGTTACCCAGCCGGCCCAGACTGCTCCCACTGTCACTCTGTCAGTGTCCTTGCTGTTGTCTCTCAGTTACCCAGCCGGCCCAGACTGCTCCCACTGTCACTCTGTCAGTGTCCTTGCTGTTGTCTCTCAGTTACCCAGCCGGCCCAGACTCCTCCCACTGTCACTCTGTCAGTGTCCTTGCTGTTGTCTCTCAGTTACCAGCCGGCCCAGACTACTCCCACTGTCACTCTGTCAGTGTCCTTGCTGTTTTCTCTCAGTTACCCAGCCGGCCCAGACTGCTCCCACTGTCACTCTGTCAGTGTCCTTGCTGTTTTCTCTCAGTTACCCAGCCGGCCCAGACTGCTCCCACTGTCACTCTGTCAGCGTCCTTGCTGTTGTCTCTCAGTTACCCAGCCGGCCCAGACGACTCCCACTGTCACTCTGTCACTGTCCTTGCTGTTGTCTCTCAGTTAACCAGCCGTCCCAGTCTGCTCCCACTGTCACTCTGTCAGGGTCCTTGCTGTTGTCTCTCAGTTACCCAGCCGGCCCACACTGCTCCCACTGTCACCCTGTCAGTGTCCTTGCTGTTGTCTCTCAGTTACCCAGCCGGCCCAGACTGCTCCCACTGTCACTCTGTCAGTGTCCTTGCTGTTGTCTCTCAGTTACCCAGCCGGCCCAGACTACTCCCACTGTCACTCTGTCACTGTCCTTGCTGTTGTCTCTCAGTTACCCAGCCGGCCCAGACTGCTCCCACTGTCACTCTGTCACTGTCCTTGCTGTTTTCTCTCAGTTACCCAGCCGGCCCAGACTGCTCCCACTGTCACTCTGTCAGTGTCCTTGCTGTTGTCTCTCAGTTACCCAGCCGGCCCAGACTGCTCCCACTGTCACTCTGTCACTGTCCTTGCTGTTGTCTCTCAGTTACACAGCCGGCCCAGACTGCTCCCACTGTCACTCTGTCAGTGTCCTTGCTGTTGTCTCTCAGTTACCCAGCCTGCCCAGACTGCTCCCACTGTCACTCTGTCAGTGTCCTTGCTGTTGTCTCTCAGTTACCCAGCCGGCCCAGACTGCTCCCACTGTCACTCTGTCAGTGTACTTGCTGTTGTCTCTCAGTTACCCAGCCGGCCCAGACTGCTCTCACTGTCACTCTGTCAGTGTCCTTGCTGTTGTCTCTCAGTTACCCAGCCGGCCCAGACTGCTCCCACTGTCACTCTGTCAGAGTCCTTGCTGTTGTGTATCAGCTACCCAGCCGGCCCAGACTGCTCCCACCACTTTCCCTATGTCAGTGTCAATGCTGTTGTCTCTCAGTTACCTAGCCGGCCCAGACTGCTCCCACTGTCACTCTGTCACTTTCCTTGCTGTTGACTCTCAGTTACCCAGCCGGCCCAGACTGCTCCCACTGTCACTCTGTCAGTGTCCTTGCTGTTGTCTCTCAGTTACCCAGCCGGCCCAGACTCCTCCCAGTGTCACTCTGTCAGTGTCCTTGCTGTTGTCTCTCAGTTACCCAGCCGGCCCAGATGGCTCCCACTGTGACTCTGTCAGTGTCCTTGCTGATGTCTCTCAGTTACCCAGCCGGCCTAGACTGCTCCCACTGTCACTCTGTCAGTGTACTTGCTGTTGTCCCCCAGTTACCCAGCCGGTCCAGACTGCTCCCACTGTCACTCTGTCACTGTCCTTGCTGTTGTATCTCAGTTACCCAGCCGGCCCAGACTGCTCTCACTGTCACTCTGTCTCTGTCCTTGCTGTTGTATCTCAGTTACCCAGCCGGCCCAGACTGCTCCCACTGTCACTCTACCAGTGTCCTTGCTGTTGTCTCTCAGTTACCCAACCGGCCCAGACTGATCCCACTGTCTCTCTGTCAGTGTCCTTGCTGTTGACTCTCAGTTACCCAGCCGGCCCAGACTGCTCCCACTGTCACTCTGTCACTGACCTTGCTGTTGTCTCTCAGTTACCCAGCCGGCCCAGACTGCTCCCACTGTCACTCTGTCAGTGTCCTTGCTGTTGTCTCTCAGTTACCCAGCCGGCCCAGACTGCTCCCACTGTCACTCTGTCACTGTCCTTGCTGTTGTCTCTCAGTTACCCAGCCGGCCCAGACTGCTCCCACTGTCACTCTGTCAGTGTCCTTGCTGTTGTCTCTCAGTTACCCAGCCGGCCCAGACTGCTCCCACTGTCACTCTGTCACTTTCCTTGCTGTTGACTCTCAGTTACCCAGCCGGCCCAGACTGCTCCCACTGTCACTCTGTCAGTGTCCTTGCTGTTGTCTCTCAGTTACCCAGCCGGCCCAGACTGCTCCCACTGTCATTCTGTCAGTGTCCTTGCTGTTGTCTCTCAGTTACCAGCCGGCCCAGACTACTCCCACTGTCACTCTGTCAGTGTCCTTGCTGTTTTCTCTCAGTTACCCAGCCGGCCCAGACTGCTCCCACTGTCACTCTGTCAGTGTCCTTGCTGTTTTCTCTCAGTTACCCAGCCGGCCCAGACTGCTCCCACTGTCACTCTGTCAGCGTCCTTGCTGTTGTCTCTCAGTTACCCAGCCGGCCCAGACGACTCCCACTGTCACTCTGTCAGGGTCCTTGCTGTTGTCTCTCAGTTACCCAGCCGGCCCACACTGCTCCCACTGTCACCCTGTCAGTGTCCTTGCTGTTGTCTCTCAGTTACCCAGCCGGCCCAGACTGCTCCCACTGTCACTCTGCCAGTGTCCTTGCTGTTGTCTCTCAGTTACCCAGCCGGCCCACACTGCTCCCACTGTCACCCTGTCAGTGTTCTTGCTGTTGTCTCTCAGTTACCCAGCCGGCCCAGACTGCTCCCACTGTCACTCTGCCAGTGTCCTTGCTGTTGTCTCTCAGTTACCCAGCCGGCCCAGACTACTCCCACTGTCACTCTGTCACTGTCCTTGCTGTTGTCTCTCAGTTACCCAGCCGGCCCAGACTGCTCCCACTGTCACTCTGTCACTGTCCTTGCTGTTTTCTCTCAGTTACCCAGCCGGCCCAGACTGCTCCCACTGTCACTCTGTCAGTGTCCTTGCTGTTGTCTCTCAGTTACCCAGCCGGCCCAGACTGCTCCCACTGTCACTCTGTCACTGTCCTTGCTGTTGTCTCTCAGTTACCCAGCCGGCCCACACTGCTCCCACTGTCTCTCTGTCAGAGTCCTTGCTGTTGTCTCTCAGTTACACAGCCGGCCCAGACTGCTCCCACTGTCACTCTGTCAGTGTCCTTGCTGTTGTCTCTCAGTTATCCAGCCGGCCCAGACTGCTCCCACTGTCACTCTGTCAGTGTCCTTGCTGTTGTCTCTCAGTTACCCAGCCGGCCCATACTGCTCCCACTGTCACTCTGTCAGTGTCCTTGCTGTTGTCTCTCAGTTACCCAGCCGGCCCAGACTGCTCCCACTGTCACTCTGTCACTGTCCTTGCTGTTGTCTCTCAGTTACCCTGCCGTCCCAGACTGCTCCCACTGTCACTCTGTCAGTGTCCTTGCTGTTGTCTCTCAGTTACCTCGCCGGCCCAGACTGCTCCCACTGTCACCCTCTCAGTGTCCTTGCTGTTGTCTCTCAGTTACCCAGCCGGCCCAGACTACTCCCATTGTCACTCTGTCACTGTCCTTGCTGTTGTGTCTCAGTTACCCAGCCGGCCCAGACTACTCCCATTGTCACTCTGTCACTGTACTTGCTGTTGTCTCTCAGTTACCCAGCCGGCCCAGACTGCTCCCACTGTCACTCTGTCAGTGTCCTTGCTGTTGTCTCTCAGTTACCCAGCCGGCCCAGACTGCTCCCACTGTCACTCTGTCAGTGTCCTTGCTGTTGTCTCTCAGTTACCCAGCCGGCCCAGACTGCTCCCACTGTCACTCTGTCAGTGTCCTTGCTGTTGTCTCTCAGTTACCAAGCCGGCCCAGACTGCTCCCACTGTGACTCTGTCAGTGTCCTTGCTGTTGTGTCTCAGTTACCCAGCCGGCCCAGACTGCTCCCCCCACTTTCCCTATGTCAGTGTCAACGCTGTTGTCTCTCAGTTACCAAGCCGGCCCAGACTGCTCCCACTGTCACTCTGTCAGTGACCTTGCAGTTGACTCTCTGTTACCCTGCCGGCCCAGACTGCTCCCACTGTCACTTTGTCAGTGTCCTTGCTCTTGTCTCTCAGTTACCCAGACGGCCCAGATTGCTCCCACTGTGACTCTGTCAGTGTCCTTGCTGTTGTCTCTCAGTTACCCAGCCGGCCTAGACTGCTCCCACTGTCACTCTGTCAGTGTCCTTGCCTTTATCTCTCAGTTACCCAGCCGGCCCAGACTGCTCCCACTGTCACTCTGTCAATGTCCTTGCTGTTGTCTCTCAGTTACCCAGCCAGCCCAGACAGCTCCCACAGTCACTCTGTCAGTGTCCTTGCTGTTGTCTCTCAGTTACCCAGCCGGCCCAGACTGCTCCCACTGTCACTCTGCCAGTCTCCTTGCTGTTGTCTCTCAGTTACCAGCCGGCCCAGACTGCTCCCACTGTCACTCTGTCACTGTCCTTGCTGTTGTCTCTCAGTTACCCAGCCGGCCCAGACAGCTCCCACAGTCACTCTGTCAGTGTCCTTGCTGTTGTCTCTCAGTTACCCAGCAGGCCCAGACTGCTCCCACTGTCACTCTGCCAGTCTCCTTGCTGTTGTCTCTCAGTTACCAGCCGGCCCAGACTGCTCCCACTGTCACTCTGTCACTGTCCTTGCTGTTGTCTCTCAGTTACCCAGACGGCCCAGACTGCTCCCACTGTCACTCTGTCAGTGTCCTTGCTGTTGTTTCTCAGTTACCCAGACGGCCCAGACTGCTCCCACTGTCACTCTGTCAGTGTCCTTGCTGTTGTCTCTCAGTTACCCAGCCGGCCCAGACTGCTCCCACTGTCACTCTGTCAGTGTCCTTGCTGTTGTCTCTCAGTTACCCAGCCGGCCAAGACTGCTCCCACTGTCACTCTGTCAGTGTCCTTGCTGTTGTCTCTCAGTTACACAGCCGGCTCAGACTGCTCCCACTGTCACTCTTTCAGTGTCCTTGCTGTTGTATCTCAGTTACCCAGCCGCCCCAGACTGCTCCCACTGTCACTCTGTCAGTGTCCTTGCTGCTGTCTCTCAGTTACCCAGCCGGCCCAGACTACTCCCACTGTCACTCTGTCACTGTCCTTGCTGTTGTCTCTCAGTTACCCAGCCGGCCCAGTCTGCTCCCACTGTCACTCTGTCAGTGTCCTTGCTGTTGTCTCTCAGTTACCCAGCCGGCCCAGACTGCTCACACCACTGTCACTCTGTCAGTGTCCTTGCTGTTGTCTCTCAGTTACCCAGCCGGCCCAGTCTGCTCCCACTGTCACTCTGTCAGTGTCCTTGCTGTTGTCTCTCAGTTACCCAGCCGGCCCAGTCTGCTCCCAATGTCACTCTGTCAGTGTCCTTGCTGTTGTCTCTCAGTTACCCAGCCGGCCCAGACTGCTCCCACTGTCACTCTGTCACTGTCCTTGCTGTTGTCTCTCAGTTACCCAGCCGGCCCAGACTGCTCCCACTGTCACTCTGTCAGTGTCCTTGCTGTTGTCTCTCAGTTACCCAGCCGGCCCAGACTGCTCCCGCTGTCACTCTGTCACTGTCCTTGCTGTTGTCTCTCAGTTACCCAGCCGGCCCAGACTGTTCCCACTGTCACTCTGTCAGTGTCCTTGCTGTTGTCTCTCAGTTACCCAGCCGGCCCAGACTGCTCCCACTGTCACTCTATCAGTGTCCTTGCTGTTTTCTCTCAGTTACCCAGCCGGCCCAGACTACTCTCACTGTCACTCTGTCAGTGTCCTTGCTGTTGCCTCTCAGTTACCCAGCCGGCCCAGACTGCTCCCACTGTCACTCTGTCAGTGTCCTTGCTGTTGTCTCTCAGTTACCCAGCCGGCCCAGACTGCTCCCACTGTCACTCTGTCACTGTCCTTGCTGTTGTTTCTCAGTTACCCATCCTGCCCAGACTGCTCCCACTGTCACTCTGTCAGTGTCCTTGCTGTTGTCTCTCAGTTACCCAGCCGGCCCAGACTGCTCCCACTGTCACCCTCTCAGTGTCCTTGCTGTTGTCTCTCAGTTATCCAGCCGGCCCAGACTACTCCCATTGTCACTCTGTCACTGTCCTTGCTGTTGTGTCTCAGTTACCCAGCCGGCCCAGACTACTCCCATTGTCACTCTGTCACTGTCCTTGCTGTTGTCTCTCAGTTACCCAGCCGGCCCAGACTGCTCCCACTGTCACTCTGTCAGTGTCCTTGCTGTTGTCTCTCAGTTACCCAGCCGGCCCAGACTGCTCCCACTGTCACTCTGTCAGTGTCCTTGCTGTTGTCTCTCAGTTACCCAGCCGGCCCAGACTGCTCCCACTGTCACTCTGTCAGTGTCCTTGCTGTTGTCTCTCAGTTACCAAGCCGGCCCAGACTGCCCCCACTGTCACTCTGTCAGTGTCCTTGCTGTTGTCTCTCAGTTACCCAGACGGCCCAGATTGCTCCCACTGTGACTCTGTCAGTGTCCTTGCTGTTGTCTCTCAGTTACCCAGCCGGCCTAGACTGCTCCCACTGTCACTCTGTCAGTGTACTTGCTGTTGTCCCCCAGTTACCCAGCCGGCCCAGACTGCTCCCACTGTCACTCTGTCACTGTCATTGCTGTTGTCCCCCAGTTACCCAGCCGGCCCAGACTGCTCCCACTGTCACTCTGTCAGTGATCTTGCTGTTGTCTCTCAGTTACCCAGCCGGCCCAGACTGCTCCCACTGTCACTCTGTCAGTGTCCTTGCTGTTGTGTCTCAGTTACCCAGCCGGCCCAGACTGCTCCCCCCACTTTCCCTATGTCAGTGTCAACGCTGTTGTCTCTCAGTTACCAAGCCGGCCCAGACTGCTCCCACTGTCTCTCTGTCAGTGACCTTGCGGTTGACTCTCTGTTACCCTGCCGGCCCAGACTGCTCCCACTGTCACTCTGTCAGTGTCCTTGCCGTTGTCTCTCAGTTACCCAGCCGGCCCAGCCTGCTCCCACTGTCACTCTGTCAGTGTCCTTGCTGTTGTCCCCCAGTTACCCAGCCGGCCCAGACTGCTCCCACTGTCACTCTGTCACTGTCCTTGCTGTTGTCCCCCAGTTACCCAGCCGGCCCAGACTGCTTCCACTGTCACTCTGTCAGTGTCCTTGCTGTTGTCTCTCAATTACCCAGCCGGCCCAGACTGCTCCCACTGTCACTCTGTCACTGTCCTTGCTGTTGTCTCTCAGTTACCCAGCCGGCCCAGACAGCTCCCACAGTCACTCTGTCAGTGTCCTTGCTGTTGTCTCTCAGTTACCCAGCCGGCCCAGACTGCTCCCACTGTCACTCTGCCAGTCTCCTTGCTGTTGTCTCTCAGTTACCAGCCGGCCCAGACTGCTCCCACTGTCACTCTGTCACTGTCCTTGCTGTTGTCTCTCAGTTACCCAGCCGGCCCAGACAGCTCCCACAGTCACTCTGTCAGTGTCCTTGCTGTTGTCTCTCAGTTACCCAGCCGGCCCAGACTGCTCCCACTGTCACTCTGCCAGTCTCCTTGCTGTTGTCTCTCAGTTACCAGCCGGCCCAGACTGCTCCCACTGTCACTCTGTCAGTGTCCTTGCTGTTGTCTCTCAGTTACCCAGACGGCCCAGACTGCTCCCACTGTCACTCTGTCAGTGTCCTTGCTGTTGTTTCTCAGTTACCCAGACGGCCCAGACTGCTCCCACTGTCACTCTGTCAGTGTCCTTGCTGTTGTCTCTCAGTTACCCAGCCGGCCCAGACTGCTCCCACTGTCACTCTGTCAGTGTCCTTGCTGTTGTCTCTCAGTTACCCAGCCGGCCAAGACTGCTCCCACTGTCACTCTGTCAGTGTCCTTGCTGTTGTCTCTCAGTTACACAGCCGGCTCAGACTGCTCCCACTGTCACTCTTTCAGTGTCCTTGCTGTTGTATCTCAGTTACCCAGCCGCCCCAGACTGCTCCCACTGTCACTCTGTCAGTGTCCTTGCTGCTGTCTCTCAGTTACCCAGCCGGCCCAGACTACTCCCACTGTCACTTTGTCACTGTCCTTGCTGTTGTCTCTCAGTTACCCAGCCGGCCCAGTCTGCTCCCACTGTCACTCTGTCAGTGTCCTTGCTGTTGTCTCTCAGTTACCCAGCCGGCCCAGACTGCTCACACCACTGTCACTCTGTCAGTGTCCTTGCTGTTGTCTCTCAGTTACCCAGCCGGCCCAGTCTGCTCCCACTGTCACTCTGTCAGTGTCCTTGCTGTTGTCTCTCAGTTACCCAGCCGGCCCAGTCTGCTCCCACTGTCACTCTGTCAGTGTCCTTGCTGTTGTCTCTCAGTTACCCAGCCGGCCCAGACTGCTCCCACTGTCACTCTGTCACTGTCCTTGCTGTTGTCTCTCAGTTACCCAGCCGGCCCAGACTGCTCCCACTGTCACTCTGTCAGTGTCCTTGCTGTTGTCTCTCAGTTACCCAGCCGGCCCAGACTGCTCCCGCTGTCACTCTGTCACTGTCCTTGCTGTTGTCTCTCAGTTACCCAGCCGGCCCAGACTGCTCCCACTGTCACTCTGTCAGTGTCCTTGCTGTTGTCTCTCAGTTACCCAGCCGGCCCAGACTGCTCCCACTGTCACTCTATCAGTGTCCTTGCTGTTTTCTCTCAGTTACCCAGCCGGCCCAGACTGCTCTCACAGTCACTCTGTCAGTGTCCTTGCTGTTGCCTCTCAGTTACCCAGCCGGCCCAGACTGCTCCCACTGTCACTCTGTCAGTGTCCTTGCTGTTGTCTCTCAGTTACCCAGCCGGCCCAGACTGCTCCCACTGTCACTCTGTCAGTGTCCTTGCTGTTGTTTCTCAGTTACCCATCCGGCCCAGACTGCTCCCACTGTCACTCTGTCAGTGTCCTTGCTGTTGTCTCTCAGTTGCCCAGAAGGCCCAGACTGCTCCCACTGTCACTCTGTCAGTGTCCTTGCTGTTGTCTCTCAGTTACCCAGCCGGCCCAGATTGCTCCCACTGTCACTCTGTCAGTGTCCTTGCTGTTGTCTCTCAGTTGCCCAGAAGGCCCAGACTGCTCCCACTGTCACTCTGTCACTGTCCTTGCTGTTGTCTCTCAGTTACCCAACCGGCCCAGACTGCTCCCACTGTCACTCTGTCACTGTCCTTGCTGTTGTCTCTCAGTTACCCAGCCGGCCCAGACTGCTCCCACTGTCACTCTGTCACTGTCCTTGCTGTTGTCTCTCAGTTACCCAGCCGGCCCAGACTGCTCCCACTGTCACTCTGTCAGTGTCCTTGCTGTAGTCTATCAGTTACCCAGCCGGCCCAGACTGCTCCCACTGTCACTCTGTCACTGTCCTTGCTGTTCAGTTAACCAGCCGTCCCAGACTGCTCCCACTGTTACTCTGTCAGTGTCCTTGCTGATGTCTCTCAGTTACACAGCCGGCCCAGACTGCTCCCACTGTCACTCTGTCACTGTCCATGCTGTTGTCTCTCAGTTACCCAGCCGGCCCAGACTGCTCCCACTGTCAATCTGTCAGTGTCCTTGCTGTAGTCTATCAGTTACCCAGCCGGCCCAGACTGCTCCCACTGTCACTCTGTCACTGTCCTTGCTGTTCAGTTAACCAGCCGTCCCAGACTGCTCCCACTGTCACTCTGTCAGTGTCCTTGCTGTTGTCTCTCAGTTACCCAGCCGGCCCAGTCTGCTCCCACTGTCACTCTGTCAGTGTCCTTGCTGTTGTCTCTCAGTTACCCAGCCGGCCCAGACTGCTCCCACTGTCACTCTGTCACTGTCCTTGCTGTTGTCTCTCAGTTACCCAGCCGGCCCAGACTGCTCCCACTGTCACTCTGTCAGTGTCCTTGCTGTTGTCTCTCAGTTACCCAGCCGGCCCAGACTGCTCCCGCTGTCACTCTGTCACTGTCCTTGCTGTTGTCTCTCAGTTACCCAGCCGGCCCAGACTGCTCCCACTGTCACTCTGTCAGTGTCCTTGCTGTTGTCTCTCAGTTACCCAGCCGGCCCAGACTGCTCCCACTGTCACTCTATCAGTGTCCTTGCTGTTTTCTCTCAGTTACCCAGCCGGCCCAGACTGCTCTCACAGTCACTCTGTCAGTGTCCTTGCTGTTGCCTCTCAGTTACCCAGCCGGCCCAGACTGCTCCCACTGTCACTCTGTCAGTGTCCTTGCTGTTGTCTCTCAGTTACCCAGCCGGCCCAGACTGCTCCCACTGTCACTCTGTCAGTGTCCTTGCTGTTGTTTCTCAGTTACCCATCCGGCCCAGACTGCTCCCACTGTCACTCTGTCAGTGTCCTTGCTGTTGTCTCTCAGTTGCCCAGAAGGCCCAGACTGCTCCCACTGTCACTCTGTCAGTGTCCTTGCTGTTGTCTCTCAGTTACCCAGCCGGCCCAGATTGCTCCCACTGTCACTCTGTCAGTGTCCTTGCTGTTGTCTCTCAGTTGCCCAGAAGGCCCAGACTGCTCCCACTGTCACTCTGTCACTGTCCTTGCTGTTGTCTCTCAGTTACCCAACCGGCCCAGACTGCTCCCACTGTCACTCTGTCACTGTCCTTGCTGTTGTCTCTCAGTTACCCAGCCGGCCCAGACTGCTCCCACTGTCACTCTGTCACTGTCCTTGCTGTTGTCTCTCAGTTACCCAGCCGGCCCAGACTGCTCCCACTGTCACTCTGTCAGTGTCCTTGCTGTAGTCTATCAGTTACCCAGCCGGCCCAGACTGCTCCCACTGTCACTCTGTCACTGTCTTTGCTGTTCAGTTAACCAGCCGTCCCAGACTTCTCCCACTGTCACTCTGTCAGTGTCCTTGCTGATGTCTCTCAGTTACACAGCCGGCCCAGACTGCTCCCACTGTCACTCTGTCACTGTCCATGCTGTTGTCTCTCAGTTACCCAGCCGGCCCAGACTGCTCCCACTGTCAATCTGTCAGTGTCCTTGCTGTAGTCTATCAGTTACCCAGCCGGCCCAGACTGCTCCCACTGTCACTCTGTCACTGTCCTTGCTGTTCAGTTAACCAGCCGTCCCAGACTGCTCCCACTGTCACTCTGTCAGTGTCCTTGCTGTTGTCTCTCAGTTACCCAGCCGGCCCAGACTGCTCTCACTGTCACCCTGTCACTGTCTTTGCTGTTGTCTCTCAGTTACCAGCCGGCCCAGACTACTCCCACTGTCACTCTGTCACTGTCCTTGCTGTTGTCTCTCAGTTACCCAGCCGGCCCAGACTGCTCCCACTGTCACTCTGTCACTGTCCTTGCTGTTCAGTTAACCAGCCGGCCCAGACTGCTCCCACTGTCACTCTGTCAGTGTCCTTGCTGTTGTCTCTCAGTTACCCAGCCGGCCCAGACTGCTCCCACTGTCACTCTGTCAGTGTCCTTGCTGTTGTCTCTCAGTTACCCAGCCGGCCCAGACTGCTCTCACTGTCACTCTGTCAGTGTCCTTGCTGTTGTCTCTCAGTTACCCAGCCGGCCCAGACTGCTCCCACTGTCACTCTGTCAGTGTCCTTGCTGTTGTGTATCAGCTACCCAGCCGGCCCAGACTGCTCCCACCACTTTCCCTATGTCAGTGTCAATGCTGTTGTCTCTCAGTTACCTAGCCGGCCCAGACTGCTCCCACTGTCACTCTGTCACTGTCCTTGCTGTTGACTCTCAGTTACCCAGCCGGCCCAGACTGCTCCCACTGTCACTCTGTCAGTGTCCTTGCTGTTGTCTCTCAGTTACCCAGCCGGTCCAGACTGCTCCCACTGTCACTCTGTCACTGTCCTTGCTGTTGTCTCTCAGTTACCCAGCCGGCCCAGACTCCTCCCAGTGTCACTCTGTCAGTGTCCTTGCTGTTGTCTCTCAGTTACCCAGCCGGCCCAGATTGCTCCCACTGTGACTCTGTCAGTGTCCTTGCTGATGTCTCTCAGTTACCCAGCCGGCCTAGACTGCTCCCACTGTCACTCTGTCAGTGTACTTGCTGTTGTCCCCCAGTTACCCAGCCGGTCCAGACTGCTCCCACTGTCACTCTGTCACTGTCCTTGCTGTTGTATCTCAGTTACCCAGCCGGCCCAGACTGCTCTCACTGTCACTCTGTCTCTGTCCTTGCTGTTGTATCTCAGTTACCCAGCCGGCCCAGACTGCTCCCACTGTCAGTCTGTCAGTGTCCTTGCTGTTGTCTCTCAGTTACCCAACCGGCCCAGACTGCTCCCACTGTCTCTCTGTCAGTGTCCTTGCTGTTGTCTCTCAGTTACCCAGCCGGCCCAGACTGCTCCCACTGTCTCTCTGTCACTGACCTTGCTGTTGTCTCTCAGTTACCCAGCCGGCCCAGACTGCTCCCACTGTCTCTCTGTCACTGACCTTGCTGTTGTCTCTCAGTTACCCAGCCGGCCCAGACTGCTCCCACTGTCACTCTGTCAGTGTCCTTGCTGTTGTCTCTCAGTTAACCAGCCGGCCCAGACTGCTCCCACTGTCACTCTGTCACTGTCCTTGCTGTTGTCTCTCAGTTACTCAGCCGGCCCAGACTGCTCCCACTGTCACTCTGTCAGTGTCCTTGCTGTTGTCTCTCAGTTACCCAGTCGGCCCAGACTGCTCCCACTGTCACTCTGTCAGTGTCCTTGCTGTTGTCTCTCAGTTACTCAGCCGGCCCAGACTGCTCCCACTGTCACTCTGTCAGTGTCCTTGCTGTTGTCTCTCAGTTAACCAGCCGGCCCAGACTGCTCCCACTGTCACTCTGTCAGTGTCCTTGCTGTTGTCTCTCAGTTAACCAGCCGGTCCAGACTGCTCCCACTGTCACTCTGTCAGTGTCCTTGCTGTTGTCTCTCAGTTACTCAGCCGGCCCAGACTGCTCCCACTGTCACTCTGTCAGTGTCCTTGCTGTTGTCTCTCTGTTACCCAGCCTGCCCAGACTGCTCCCACTGTCAATCTCTCAGTGTCCTTGCTGTTGTCTCTCTGTTACCCAGCCTGCCCAGACTGCTCCCACTGTCACTCTGTCAGTGTCCTTGCTGTTGTCTCTCAGTTACCCAGCCGGCCCAAACTGCTCCCACTGTCTCTCTGTCAGTGTCCTTGCTGTTTTCTCTCAGTTACCCAGCCGGCCCAGACTGCTCCCACTGTCACTCTGTCACTGTCCTTGCTGTTGTCTCTCAGTTACCAGCCGGCCCAGACTACTCCCACTGTCACTCTGTCACTGTCCTTGCTGTTGTCTCTCAGTTACCCAGCCGGCCCAGACTGCTCCCACTGTCACTCTGTCACTGTCCTTGCTGTTTTCTCTCAGTTACCCAGCCGGCCCAGATTGCTCCCACTGTCACTCTGTCAGTGTCCTTGCTGTTGTCTCTCAGTTGCCCAGAAGGCCCAGACTGCTCCCACTGTCACTCTGTCAGTGTCCTTGCTGTTGTCTCTCAGTTACCCAGTCGGCCCAGACTGCTCCCACTGTCACTCTGTCACTGTCCTTGCTGTTGTCTCTCAGTTACCAGCCGGCCCAGACTACTCCCACTGTCACTCTGTCACTGTCCTTGCTGTTGTCTCTCAGTTACCCAGCCGGCCCAGACTGCTCCCACTGTCACTCTGTCACTGTCCTTGCTGTTTTCTCTCAGTTACCCAGCCGGCCCAGATTGCTCCCACTGTCACTCTGTCAGTGTCCTTGCTGTTTTCTCTCAGTTACCCAGCCGGCCCAGACTGCTCCCGCTGTCACTCTGTCAGTGACCTTGCTGTTGTTTCTCAGTTACCCAGCCGGCCCAGACTGCTCCCACTGTCACTCTGTCTGTGTCCTTGCTGTTGTCTCTCAGTTACCCAACCGGCCCAGACTGCTCCCACTGTCACTGTCACTGCCCTTGCTGTTGTCTCTCAGTTACCCAGCCGGCCCAGACTGCTCCCACTGTCACTCTGTCACTGTCCTTGCTGTTGTCTCTCAGTTACCCAGCCGGCCCAGACTGCTCCCACTGTCACTCTGTCAGTGTCCTTGCTGTAGTCTATCAGTTACCCAGCCGGCCCAGACTGCTCCCACTGTCACTCTGTCACTGTCCTTGCTGTTCAGTTAACATGCCGTCCCAGACTGCTCCCACTGTCACTCTGTCACTGTCCTTGC
The DNA here is from genome assembly GCF_047496885.1 of Scyliorhinus torazame. Classification (NCBI taxonomy): domain Eukaryota; kingdom Metazoa; phylum Chordata; class Chondrichthyes; order Carcharhiniformes; family Scyliorhinidae; genus Scyliorhinus; species Scyliorhinus torazame. The sequence goes on along the minus strand of NW_027307805.1, from coordinate 322,525 downwards.
TGTTGTCTCTCAGTTACCCAGCCGGCCCAGACTGCTCCCACTGTCACTCTGTCAGTGTCCTTGCTGTTGTCTCTCAGTTACCCAGCCGGCCCAGACTGCTCCCACTGTCACTCTGTCACTGTCTTTGCTGTTGTCTCTCAGTTACCAGCCGGCCCAGACTGCTCCCACTGTCACTCTGTCACTGTCCTTGCTGTTGTCTCTCAGTTACCCAGCCGGCCCAGACTGCTCCCACTGTCACTCTGTCACTGTCCTTGCTGTTTTCTCTCAGTTACCCAGCCGGCCCAGACTGCTCCCACTGTCACTCTGTCAGTGTCCTTTCTGTTGTCTCTCAGTTACCCAGCCGGCCCAGACTGCTCCCACTGTCACTCTGTCACTGTCCTTGCTGTTTTCTATCAGTTACCCAGCCGGCCCAGACTGCTCCCACAGTCACTCTGTCAGTGTCCTTGCTGTTGTCTCTCACTTACCCAGCCGGCCCAGACTGCTCCCACTGTCACTCTGTCACTGTCCTTGCTGTTGTCTCTCAGTTACCCAGCCGGCCCACACTGCTCCCACTGTCTCTCTGTCAGAGTCCTTGCTGTTGTCTCTCAGTTACCCAGCCGGCCCAGACTGCTCCCACTGTCACTCTGTCACTGTCCTTGCTGTTTTCTCTCAGTTACCCAGCCGGCCCAGACTGCTCCCACAGTCACTCTGTCAGTGTCCTTGCTGTTGTCTCTCACTTACCCAGCCGGCCCAGACTGCTCCCACTGTCACTCTGTCACTGTCCTTGCTGTTGTCTCTCAGTTACCCAGCCGGCCCACACTGCTCCCACTGTCTCTCTGTCAGAGTCCTTGCTGTTGTCTCTCAGTTACACAGCCGGCCCAGACTGCTCCCACTGTCACTCTGTCAGTGTCCTTGCTGTTGTCTCTCAGTTACCCAGCCGGCCCAGACTGCTCCCACTGTCACTCTGTCAGTGTCCTTGCTGTTGTCTCTCAGTTACCCAGCCGGCCCAGACTGCTCCCACTGTCACTCTGTCAGTGTCCTTGCTGTTGTCTCTCAGTTACCCAGCCGGCCCAGACTTCTCTCACTGTCACTCTGTCAGTGTCCTTGCTGTTGTCTCTCAGTTACCCAGCCGGCCCAGACTGCTCCCACTGTCACTCTGTCAGTGTCCTTGCTGTTGTGTATCAGCTACCCAGCCGGCCCAGACTGCTCCCACCACTTTCCCTATGTCAGTGTCAATGCTGTTGTTTCTCAGTTACCTAGCCGGCCCAGACTGCTCCCACTGTCACTCTGTCACTGTCCTTGCTGTTGACTCTCAGTTACCCAGCCGGCCCAGACTCCTCCCAGTGTCACTCTGTCAGTGTCCTTGCTGTTGTCTCTCAGTTACCCAGCCGGCCGAGACTGCTCCCACTGTCACTCTGTCAGTGTACTTGCTGTTGTCCCCCAGTTACCCAGCCGGTCCAGACTGCTCCCACTGTCACTCTGTCACTGTCCTTGCTGTTGTATCTCAGTTACCCAGCCGGCCCAGACTGCTCTCACTGTCACTCTGTCTCTGTCCTTGCTGTTGTATCTCAGTTACCCAGCCGGCCCAGACTGCTCCCACTGTCTCTCTGTCAGTGTCCTTGCTGTTGTCTCTCAGTTACCCAACCGGCCCAGACTGCTCCCACTGTCTCTCTGTCAGTGTCCTTGCTGTTGTCTCTCAGTTACCCAGCCGGCCCAGACTGCTCCCACTGTCACTCTACCAGTGTCCTTGCTGTTGTCTCTCAGTTACCCAACCGGCCCAGACTGCTCCCACTGTCTCTCTGTCAGTGTCCTTGCTGTTGTCTCTCAGTTACCCAGCCGGCCCAGACTGCTCCCACTGTCACTCTGTCACTGACCTTGCTGTTGTCTCTCAGTTACCCAGCCGGCCCAGACTGCTCCCACTGTCACTCTGTCAGTGTCCTTGCTGTTGTCTCTCAGTTACCAGCCGGCCCAGACTGCTCCCACTGTCACTCTGTCAGTGTCCTTGCTGTTGTCTCTCAGTTACCCAGCCGGCCCAGACTGCTCCCACTGTCACTCTGTCACTGTCCTTGCTGTTGTCTCTCAGTTACCCAGCCGGCCCAGACTGCTCCCACTGTCACTCTGTCAGTGTCCTTGCTGTTGTCTCTCAGTTACCCAGCCGGCCCAGACTGCTCCCACTGTCACTCTGTCAGTGTCCTTGCTGTTGTCTCTCAGTTACCAGCCGGCCCAGACTACTCCCACTGTCACTCTGTCACTGTCCTTGCTGTTGTCTCTCAGTTACCCAGCCGGCCCAGACTGCTCCCACTGTCACTCTGTCACTGTCCTTGCTGTTTTCTCTCAGTTACCCAGCCGGCCCAGACTGCTCCCACTGTCACTCTTTCAGTGTCCTTTCTGTTGTCTCTCAGTTACCCAGCCGGCCCACACTGCTCCCACTGTCACTCTGTCACTGTCCTTGCTGTTGTCTCTCAGTTACCCAGCCGGCCCAGACTGCTCCCACTGTCACTCTGTCACTGTCCTTGCTGTTTTCTCTCAGTTACCCAGCCGGCCCAGACTGCTCCCACAGTCACTCTGTCAGTGTCCTTGCTGTTGTCTCTCACTTACCCAGCCGGCCCAGACTGCTCCCACTGTCACTCTGTCACTGTCCTTGCTGTTGTCTCTCAGTTACCCAGCCGGCCCAGACTGCTCCACCTGTCTCTCTGTCAGAGTCCTTGCTGTTGTCTCTCAGTTACCCAGCCGGCCCAGACTGCTCCCGCTGTCACTCTGTCAGTGTCCTTGCTGTTGTCTCTCAGTTACCCAGCCGGCCCAGACTGCTCCCACTGTCACTCTGTCAGTGTCCTTGCTGTTGTCTCTCAGTTACCCAGCCGGCCCAGACTGCTCCCACTGTCACTCTGTCACTGTCCTTGCTGTTGTCTCTCAGTTACCCAGCCGGCCCAGACTGCTCCCACTGTCACCCTCTCAGTGTCCTTGCTGTTGTCTCTCAGTTATCCAGCCGGCCCAGACTACTCCCATTGTCACTCTGTCACTGTCCTTGCTGTTGTCTCTCAGTTACCCAGCCGGCCCAGACTGCTCCCACTGTCACTCTGTCAGTGTCCTTGCTGTTGTCTCTCAGTTACCCAGCCGATCCAGACTGCTCCCACTGTCACTCTGTCAGTGTCCTTGCTGTTGTCTCTCAGTTACCCAGCCGGCCCAGACTGCTCCCACTGTCACTCTGTCAGTGTCCTTGCTGTTGTCTCTCAGTGACCCAGCCGGCCCAGACGACTCCCACTGTCACTCTGTCACTGTCCTTGCTGTTGTCTCTCAGTTAACCAGCCGTCCCAGACTGCTCTCACTGTCACTCTGTCAGTGTCCTTGCTGTTGTTTCTCAGTTACCCAGCCGGCCCAGACTGCTCCCGCTGTCACTCTGTCAGGGTCCTTGCTGTTGTCTCTCAGTTACCCAGCCGGCCCACACTGCTCCCACTGTCACCCTGTCAGTGTCCTTGCTGTTGTCTCTCAGTTACCCAGCCGGCACAGACTGCTCCCACTGTCACTCTGTCAGTGTCCTTGCTGTTGTCTCTCAGTTACCCAGCCGGCCCAGACTACTCCCACTGTCACTCTGTCACTGTCCTTGCTGTTGTCTCTCAGTTACCCAGCCGGCCCAGACTGCTCCCACTGTCACTCTGTCAGTGTCCTTGCTGTTTTCTCTCAGTTACCCAGCCGGCCCATACTGCTCCCACTGTCACTCTGTCAGTGTCCTTGCTGTTGTCTCTCAGTTACCCAGCCGGCCCAGACTGCTCCCACTGTCACTCTGTCACTGTCCTTGCTGTTGTCTCTCAGTTACCCTGCCGTCCCAGACTGCTCCCACTGTCACTCTGTCAGTGTCCTTGCTGTTGTCTCTCAGTTACCTCGCCGGCCCAGACTGCTCCCACTGTCACCCTCTCAGTGTCCTTGCTGTTGTCTCTCAGTTATCCAGCCGGCCCAGACTACTCCCATTGTCACTCTGTCACTGTCCTTGCTGTTGTGTCTCAGTTACCCTGCCGTCCCAGACTGCTCCCACTGTCACTCTGTCAGTGCCCTTGCTGTTGTCTCTCAGTTACCCAGCCGGCCCAGACTGCTCCCACTGTCACTCTGTCAGTGTCCTTGCTGTTGTCTCTCAGTTACCCAGTCGGCCCAGACTGCTCCCACTGTCACTCTGTCAGTGTCCTTGCTGTTGTCTCTCAGTTACCCAGCCGGCCCAGACTGCTCCCACTGTCACTCTGTCAGTGTCCTTGCTGTTGTCTCTCAGTTACCAAGATGGCCCAGACTGCTCCCACTGTCACTCTGTCACTGTCATTGCTGTTGTCCCCCAGTTACCCAGCCGGCCCAGACTGCTCCCACTGTCACTCTGTCAGTGACCTTGCTGTTGTCTCTCAGTTACCCAGCCGGCCCAGACTGCTCCCACTGTCACTCTGTCACTGTCCTTGCTGTTGTCTCTCAGTTACCCAGCCGACCGAGACTGCTGCCACCACTGTCACTATCCTAGTTGTTGTCTCTCTGTTAACAAGTCTGCCCAGACTGGTCTGTCCACTGTCACTCTGTCAGTGTCCTTGCTGTTGTCTCTAATTTAGCCAGTCAGCCAAACTGCTCCCACCACAGTCACTCTGTCACTATCCTTGCTGTTGTCTCTCAGTTACCCAGCCGGCCCAGACTGCTCCCACTGTCACTCTGTCAGTGTCCTTGCTGTTGTCTCTCAGTTACCCAGCCGGCCCAGACTGCTCCCACTGTCACTCTGTCAGCGTCCTTGCTGTTGTCTCTCAGTTACCCAGCCGGCCCAGACTGTTCCCACTGTCACACTGTCAGTGTCCTTGCTCTTTACTCTCAGTTATCCAGCCGGCCCAGACTGCTCCCGCTGTCACTCTGTCAGTGTCCTTGCTGTTGTCTCTCAGTTACCCAGCCGGCCCAGACTGCTCCCACTGTCACTCTGTCAGTGTCCTTGCTGTTGTCTCTCAGTTACCAAGATGGCCCAGACTGCTCCCACTGTCACTCTGTCACTGTCATTGCTGTTGTCCCCCAGTTACCCAGCCGGCCCAGACTGCTCCCACTGTCACTCTGTCAGTGACCTTGCTGTTGTCTCTCAGTTACCCAGCCGGCCCAGACTGCTCCCACTGTCACTCTGTCAGTGACCTTGCTGTTGTCTCTCAGTTACCCAGCCGGTCCAGACTGCTCCCACTGTCACTCTGTCACTGTCCTTGCTGTTGTCTCTCAGTTACCCAGCCGGCCCAGACTGCTCCCACTGTCACTCTGTCACTGTCCTTGCTGTTTTCTCTCAGTTACCCAGCCGGCCCAGACTGCTCCCGCTGTCACTCTGTCAGTGACCTTGCTGTTGTTTCTCAGTTACCCAGCCGGCCCAGACTGCTCCCACTGTCACTCTGTCTGTGTCCTTGCTGTTGTCTCTCAGTTACCCAACCGGCCCAGACTGCTCCCACTGTCACTGTCACTGCCCTTGCTGTTGTCTCTCAGTTACCCAGCCGGCCCAGACTGCTCCCACTGTCACTCTGTCACTGTCCTTGCTGTTGTCTCTCAGTTACCCAGCCGGCCCAGACTGCTCCCACTGTCACTCTGTCAGTGTCCTTGCTGTAGTCTATCAGTTACCCAGCCGGCCCAGACTGCTCCCACTGTCACTCTGTCACTGTCCTTGCTGTTCAGTTAACATGCCGTCCCAGACTGCTCCCACTGTCACTCTGTCACTGTCCTTGCTGTTGTCTCTCAGTTACCCAGCCGGCCCAGACTGCTCCCACTGTCACTCTGTCAGTGTCCTTGCTGTTGTCTCTCAGTTACCCAGCCGGCCCAGACTGCTCCCACTGTCACTCTGTCACTGTCTTTGCTGTTGTCTCTCAGTTACCAGCCGGCCCAGACTGCTCCCACTGTCACTCTGTCACTGTCCTTGCTGTTGTCTCTCAGTTACCCAGCCGGCCCAGACTGCTCCCACTGTCACTCTGTCACTGTCCTTGCTGTTTTCTCTCAGTTACCCAGCCGGCCCAGACTGCTCCCACTGTCACTCTGTCAGTGTCCTTTCTGTTGTCTCTCAGTTACCCAGCCGGCCCAGACTGCTCCCACTGTCACTCTGTCACTGTCCTTGCTGTTTTCTATCAGTTACCCAGCCGGCCCAGACTGCTCCCACAGTCACTCTGTCAGTGTCCTTGCTGTTGTCTCTCACTTACCCAGCCGGCCCAGACTGCTCCCACTGTCACTCTGTCACTGTCCTTGCTGTTGTCTCTCAGTTACCCAGCCGGCCCACACTGCTCCCACTGTCTCTCTGTCAGAGTCCTTGCTGTTGTCTCTCAGTTACCCAGCCGGCCCAGACTGCTCCCACTGTCACTCTGTCACTGTCCTTGCTGTTTTCTCTCAGTTACCCAGCCGGCCCAGACTGCTCCCACAGTCACTCTGTCAGTGTCCTTGCTGTTGTCTCTCACTTACCCAGCCGGCCCAGACTGCTCCCACTGTCACTCTGTCACTGTCCTTGCTGTTGTCTCTCAGTTACCCAGCCGGCCCACACTGCTCCCACTGTCTCTCTGTCAGAGTCCTTGCTGTTGTCTCTCAGTTACACAGCCGGCCCAGACTGCTCCCACTGTCACTCTGTCAGTGTCCTTGCTGTTGTCTCTCAGTTACCCAGCCGGCCCAGACTGCTCCCACTGTCACTCTGTCAGTGTCCTTGCTGTTGTCTCTCAGTTACCCAGCCGGCCCAGACTGCTCCCACTGTCACTCTGTCAGTGTCCTTGCTGTTGTCTCTCAGTTACCCAGCCGGCCCAGACTTCTCTCACTGTCACTCTGTCAGTGTCCTTGCTGTTGTCTCTCAGTTACCCAGCCGGCCCAGACTGCTCCCACTGTCACTCTGTCAGTGTCCTTGCTGTTGTGTATCAGCTACCCAGCCGGCCCAGACTGCTCCCACCACTTTCCCTATGTCAGTGTCAATGCTGTTGTTTCTCAGTTACCTAGCCGGCCCAGACTGCTCCCACTGTCACTCTGTCACTGTCCTTGCTGTTGACTCTCAGTTACCCAGCCGGCCCAGACTCCTCCCAGTGTCACTCTGTCAGTGTCCTTGCTGTTGTCTCTCAGTTACCCAGCCGGCCGAGACTGCTCCCACTGTCACTCTGTCAGTGTACTTGCTGTTGTCCCCCAGTTACCCAGCCGGTCCAGACTGCTCCCACTGTCACTCTGTCACTGTCCTTGCTGTTGTATCTCAGTTACCCAGCCGGCCCAGACTGCTCTCACTGTCACTCTGTCTCTGTCCTTGCTGTTGTATCTCAGTTACCCAGCCGGCCCAGACTGCTCCCACTGTCTCTCTGTCAGTGTCCTTGCTGTTGTCTCTCAGTTACCCAACCGGCCCAGACTGCTCCCACTGTCTCTCTGTCAGTGTCCTTGCTGTTGTCTCTCAGTTACCCAGCCGGCCCAGACTGCTCCCACTGTCACTCTACCAGTGTCCTTGCTGTTGTCTCTCAGTTACCCAACCGGCCCAGACTGCTCCCACTGTCTCTCTGTCAGTGTCCTTGCTGTTGTCTCTCAGTTACCCAGCCGGCCCAGACTGCTCCCACTGTCACTCTGTCACTGACCTTGCTGTTGTCTCTCAGTTACCCAGCCGGCCCAGACTGCTCCCACTGTCACTCTGTCAGTGTCCTTGCTGTTGTCTCTCAGTTACCAGCCGGCCCAGACTGCTCCCACTGTCACTCTGTCAGTGTCCTTGCTGTTGTCTCTCAGTTACCCAGCCGGCCCAGACTGCTCCCACTGTCACTCTGTCACTGTCCTTGCTGTTGTCTCTCAGTTACCCAGCCGGCCCAGACTGCTCCCACTGTCACTCTGTCAGTGTCCTTGCTGTTGTCTCTCAGTTACCCAGCCGGCCCAGACTGCTCCCACTGTCACTCTGTCAGTGTCCTTGCTGTTGTCTCTCAGTTACCAGCCGGCCCAGACTACTCCCACTGTCACTCTGTCACTGTCCTTGCTGTTGTCTCTCAGTTACCCAGCCGGCCCAGACTGCTCCCACTGTCACTCTGTCACTGTCCTTGCTGTTTTCTCTCAGTTACCCAGCCGGCCCAGACTGCTCCCACTGTCACTCTTTCAGTGTCCTTTCTGTTGTCTCTCAGTTACCCAGCCGGCCCACACTGCTCCCACTGTCACTCTGTCACTGTCCTTGCTGTTGTCTCTCAGTTACCCAGCCGGCCCAGACTGCTCCCACTGTCACTCTGTCACTGTCCTTGCTGTTTTCTCTCAGTTACCCAGCCGGCCCAGACTGCTCCCACAGTCACTCTGTCAGTGTCCTTGCTGTTGTCTCTCACTTACCCAGCCGGCCCAGACTGCTCCCACTGTCACTCTGTCACTGTCCTTGCTGTTGTCTCTCAGTTACCCAGCCGGCCCAGACTGCTCCACCTGTCTCTCTGTCAGAGTCCTTGCTGTTGTCTCTCAGTTACCCAGCCGGCCCAGACTGCTCCCGCTGTCACTCTGTCAGTGTCCTTGCTGTTGTCTCTCAGTTACCCAGCCGGCCCAGACTGCTCCCACTGTCACTCTGTCAGTGTCCTTGCTGTTGTCTCTCAGTTACCCAGCCGGCCCAGACTGCTCCCACTGTCACTCTGTCACTGTCCTTGCTGTTGTCTCTCAGTTACCCAGCCGGCCCAGACTGCTCCCACTGTCACCCTCTCAGTGTCCTTGCTGTTGTCTCTCAGTTATCCAGCCGGCCCAGACTACTCCCATTGTCACTCTGTCACTGTCCTTGCTGTTGTCTCTCAGTTACCCAGCCAGCCCAGACTGCTCCCACTGTCACTCTGTCAGTGTCCTTGCTGTTGTCTCTCAGTTACCCAGCCGATCCAGACTGCTCCCACTGTCACTCTGTCAGTGTCCTTGCTGTTGTCTCTCAGTTACCCAGCCGGTCCAGACTGCTCCCACTGTCACTCTGTCACTGTCCTTGCTGTTGTATCTCAGTTACCCAGCCGGCCCAGACTGCTCTCACTGTCACTCTGTCTCTGTCCTTGCTGTTGTATCTCAGTTACCCAGCCGGCCCAGACTGCTCCCACTGTCTCTCTGTCAGTGTCCTTGCTGTTGTCTCTCAGTTACCCAACCGGCCCAGACTGCTCCCACTGTCTCTCTGTCAGTGTCCTTGCTGTTGTCTCTCAGTTACCCAGCCGGCCCAGACTGCTCCCACTGTCACTCTACCAGTGTCCTTGCTGTTGTCTCTCAGTTACCCAACCGGCCCAGACTGCTCCCACTGTCTCTCTGTCAGTGTCCTTGCTGTTGTCTCTCAGTTACCCAGCCGGCCCAGACTGCTCCCACTGTCACTCTGTCACTGACCTTGCTGTTGTCTCTCAGTTACCCAGCCGGCCCAGACTGCTCCCACTGTCACTCTGTCAGTGTCCTTGCTGTTGTCTCTCAGTTACCAGCCGGCCCAGACTGCTCCCACTGTCACTCTGTCAGTGTCCTTGCTGTTGTCTCTCAGTTACCCAGCCGGCCCAGACTGCTCCCACTGTCACTCTGTCACTGTCCTTGCTGTTGTCTCTCAGTTACCCAGCCGGCCCAGACTGCTCCCACTGTCACTCTGTCAGTGTCCTTGCTGTTGTCTCTCAGTTACCCAGCCGGCCCAGACTGCTCCCACTGTCACTCTGTCAGTGTCCTTGCTGTTGTCTCTCAGTTACCAGCCGGCCCAGACTACTCCCACTGTCACTCTGTCACTGTCCTTGCTGTTGTCTCTCAGTTACCCAGCCGGCCCAGACTGCTCCCACTGTCACTCTGTCACTGTCCTTGCTGTTTTCTCTCAGTTACCCAGCCGGCCCAGACTGCTCCCACTGTCACTCTTTCAGTGTCCTTTCTGTTGTCTCTCAGTTACCCAGCCGGCCCACACTGCTCCCACTGTCACTCTGTCACTGTCCTTGCTGTTGTCTCTCAGTTACCCAGCCGGCCCAGACTGCTCCCACTGTCACTCCGTCACTGTCCTTGCTGTTTTCTCTCAGTTACCCAGCCGGCCCAGACTGCTCCCACAGTCACTCTGTCAGTGTCCTTGCTGTTGTCTCTCACTTACCCAGCCGGCCCAGACTGCTCCCACTGTCACTCTGTCACTGTCCTTGCTGTTGTCTCTCAGTTACCCAGCCGGCCCAGACTGCTCCACCTGTCTCTCTGTCAGAGTCCTTGCTGTTGTCTCTCAGTTACCCAGCCGGCCCAGACTGCTCCCGCTGTCACTCTGTCAGTGTCCTTGCTGTTGTCTCTCAGTTACCCAGCCGGCCCAGACTGCTCCCACTGTCACTCTGTCAGTGTCCTTGCTGTTGTCTCTCAGTTACCCAGCCGGCCCAGACTGCTCCCACTGTCACTCTGTCACTGTCCTTGCTGTTGTCTCTCAGTTACCCAGCCGGCCCAGACTGCTCCCACTGTCACCCTCTCAGTGTCCTTGCTGTTGTCTCTCAGTTATCCAGCCGGCCCAGACTACTCCCATTGTCACTCTGTCACTGTCCTTGCTGTTGTCTCTCAGTTACCCAGCCGGCCCAGACTGCTCCCACTGTCACTCTGTCAGTGTCCTTGCTGTTGTCTCTCAGTTACCCAGCCGATCCAGACTGCTCCCACTGTCACTCTGTCAGTGTCCTTGCTGTTGTCTCTCAGTTACCCAGCCGGCCCAGACTGCTCCCACTGTCACTCTGTCAGTGTCCTTGCTGTTGTCTCTCAGTGACCCAGCCGGCCCAGACGACTCCCACTGTCACTCTGTCACTGTCCTTGCTGTTGTCTCTCAGTTAACCAGCCGTCCCAGACTGCTCTCACTGTCACTCTGTCAGTGTCCTTGCTGTTGTTTCTCAGTTACCCAGCCGGCCCAGACTGCTCCCGCTGTCACTCTGTCAGGGTCCTTGCTGTTGTCTCTCAGTTACCCAGCCGGCCCACACTGCTCCCACTGTCACCCTGTCAGTGTCCTTGCTGTTGTCTCTCAGTTACCCAGCCGGCCCAGACTGCTCCCACTGTCACTCTGTCAGTGTCCTTGCTGTTGTCTCTCAGTTACCCAGCCGGCCCAGACTACTCCCACTGTCACTCTGTCACTGTCCTTGCTGTTGTCTCTCAGTTACCCAGCCGGCCCAGACTGCTCCCACTGTCACTCTGTCAGTGTCCTTGCTGTTTTCTCTCAGTTACCCAGCCGGCCCATACTGCTCCCACTGTCACTCTGTCAGTGTCCTTGCTGTTGTCTCTCAGTTACCCAGCCGGCCCAGACTGCTCCCACTGTCACTCTGTCACTGTCCTTGCTGTTGTCTCTCAGTTACCCTGCCGTCCCAGACTGCTCCCACTGTCACTCTGTCAGTGTCCTTGCTGTTGTCTCTCAGTTACCTCGCCGGCCCAGACTGCTCCCACTGTCACCCTCTCAGTGTCCTTGCTGTTGTCTCTCAGTTATCCAGCCGGCCCAGACTACTCCCATTGTCACTCTGTCACTGTCCTTGCTGTTGTGTCTCAGTTACCCTGCCGTCCCAGACTGCTCCCACTGTCACTCTGTCAGTGCCCTTGCTGTTGTCTCTCAGTTACCCAGCCGGCCCAGACTGCTCCCACTGTCACTCTGTCAGTGTCCTTGCTGTTGTCTCTCAGTTACCCAGTCGGCCCAGACTGCTCCCACTGTCACTCTGTCAGTGTCCTTGCTGTTGTCTCTCAGTTACCCAGCCGGCCCAGACTGCTCCCACTGTCACTCTGTCAGTGTCCTTGCTGTTGTCTCTCAGTTACCAAGATGGCCCAGACTGCTCCCACTGTCACTCTGTCACTGTCATTGCTGTTGTCCCCCAGTTACCCAGCCGGCCCAGACTGCTCCCACTGTCACTCTGTCAGTGACCTTGCTGTTGTCTCTCAGTTACCCAGCCGGCCCAGACTGCTCCCACTGTCACTCTGTCAGTGTCCTTGCTGTTGTGTCTCAGTTACCCAGCCGGCCCAGACTGCTCCCACTGTCACTCTGTCACTGTCCTTGCTGTTGTCTCTCAGTTACCCAGCCGACCGAGACTGCTGCCACCACTGTCACTATCCTAGTTGTTGTCTCTCTGTTAACAAGTCTGCCCAGACTGGTCTGTCCACTGTCACTCTGTCAGTGTCCTTGCTGTTGTCTCTAATTTAGCCAGTCAGCCAAACTGCTCCCACCACAGTCACTCTGTCACTATCCTTGCTGTTGTCTCTCAGTTACCCAGCCGGCCCAGACTGCTCCCACTGTCACTCTGTCAGTGTCCTTGCTGTTGTCTCTCAGTTACCCAGCCGGCCCAGACTGCTCCCACTGTCACTCTGTCAGCGTCCTTGCTGTTGTCTCTCAGTTACCCAGCCGGCCCAGACTGTTCCCACTGTCACACTGTCAGTGTCCTTGCTCTTTACTCTCAGTTATCCAGCCGGCCCAGACTGCTCCCGCTGTCACTCTGTCAGTGTCCTTGCTGTTGTCTCTCAGTTACCCAGCCGGCCCAGACTGCTCCCACTGTCACTCTGTCAGTGTCCTTGCTGTTGTCTCTCAGTTACCAAGATGGCCCAGACTGCTCCCACTGTCACTCTGTCACTGTCATTGCTGTTGTCCCCCAGTTACCCAGCCGGCCCAGACTGCTCCCACTGTCACTCTGTCAGTGACCTTGCTGTTGTCTCTCAGTTACCCAGCCGGCCCAGACTGCTCCCACTGTCACTCTGTCAGTCTCCTTGCTGTTGTGTCTCAGTTACCCAGCCGGCCCAGACTGCTCCCCCACTTTCCCTATGTCAGTGTCAACGCTGTTGTCTCTCAGTTACCAAGCCGGCCCAGACTGCTCCCACTGTCACTCTGTCAGTGACCTTGCGGTTGACTCTCTGTTACCCTGCCGGCCCAGACTGCTCCCACTGTCACTTTGTCAGTGTCCTTGCTCTTGTCTCTCAGTTACCCAGACGGCCCAGACTGCTCCCACTGTGACTCTGTCAGTGTCCTTGCTGTTGTCTCTCTGTTACCCAGCCGGCCTAGACTGCTCCCACTGTCACTCTGTCAGTGTCCTTGCTGTTGTCTCTCAGTTACACAGCCGGCCCAGACTGCTCCCACTGTCACTCTGTCAGTGTCCTTGCTGTTGTCCCCCAGTTACCCAGCCGGCCCAGACTGCTTCCACTGTCACTCTGTCAGTGTCCTTGCTGTTGTCTCTCAGTTACCCAGCCGGCCCAGACTGCTCCCACTGTCACTCTGTCAGTGTCCTTGCTGTTGTCTCTCAGTTACCAGCCGGCCCAGACTGCTCCCACTGTCACTCTGTCAGTGTCCTTGCTGTTGTCTCTCAGTTACCCAGCCGGTACAGACTGCTCCCGCTGTCACTCTGTCACTGTCCTTGCTGTTGTCTCTCAGTTACCAGCCGGCCCAGACTGCTCCCACTGTCACTCTGTCAGTGTCCTTGCTGTTGTATCTCAGTTACCCAGCCAGCCAAACTGCTCCCACCACTGTCACTCTGTCAGTGTCCTTGCTGTTGTCTCTCAGTTACCCAGCCGGCCCAGACTGCTCCCACTGTCACTCTGTCAGTGTCCTTGCTGTTGTCTATCAGTTACCCAGCCGGCCCAGACTGCTCCCACTGTCACTCTGTCAGTGTCCTTGCTGTTGTTTCTCAGTTACCCGGCCGGCCCAGACTGCTCCCACTATCAGTCTGTCAGTGTCCTTGCTGTTGTCGCTCAGTTACCCAGCCGGCCCAGACTGTTCCCACTGTCACACTGTCAGTGTCCTTGCTGTTGTCTCTCAGTTACCCAGCCGGCCCAGACTGCTCTCACTGTCACTCTGTCAGTGTTCTTGCTGTTGTCTCTCAGTTACACACCCGGCCCAGACTGCTCCCACCACTGTCACTCTGTCAGTGTCCTTGCTGTTGTCTCTCAGTTACCCAGCCGGCCCAGACGTCTCCCGCTGTCACTCTGTCAGCGTCCTTGCTGTTCTCTCTCAGTTACCCAGCCGGTCCAGACTGCTCCCACTGTCACTCTGTCAGTGACCTTGCTGTTGTCTCTCAGTTGCCCAGCCGTTCCAGACTGCCCCCACTGTCACTCTGTCAGTGTCCTTGCTGTTGTCTCTCAGTTACCAGCCGGCCCAGACTGCTCCCACTGTCACTCTGTCAGTGTCCTTGCTGTTGTCTCTCAGTTACCCAGCCGGTCTAGACTGCTCCCGCTGTCACTCTGTCAGTGTCCTTGCTGTTGTCTCTCCGTTACCCAGCCAACCCAGACTGCTCCCACCACTTTCACTCTGTCACTGTCCTTGCTGTTGTCTCTCAGTTACGCAGCCGGCCCAGACTGCTCCCACTGTCACTCAGTCAGTGTCCTTGCTGTTGTCTCTCAGTTACCCAGCCGGCCCAGACTGCTACCTCTGTCACTCTGTCACTGTCCTTGCTGTTGTCTCTCTGTTAACAAGTCTGCCCAGACTGCTCTGTCCACTGTCACTCTTTCAATGTCCTTGCTGTTGTCTCGAATTTAACCAGCCAGCCAAACTGCTCCCACCACTGTCACTCTGTCAGCATCCTTGATGTTGTCTCTCAGTTACCCAGCCGGCCCAGACTGCTCCCACTGTCACTCTGTCAGTGTCCTTGCTGTTGTCTCTCAGTTACCCAGCCGGCCCAGACTGCTCCCACTGTCACTCTGTCTGTGTCCTTGCTGTTGTCTCTCAGTTACCCAGCGGGCCCAGACTGCTCTCACTGTCACTCTGTTGTAGAGGGTGCCGTCTCCGCTACTCCACTACTGGGCCGATATCTGGGGTTTGAGTATCTGTGTGTGTCTCTCTCCAGCTGACACTGAAACTTCAGAGGCCAGGGGATGTCGCACTGGGACACTTCCACTGAAGAGAGCACTGATTCAAGCCTGCCGTTTATTCCTAACCGGCAGCCTGAGGCTTATATCACACAGATCTCCAGACCCCTACCAATACCCAGGTGATTCTCTCTCTTGCCGGTGGTGCAACACCCACCCGGTTCCTACTTCGCTAGAGTAGCTTTCCCAAGAGAGAGAATAGGACACTGCTGTTTATTTCCTAACCAGCAGTCTGTCCTGAGTGAATCGCTCAAGATGACCCTCGATTCTTGAACCCGGAATTAAGGTGAGGAGTATTTTAACAATGACTTGGTCAGAGATCGCTGGTGAAAGATTGAAGAATTATCCGACTCCAATTATCATCAAATCAAGGTTTATTGCAAAACCCAGGTCAAAATCATCAACAGAAGAAATACAATAAAATCTTATGCTCTAATACAAACTAAGTCTATTCAAAAATAATATATATATCGGACACAACGAAAATTCTTATGATTACACAGTTTTTAGCAATAGCACAAGGCACAAAACAAGTTCCCTTCCCCAAAGCCTCAACCACTATTAAAGTCAAGTGAGTTTCGCAAGCTGCTGCAGGGTACTTACGGTCACAGGCTGCAGAGGTCAAGTCAGGGGTGCAGAGGTCGAGCCAAGAACGAAGAGACCCCCAATCGAAAACACAGCCCCTTTTATATTGTTTTACCTGGCTTTGTCCTGTGATCGGCCAGCCCCTTTTGCATTGAAAAAGGTAAGATTTAAAGTTCCCGCTGGTCCCGCCCCCTTTGAGCCGGTCAGACCTGTCGAGATGGGAGTACCTCCCCTAGGTCCGCCACCAGTCTGTTTTTTGAGATAACGAGGTTGAGCTCCCTTGAAGATTTTCAAAGACTTCCATCTGCTCCGGAGATAGCTGCTATGTTGATGGGGTGTTGATTGGATTCTGCTCTGGTGGAGGCCAAGTCATTTACATCTGCATGGGGCTATGACCATCCCATTGTCCTGCTTGCAGGCAGGCCCCCTGTGTATTCCCGTGCCCCTTGGTCTGTGTTTTGATCTTATCTCGTTGTCTGGCTCCTTCTTCCTTGTAGCTCCTAGGGGGGGGGTTGTAAATACTTATGTTCCCTACTCAGCTCAGCGGACCAGGCCTGCTGGGAAAACTGGTTCCGTTCTCTTGGCTGAAAAGTCAGTTTACAGTCTCTGAGTTTTTATTCTTGGGCAGTTCCAAAAAGGCCGAATTGCCCGAAAATCTTACACTGTCACTGTCCTTGCTGTTGTCTCTCAGTTACCCAGCCGGCCCAGAATGCTCCCACTGTCACTCTGTCACTGTCCTTGCTGTTGTCTCTCAGTTACCAGCCGGCCCAGACTGCTCCCACTGTCACTCTGTCACTGTCCTTGCTGTTGTCACTCAGTTACCCAGCCGGCCCAGACTGCTCACACTGTCACTCTGTCAGTGTCCATGCTGTTGTCTCTCAGTTACCCAGCCGGTCTAGACTGCTCCCGCTGTCACTCTGTCAGTGTCCTTGCTGTTGTCTCTCAGTTACCCAGCCGGCCCAGACTGCTCCCACCACTGTCACTCTGTCACTGTCCTTGCTGTTGTCTCTCAGTTACCCAGCCGGCCCAGACTGCTTCCACTGTCACTCTGTCAGTGTCCTTGCTGTTGTCTCTGAGTTACCCAGCCGGCCCAGACTACTCCCACTGTCACTCTGACAGTGACCTTGCTGTTGTCTCTCAGTTACCCAGCCGGCCCAGACTGCTCCCACTGTCACTCTGTCAGGGTCCTTGCTGTTGTCTCTCAGTTACCCAGCCGGCCTAGACTGCTCCTACTGTCACCATGTCAGTGTCCTTGCTGTTGTCTCTCAGTTACCCAGCCGGCCCACACTGCTCCCACTGTCACTCTGTCACTGTCCTTGCTGTTGTATCTCAGTTACCCAGCCGGCCTAGACTGCTCCCACTGTCACTCTGTCTGTGTCCTTTCTGTTGTCTCTCAGTTACCCAGCCGGCCCAGACTGCTCCCACTGTCACTCTGTCTGTGTCCTTTCTGTTGTATCTCAGTTACCCAGCCGGCCTAGACTGCTCCCACTGTCACTCTGCCACTGTCCTCGCTGTTGTATCTCAGTTACCCAGCCGGCCCAGACTGCCCCCACTGCCACTCTGTCACTGTCCTTGCTGTTGTCTCTCAGTTACCCAGACGGCCCAGACTGCTCCCACTGCCACTCTGTCACTGTCCTTGCTGTTGTCTCTCAGTTGCCCAGCCGGCGCAGACTGCTCCCACTGTCACTCTGTCACTGACCTTGCTGTTGTCTCTCAGTTACCAGCCGGCCCAGACTTCTCCCACTGTCACTCCGTCAGTGTCCTTGCTGTTGTCTCTCAGTTACCCAGCCGGCCCAGACTGCTCCCACTGTCACTCTGTCAGTGTCCTTGCTGTTGTCTCTCAGTTACCCAGCCGGCCCAGACTGCTCCCACTGTCACTCTGTCAGTGTCCTTGCTGTTGTCTCTCAGTTACCCAGCCGGTCCAGACTGCTCCCAATGTCTCTCTGTCAGTGTCCTTGCTATTGTCTCTCAGTTACCAGCCGGCCCAGACTGTTCTCACCACTGTCACTCTGTCAGTGTCCTTGCTGTTTTCTCTAATTTATTCAGCCGGCCCAGACTGCTCCCACTGTCACTCTGTTAGTGTCCTTGCTGTTGTCTCTCAGTTACGCAGCCGGCCCAGACTGCTCCCACTGTCACTCTGTCAGTGTCCTTGCTGTTGTCTCACAGTTACCCAGCCGGCCCAGACTGCTCCCACTGTCACCCTGTCAGTGTCCTTGCTGTTGTCTCTCAGTTACCCAGCCGGCACAGACTGCTCCCACTGTCGCTCTGTCAGTGTCCTTGCTGTTGTCTCTCAGTTACCCAGCCGGCCCAGTCTGCTCCCACTGTCACTCTGTCAGTGTCCTTGCTGTTGTCTCTAAGTTACCAAGCCGGCCCAGACTGCTCTCAATGTCACTCTGTCAGTGTCCTTGCTGTTGTCTCTCAGTTACCCAGCCGATCTAGACTGCTCCCACTGTCTCTCTGTCAGTGTCCTTGCTGTTTTCTCTCAGTTACCCAGCCGGCCCAGACTGTTCTCACCACTGTCACACTGTCAGTGTCCTTGCTGTTGTCTCTCAGTTACCCAGCCGATCCAGACTGCTCCCACTGTCTCTCTGTCAGTGTCCTTGCTGTTTTCTCTCAGTTACCCAGCCGGCCCAGACTGTTCTCACCACTGTCACACTGTCAGTGTCCTTGCTGTTGTCTCTCAGTTACCCAGCCGGTCAAGACTGCTCCCACTGTCACTCTGTCAGTGTCCTTGCAGTTGTTTCTCAGTTACCCAGCCGGCCCAGACTGCTCCCATTGTCACTCTGTCAGTGTCCTTGCTGTTGTCTCTCAGTTACCCAGCCGGCCGAGACTGCTCCCACTGTCACTCTGTCTGTGTCCTTGCTGTTGTCTCTCAGTTACCCAGCTGGCCCAGACTGCTCCCACTGTCACTCTGTCACTGTCCTTGCTGTTGTCTCTCAGTTACCCAGCCGGCCCAGACTGCTCCCACTGTCACTCTGTCAGTGTCCTTGCTGTTTTCTCTCAGTTACCCAGCCGGTCAAGACTGTTCTCACCACTGTCACACTGTCAGTGTCCTTGCTGTTTTCTCTAATTTATTCAGCCGGCCCAGACTGCTCCCACTGTCACTCTGTCAGTGTCCCTGCTGTTGTCTCTCAGTTACCCAGCCGGTCCAGACTGCTCCCACTGTCACTCTGTCACTGTCCTTGCTGTTTTCCCTAATTTATTTAGCCGGCCCAGACTGCTCCCACTGTCACTCTGTCAGTGTCCTTGCTGTTGTCTCTCAGTTACCCAGCCGGCCGAGACTGCTCCCACTGTCACTCTGTCTGTGTCCTTGCTGTTGTCTCTCAGTTCCCCAGCCGGCCCAGACTGCTCCCGCTCTCACTCTGTCAGCGTCCTTGCAGTTGTCTCTCAGTTACCCAGCCGGCCCAGACTGCTCCCACTGTCACTCTGTCAGTGTCCTTGCTGTTGTCTCTCAGTTACCCAGCCGGACCAGACTGCTCCCACTGTCACTCTGTCACTGTCCTTGCTGTTGTCTCTCAGTTACCCAGCCGGTCAAGACTGCTCCCGCTGTCACTCTGTCAGCGTCCTTGCTGTTGTCTCTCAGTTACCCAGCCGGCCCAGACTGCTCCCACTGTCACTCTGTCTGTGTCCCTGCTGTTGTCTCTCAGTTACCCAGCCGGCCCAGACTGCTCCCACTGTCACTCTGTCAGTGTCCTTGCTGTTGTCTCTCAGTTACCCAGCCGGCCCAGACTGCTCCCACTGTCACTCTGTCAGTGTCCTTGCTGTTGTCTCTCAGTTACCCGGCCGGCCCAGCCTGCTCCCACTGTCACTCTGTCACTGTCCTTGCTGTTGTCTCTCAGTTACCCAGCCGGCCCAGACTGCTCCCACTGTCACTCTGTCACTGCCCTTGCTGTTGTCTCTCAGTTACCCAGCCGGCCCAGACTGCTCCCACTGTCACTCTGTCAGTGTCCTTGCTGTTGTCTCTCAGTTACCCAGCCGGCCCAGACTGCTCCCACTGTCACTCTGTCAGTGTCCTTGCTGTTGTCTCTCAGTTACCCGGCCGGCCCAGCCTGCTCCCACTGTCACTCTGTCACTGTCCTTGCTGTTGTCTCTCAGTTACCCAGCCGGCCCAGACTGCTCCCACTGTCACTCTGTCACTGCCCTTGCTGTTGTCTCTCAGTTACCCAGCCGGCCCAGACTGCTCCCACTGTCACTCTGTCACTGTCCTTGCTGTTGTATCTCAGTTACCCAGCCGGTCCAGACTGCTCCCACTGTCACTCTGTCAGTGTCCTTGCTGTTGTCTCTCAGTTACCCGGCCGGCCCAGCCTGCTCCCACTGTCACTCTGTCACTGTCCTTGCTGTTGTCTCTCAGTTACCCAGCCGGCCCAGACTGCTCCCACTGTCACTCTGTCACTGCCCTTGCTGTTGTCTCTCAGTTACCCAGCCGGCCCAGACTGCTCCCACTGTCACTCTGTCACTGTCCTTGCTGTTGTATCTCAGTTACCCAGCCGGTCCAGACTGCTCCCGCTGTCACTCTGTCAGCGTCCTTGCTGTTGTCTCTCAGTTACCCAGCCGACCCAGACTGCTCCCACTGTCACTCTGTCAGTGTCCTTGCTGTTGTCTCTCAGTTACCCAGACGGCCCAGACTGCTCCCACGGTCACTCTGTCAGTGTCCTTGCTGTTGTCTCTCAGTTACCCAGCCGGTCCAGACTGTTCTCACCACTGTCACACTGTCAGTGTCCTTGCTGTTTTCTCTCAGTTACCCAGCCGGCCCAGACTGTTCTCACCACTGTCACTCTGTCAGTGTCCTTGCTGTTGTCTCTCAGTTACCCAGCCGGCCCAGCCTGCTCCCACTGTCACTCTGTCACTGTCCTTGCTGTTGTCTCTCAGTTACCCAGCCGGCCCAGACTGCTCCCACTGTCACTCTGTCAGCGTCCTTGCTGTTGTCTCTCAGTTACCCAGCCGGCCCAGACTGCTCCCACTGTCACTCTGTCAGTGTCCTTGCTGTTGTCTCTCAGTTACCCAGCCGGTCCAGACTGCTCCCACTGTCACTCTGTCAGTGTCCTTGCTGTTGTATCTCAGTTACCAGCCGGCCCAGACTGCTCCCACTGTCACTCTGTCAGCGTCCTTGCTGTTGTCTCTCAGTTACCCAGCCGGCCCAGACTGCTCCCACTGTCACTCTGTCAGTGTCCTTGCTGTTGTCTCTCAGTTACCCAGCCGGTCCAGACTGTTCTCACCACTGTCACACTGTCAGTGTCCTTGCTGTTTTCTCTAATTTATTCAGCCGGCCCAGACTGCTCCCACTGTCACTCTGTCAGTGTCCTTGCTGTTGTCTCTCAGTTACCCAGCCGGTCAAGACTGTTCTCACCACTGTCACACTGTCAGTGTCCTTGCTGTTTTCCCTAATTTATTCAGCCGGCCCAGACTGCTCCCACTGTCACTCTGTCTGTGTCCCTGCTGTTGTCTCTCAGTTATCCAGCCGGCCCAGACTGCTCCCATTGACACTCTGTCAGTGTCCTTGCTGTTGTATCTCAGTTACCCAGCCGGCCCAGACTGCTCCCACTGTCACTCTGTCAGTGTCCTTGCTGTTGTCTCTCAGTTACCCAGCCGGCCCAGACTGCTCCCACTGTCACCCTGTCAGTGTCCTTGCTGTTGTCTCTCAGTTACCCAGCCGGTCCAGACTGATCCCACTGTCACTCTGTCAGTGTCCTTGCTGTTGTCTCTCGGTTACCCAGCCGGCCCAGACTGCTCCCACTGTCACTCTGTCTGTGTCCTTGCTGTTGTCTCTCAGTTACCCAGCCGGCCCAGACTGCTCCCACTGTCACTCTGTCACTGTCCTTGCTGTTGTCTCTCAGTTACCCTGCCGGCCCACACTGCTCCCACTGTCACTCTGTCACTGTCCTTGCTGCTGTCTCTCAGTTACCCAGCCGGCACAGACTGCTCCCACTGTCTCTCTGTCAGTGTCCTTGATGTTGTCTCTCAGTTACCCTGCCGGCCCACACTGCTCCCACTGTCACTCTGTCACTGTCCTTGCTGCTGTCTCTCAGTTACCCAGCCGGCCCAGACTGCTCCCACTGTCACCCTGTCAGTGTCCTTGCTGTTGTCTCTCAGTTACCCAGCCGGTCCAGACTGCTCCCACTGTCACTCTGTCAGTGTCCTTGCTGTTGTCTCTCGGTTACCCTGCCGGCCCAGACTGCTCCAACTGTCACTCTGTCTGTGTCCTTGCTGTTATCTCTCACTTACCCAGCCGGTCCAGACTGCTCCCGCTCTCACTCTGTCAGCGTCCTTGCAGTTGTTTCTCAGTTACCCAGCCGGCCCAGACTGCTCCCATTGTCACTCTGTCAGTGTCCTTGCTGTTGTCTCTCAGTTACCCAGCCGGCCCAGACTGCTCCCGCTGTCACTCTGTCAGCGTCCTTGCAGTTGTTTCTCAGTTACCCAGCCGGCCCAGACTGCTCCCATTGTCACTCTGTCAGTGTCCTTGCTGTTGTCTCTCAGTTACCCAGCCGGCCCAGACTGCTCCGGCTGTCACTCTGTCAGCGTCCTTGCTGTTGTCTCTCAGTTACCCAGCCGGCCCAGACTGCTCCCACTGTCACTCTGTCTGTGTCCCTGCTGTTGTCTCTCAGTTAGCCAGCCGGACCAGACTGCTCCCACTGTCACTCTGTCAGTGTCCTTGCTGTTGTCTCTCAGTTACCCAGCCGGCCCAGACTGCTCCCACTGTCACTCTGTCAGTGTCCTTGCTGTTGTCTCTCAGTTACCCAGCTGGCCCAGACTGCTCCCACTGTCACTCTGTCTGTGTCCCTGCTGTTGTCTCTCAGTTACCCAGCCGGCCCAGACTGCTCCCACTGTCACTCTGTCAGTGTCCTTGCTGTTGTCTCTCAGTTACCCTGCCGGCCCACACTGCTCCCACTGTCACTCTGTCAGTGTCCTTGCTGTTGTCTCTCAGTTACCCAGCCAGCCCAGACTGCTCCCACTGTCACTCTGTCACTGTCCTTGCTGTTGTCTCTCAGTTACCCAGCCGGCCCAGACTGCTCCCACTGTCACTCTGTCAGTGTCCTTGCTGTTGTCTCTCAGTTACCCAGCCGGCCCAGACTGCTCCCACTGTCACTCTGTCAGTGTCCTTGCTGTTGTCTCTCAGTTACCCAGCCGGCCCAGACTGCTCCCACTGTCACTCTGTCACTGTCCTTGCTGTTGTCTCTCAGTTACCCAGCCGGCCCAGACTGCTCCCACTGTCACTCTGTCACTGTCCTTGCTGTTGTCTCTCAGTTACCCTGCCGGCCCACACTGCTCCCACTGTCACTCTGTCAGTGCCCTTGCTGTTATCTCTCAGTTAACCAGCCGGTCCAGACTGCTCCCGCTCTCACTCTGTCAGCGTCCTTGCAGTTGTTTCTCAGTTACCCAGCCGGCCCAGACTGCTCCCATTGTCACTCTGTCAGTGTCCTTGCTGTTGTCTCTCAGTTACCCAGCCGGTCAAGACTGCTCCCGCTGTCACTCTGTCAGCGTCCTTGCTGTTGTCTCTCAGTTACCCAGCCGGCCCAGACTGCTCCCACTGTCACTCTGTCTGTGTCCCTGCTGTTGTCTCTCAGTTACCCAGCCGGCCCAGACTGCTCCCACTGTCACTCTGTCAGTGTCCTTGCTGTTGTCTCTCAGTTACCCAGCCGGCACAGACTGCTCCCACTGTCACTCTGTCAGTGTCCTTGCTGTTGTATCTCAGTTACCCAGCCGGTCCAGACTGCTCCCACTGTCACTCTGTCAGTGTCCTTGCTGTGGTCTCTGAGTTACCCAGCCGGCCCAGACTGCTCCCACTGTCTCTCTGTCAGCGTCCTTGCTGTTGTCTCTCAGTTACCCAGCCGGTCAAGACTGTTCTCACCACTGTCACACTGTCAGTGTCCTTGCTGTTTTCTCTAATTTATTCAGCCGGCCCAGACTGCTCCCACTGTCACTCTGTCAGGGTCCTTGCTGTTGTCTCTCAGTTACCCAGCCGGCCCAGACTGCTCCCACTGTCACTCTGTCAGTGTCCCTGCTGTTGTCTCTCAGTTACCTAGCCGATCCAGACTGCTCCCACTGTCTCTCTGTCAGTGTCCTTGCTGTTTTCTCTCAGTTACCCAGCCGGCCCAGACTGTTCTCACCACTGTCAACCTGTCAGTGTCCTTGCTGTTGTCTCTCAGTTACCCAGCCGGTCCAGACTGCTCCCACTGTCACTCTGTCAGTGTCCTTGCTGTTTTCTCTCAGTTACCCAGCCGGTCAAGACTGTTCTCACCACTGTCACACTGTCAGTGTCCTTGCTGTTGTCTCTCAGTTACCCAGCCGGCCCAGACTGCTCCCACTGTCACTCTGTCAGCGTCCTTGCTGTTGTCTCTCAGTTACCCAGCCGGCCCAGACTGCTCCCATTGTCACTCTGTCAGTGTCCTTGCTGTTGTCTCTCAGTTACCCAGCCGGCCGAGACTGCTCCCACTGTCACTCTGTCTGTGTCCTTGCTGTTGTCTCTCAGTTACCCAGCCGGCCCAGACTGCTCCCACTGTCACTCTGTCACTGTCCTTGCTGTTGTCTCTCAGTTATCCAGCCAGCCCAGACTGCTCCCACTGTCACTCTGTCAGTGTCCTTGCTGTTTTCTCTCAGTTACCCAGCCGGTCAAGACTGTTCTCACCACTGTGACACTGTCAGTGTCCTTGCTGTTTTCTCTAATTTATTCAGCCGGCCCAGACTGCTCCCACTGTCACTCTGTCAGTGTCCCTGCTGTTGTCTCTCAGTTACCCAGCCGATCCAGACTGCTCCCACTGTCTCTCTGTCAGTGTCCTTGCTGTTTTCTCTCAGTTACCCAGCCGGCCCAGACTGTTCTCACCACTGTCACACTGTCAGTGTCCTTGCTGTTGTCTCTCAGTTACCCAGCCGGTCCAGACTGCTCCCACTGTCACTCTGTCAGTGTCCTTGCTGTTTTCTCTCAGTTACCCAGCCGGTCAAGACTGTTCTCACCACTGTCACACTGTCAGTGTCCTTGCTGTTTTCCCTAATTTATTCAGCCGGCCCAGACTGCTCCCACTGTCACTCTGTCAGTGTCCTTGCTGTTGTCTCTCAGTTACCCAGCCGGCCGAGACTGCTCCCACTGTCACTCTGTCTGTGTCCTTGCTGTTGTCTCTCAGTTACCCAGCCGGCCCAGACTGCTCCCACTGTCACTCTGTCACTGTCCTTGCTGTTGTCTCTCAGTTACCCAGCCGGCCCAGACTGCTCCCACTGTCACTCTGACAGTGTCCTTGCTGTTGTCTCTCAGTTACCCAGCCGGTCCAGACTGCTCCCGCTCTCACTCTGTCAGCGTCCTTGCAGTTGTCTCTCAGTTACCCAGCCGGCCCAGCCTGCTCCCACTGTCACTCTGTCACTGTCCTTGCTGTTGTCTCTCAGTTACCCAGCCGGCCCAGACTGCTCTCACTGTCACTCTGTCAGCGTCCTTGCTGTTGTCTCTCAGTTACCCAGCCGGCACTGACTGCTCCCACTGTCACTCTGTCAGTGTCCTTGCTGTTGTATCTCAGTTACCCAGCCGGTCAAGACTGTTCTCACCACTGTCACACTGTCAGTGTCCTTGCTGTTTTCCCTAAATTATTCAGCCGGCCCAGACTGCTCCAACTGTCACTCTGTCACTGTCCTTGCTGTTGTCTCTCAGTTACCCAGCCGGCCCAGACTGCTCTCACTGTCACTCTGTCAGTGTCCCTGCTGTTGTCTCTCAGTTATCCAGCCGGCCCAGACTGCTCTCACTGTCACTCTGTCAGTGTCCTTGCTGTTGTATCTCAGTTACCCAGCCGGTCCAGACTGCTCCCGCTGTCACTCTGTCAGTGTCCTTGCTGTTGTATCTCAGTTACCAGCCGGCCCAGACTGCTCCCACTGTCACTCTGTCAGTGTCCTTGCTGTTGTCTCTCAGTTACCCAGCCGGTCCAGACTTCTCCCACTGTCACTCTGTCAGTGTCCTTGCTGTTGTCTCTCAGTTACCCAGCCGGCCCAGACTGCTCCCACTGTCACTCTGTCAGTGTCCTTGCTGTTGTCTCTCAGTTACCCAGCCGGTCCAGACTGCTCCCACTGTCACTCTGTCACTGATCTTGCTGTTGTATCTCAGTTACCCAGCCGGCCCAGACTGCTCCCACTGTCACTCTGTCAGTGTCCTTGCTGTTGTATCTCAGTTACCCAGCCGGCCCAGACTGCTCCCGCTGTCACTCTGTCAGTGTCCTTGCTGTTGTTTCTCAGTTACCCAGCCGGACGAGACTGCTCCCACTGTCACTCTGTCAGTGTCCTTGCTGTTGTATCTCAGTTATCCAGCCGCCCCAGACTGCTCCCACTGTCACTCTGTCAGTGTCCTTGCTGTTGTATCTCAGTTACCCAGCCGGTCCAGACTGCTCCCGCTGTCACTCTGTCAGTGTCCTTGCTGTTGTATCTCAGTTACCAGCCGGCCCAGACTGCTCCCACTGTCACTCTGTCAGTGTCCTTGCTGTTGTCTCTCAGTTACCCAGCCGGTCCAGACTTCTCCCACTGTCACTCTGTCAGTGTCCTTGCTGTTGTCTCTCAGTTACCCAGCCGGCCCAGACTGCTCCCACTGTCACTCTGTCAGTGTCCTTGCTGTTGTCTCTCAGTTACCCAGCCGGTCCAGACTGCTCCCACTGTCACTCTGTCACTGATCTTGCTGTTGTATCTCAGTTACCCAGCCGGCCCAGACTGCTCCCACTGTCACTCTGTCAGTGTCCTTGCTGTTGTATCTCAGTTACCCAGCCGGCCCAGACTGCTCCCGCTGTCACTCTGTCACTGTCCTTGCTGTTGTCTCTCAGTTACCCAGCCGGCCCAGACTGCTCCCACTGTCACTCTCTCACTGTCCTTGCTGTTGTTTCTCAGTTACCCAGCCGGACGAGACTGCCCCCACTGTCAATCTGTCAGTGTCCTTGCTGTTGTCTCTCAGTTACCCAGCCGACCCAGACTGCTCCCACTGTCACTCTGTCAGTGTCCTTGCTGTTGTATCTCAGTTATCCAGCCGCCCCAGACTGCTCCCACTGTCACTCTGTCAGTGTCCTTGCTGTTGTCTCTCAGTTACCCAGCCGGTCCAGACTGCTCCCGCTGTCATTCTGTCAGCGTCCTTGCTGTTGTCTCTCAGTTACCCAGCCGGCCCAGACTGCTCTCACTGTCACTCTGTCACTGTCCTTGCTGTTGTCTCTCAGTTGCCCAGCCGGCCCAGACTGCTCCCACTGTCACTCTGTCAGTGTCCTTGCTGTTGTCTCTCAGTTACCCAGCCGGCCCAGACTGCTCCCACTGTCAGTCTGTCAGTGTCCTTGCTGTTGTCTCTCAGTTACCCAGCCGTCCCAGACTGCTCCCACTGTCACTCTGTCAGTGTCCTTGCTGTTGTCTCTCAGTTACCCAGCCGGCCGAGACTGCTCCCACTGTCACTCTGTCAGTGTCCTTGCTGTTGTCTCTCAGTTACCCAGCCGGTCCAGACTGCTCCCACTGTCACTCTGTCAGTGTCCTTGCTGTTGTCTCTCAGTTACCCAGCCGGCCCAGACTGCTCCCACTGTCACTCTGTCAGTGTCCTTGCTGTTGTCTCTCAGTTACCCAGCCGGCCCAGACTGCTCCCACTGTCACTCTGTCACTGTCTTTGCTGTTGTCTCTCAGTTACCCAGCCGGCCCAGACTGCTCCCACTGTCACTCTGTCAGTGCCCTTGCTGTTGTCTCTCAGTTACCCAGCCGGCCCAGACTGCTCCCACTGTCACTCTGTCAGTGTCCTTGCTGTTGTCTCTCAGTTACCCAGCCGGCCCAGACTGCTCCCACTGTCACTCTGTCAGTACCCTTGTTGTTGTCTCTCAGTTACCCAGCCGGCCCAGACTGCTCCCACTGTCACTCTGTCAGTGTCCTTGCTGTCGTCTCTCAGTTACCCAGCCGGCCCAGACTGCTCTCACTGTCACTCTGTCAGTGTCCTTGCTGTTGTCTCTCAGTTACCCAGCCGGCCCAGACTGCTCCCACTATCAGTCTGTCAGTGTCCTTGCTGTTGTCTCTCAGTTACCCAGCCGGCCCAGACTGCTCCCACTGTCACTCTGTCAGTGTCCTTGCTGTTATCTCTCAGTTACCCAGCCGGCCCAGACTGCTCCCACTGTCACTCTGTCAGTGTCCTTGCTGTTGTCTCTCAGTTACCCAGCCGGCCCAGACTGCTCCCACTATCAGTCTGTCAGTGTCCTTGCTGTTGTCGCTCAGTTACCCAGCCGGCCCAGACTACTCCCAACACTGTAACTGTGTCAGTGTCCTTGCTGTTGTCACTCAGTTTGCTAGCCGACCGAGACTGCTGCCACCACTGTCACTCTGTCACTATCCTAGTTGTTGTCTCTCTGTTAACAAGTCTGCCCAGACTGGTCTGTCCACTGTCACTCTGTCAGTGTCCTTGCTGTTGTCTCTAATTTAACCAGCCAGCCAAACTGCTCCCACCACTGTCACTCTGTCAGTGTCCTTGCTGTTGTCTCTCAGTTACCCAGCCGGCCCAGACTGCTCCCACTGTCACTCTGTCAGTGTCCTTGCTGTTGTCTCTAATTTAACCAGCCAGCCAAACTGCTCCCACCACTGTCACTCTGTCAGTGTCCTTGCTGTTGTCTCTCTGTTACCCAGCCGGCCCAGACTGCTCCCACTGTCACTCTGTCAGTGTCCTTGCTGTTATCTCTCAGTTACCCAGCCGGCCCAGACTGCTCCCACTGTCACTCTGTCAGTGTCCTTGCTGTTGTCTCTCAGTTACCCAGCCGGCCCAGACTGCTCCCACTATCAGTCTGTCAGTGTCCTTGCTGTTGTCGCTCAGTTACCCAGCCGGCCCAGACTGCCCCCACTGTCACTCTGTCACTGTCCTTGCTGTTGTCTCTCAGTTACCCAGCCGGCCCAGACTGCTCCCACTGTCACTCTGTCAGTGTCCTTGCTGTTGTCTCTCAGTTACCCAGCCGGCCCAGACTGCTCCCACTATCAGTCTGTCAGTGTCCTTGCTGTTGTGTATCAGTTACCCAGCCGGCCCAGACTGCTCCCACTGTCACTCTGTCACTGTCTTTGCTGTTGTCTCTCAGTTACCCAGCAGGCCCAGATTGCTCCCGCTGTCACTCTGTCAGTGTCCTTGCTGTTGTCGCTCAGTTACCCAGCCGGCCCAGACTGCCCCCACTGTCACTCTGTCACTGTCCTTGCTGTTGTCTCTCAGTTACCCAGCCGGCCGACACTGCTCCCACTGTCACTCTGTCACTGTCCTTGCTGTTGTCTCTCAGTTACCCAGCCGGCCCAGACTGCTCCCACTGTCACTCTGTCAGTGTCCTTGCTGTTGTCTCTCAGTTACCCAGCCGGCCCAGTCTGCTCCCACTGTCACTCTGTCAGTGTCCTTGCTGTTGTCTCTCAGTTACCCAGCCGGTCCAGACTGCTCCCGCTGTCACTCTGTCAGCGTCCTTGCTGTTGTCTCTCAGTTACCCAGCCGGCCCAGACTGCTCCCACTGTCACTCTGTCACTGTCCTTGCTGTTGTCTCTCAGTTACCCAGCCGGCCCAGACTGCTCCCACTGTCACTCTGTCACTGTCCTTGCTGTTGTCTCTCAGTTACCCAGCCATCCCAGACTGTTCTCACCACTGTCACACTGTCAGTGTCCTTGCTGTTTTCTCTAATTTATTCAGCCGGCCCAGACTGCTCCCACTGTCACTCTGTCAGTGTCCTTGCTGTTGTCGCTCAGTTACCCAGCCGGTCCAGATTGCTCCCGCTGTCACTCTGTCAGCCTCCTTGCTGTTGTCTCTCAGTTACCCAGCCGGCCCAGACTGCTCCCACTGTCACTCTGTCAGCCTCCTTGCTGTTGTCTCTCAGTTACCCAGCCGGCCCAGACTGCCCCCACTGTCACACTGTCAGTGTCCTTGCTGTTGTCTCTCAGTTACCCAGCCGGCCCAGACTGCTCCCACTGTCGCTCTGTCAGTGTCCTTGCTGTTGTCTCTCAGTTACCCAGCCGGCCCAGACTGCTCCCACTGTCACTCTGTCAGTGTCCTTGCTGTTGTCTCTCAGTTACCCAGCCGGCCCAGACTGTTCTCACCACTGTCACACTGTCAGTGTCCTTGCTGTTTTCTCTAATTTATTCAGCCGGCCCAGACTGCTCCCACTGTCACTCTGTCAGTGTCCTTGCTGTTGTCTCTCAGTTACCCAGCCGGCCCAGACTGTTCTCACCACTTTCACACTGTCAGTGTCCTTGCTGTTTTCTCTAATTTATTCAGCCGGCCCAGACTGCTCCCACTGTCACTCTGTCAGTGTCCTTGCTGTTGTCTCTCAGTTACCCAGCCGGTCCAGACTGCTCCCACTGTCACTCTGTCACTGTCCTTACTGCTGTCTCTCAGTTACCCAGCCGGCCCAGACTGCTCCCACTGTCACTCTGTCTGTGTCCCTGCTGTTGTCTCTCAGTTACCCAGCCATCCCAGACTGCTCCCACTGTCACACTGTCAGTGTCCTTGCTGTTTTCTCTAATTTATTCAGCCGGCCCAGACTGCTCCCACTGTCACTCTGTCAGTGTCCCTGCTGTTGTCTCTCAGTTACCCAGCCGGCCCAGACTGCTCCCGCTGTCTCTCTGTCAGTGTCCTTGCTGTTTTCTCTCAGTTACCCAGCCGGCCCAGACTGTTCTCACCACTGTCACACTGTCAGTGTCCTTGCTGTTGTCTCTCAGTTACCCAGCCGGCCCAGACTGCTCCCGCTGTCACTCTGTCAGTGTCCTTGCTGTTGTCTCTCAGTTACCCAGCCGGTCCAGACTGCTCCCACTGTCACTCTGTCAGTGTCCTTGCTGTTGTCTCTCAGTTACGCAGCCGGCCCAGACTGCTCCCACTGTCACTCTGTCAGTGTCCTTGCTGTTGTCTCTCAGTTACCCAGCCGGCCCAGACTGCTCCCACTGTCACTCTGTCAGTGTCCTTGCTGTTGTCTCTCAGTTACCCAGCCGGCCCAGACTGCTCCCACTGTCACCCTGTCAGTGTCCTTGCTGTTGTCTCTCAGTAATCCAGCCGGCCCAGACTGCTGCCATTGTCACTCTGTCAGTGTCCTTGCTGTTGTCTCTGAGTTACCCAGCCGGCCGAGACTGCTCCCACTGTCACTCTGTCTGTGTCCTTGCTGTTGTCTCTCAGTTACCCAGCCGGCCCAGACTACTCCCACTGTCACTCTGTCACTGACCTTGCTGTTGTCTCTCAGTTACCCAGCCGGTCCAGACTGCTCTCACTGTCACTCTGTCAGTGTCCTTGCTGTTGTCTCTCAGTTACCCAGCCGGCCCAGACTACTCCCACTGTCACTCTGTCACTGTCCTTGCTGTTGTCTCTCAGTTACCCAGCCGGTCCAGACTGCTCCCACTGTCACTCTGTCACTGACCTTGCTGTTGTCTCTCAGTTACCAGCCGGCCCCGACTGCTCCCACTGTCACTCTGTCAGTGTCCTTGCTGTTGTCTCTCAGTTACCCAGCCGGTCCAGACTGCTCCCGCTCTCACTCTGTCAGCGTCCTTGCTGTTGTCTCTCAGTTACCCAGCCGGTCCAGACTGCTCCCACTCTCACTCTGTCACTGTCCTCGCTGTTGTATCTCAGTTACCCAGCCGGCCCAGACTGCTCCCACTGTCACTCTGTCACTGTCCTTGCTGTTGTCTCTCAGTTACCCAGCCGGCCCAGACTGCTCCCACTATCAGTATGTCAGTGTCCTTGCTGTTGTCGATCAGTTACCCAGCCGGCCCAGACTACTCCCACTGTCACTCTGTCACTGTCCTTGCTGTTGTCTCTCAGTTACCCAGCCGGCCCAGACTGCTCCCACTGTCACTCTGTCAGTGTCCTTGCTGTTGTCTCTCAGTTACCAGCCGGACCAGACTGCTCCCACTGTCACTCTGTCAGTGTCCTTGCTGTTGTCTCTCAGTTACCCAGCCGGCCCAGACTGTTCCCACTGTCACTCTGTCAGTGTCCTTGCTGTTGTCTCTCAGTTACCCAGCCGGTCCAGACTGCTCCCACTGTCACTCTGTCAGTGTTCTTGCTGTTGTCTCTCAGTTACCCAGCCGGCCCAGACTGCTCCCACTGTCACTCTGTCACTGTCCTTGCTGTTGTCTCTCAGTTACCCAGCCGGCCCAGACTGTTCCCACTGTCACTCTGTCAGTGTCCTTGCTGTTGTCTCTCAGTTACCCAGCCGGCCCAGACTGCTCCCTCTGTCACTCTGTCAGTGTCCTTGCTGTTGTCTCTCAGTTACCCAGCCGGCCCAGACTGCTCCCACTGTCACTCTGTCACTGTCCTTGCTGTTGTCTCTCAGTTACCCAGCCGGCCCAGACTGCTCCCACTGTCACTCTGTCAGGGTCCTTGCTGTTGTCTCTCAGTTACCCAGCCGGCCCAGACTGCTCCCACTGTCACTCTGTCAGTGTCCTTGCTGTTGTCTCTCAGTTACCAGCCGGACCAGACTGCTCCCACTGTCACTCTGTCAGTGTCCTTGCTGTTGTCTCTGAGTTACCCAGCCGGACCAGACTGCTCCCACTGTCACCCTGTCAGTGTCCTTGCTCTTTACTCTCAGTTATCCAGCCGGCCCAGACTGCTCCCACTGTCTCTCTGTCAGTGTCCTTGCTGTTGTCTCTCAGTTACCCAGCCGGCCCAGACTGCTCCCACTGTCACTCTGTCAGTGTCCTTGCTCTTTACTCTCAGTTATCCAGCCGGCCCAGACTGCTCCCACTGTCTCTCTGTCAGTGTCCTTGCTGTTGTCTCTCAGTTACCCAGCCGGCCCAGACTGCTCCCACTGTCTCTCTGTCAGTGTCCTTGCTGTTGTCTCTCAGTTACCCAGCCGGCCCAGACTGCTCCCACTGTCTCTCTGTCAGTGTCCTTGCTGTTGTCTCTCAGTTACCCAGACGGCCCAGACTGCTCCCACTGTCGCTCTGTCAGTGTCCTTGCTGTTGTCTCTCAGTTACCCAGCCGGCCCAGACTGCTCCCACTGTCACTCTGTCACTGTCCTCGCTGTTGTATCTCAGTTACCCAGCTGGCCCAGACTGCTCCCACTGTCACTCTGTCAGTGTCCTTGCTGTTGTCTTTCAGTTACCCAGCCGGTCCAGACTGCTCCCAACGTCTCTCTGTCAGTGTCCTTGCTGTTGTCTATCAGTTACCCAGCCGGCCCAGACTGCTCCCACTGTCACTCTGTCAGTTCCCTTGCTGTTTTCTCTAATTTATTCAGCCGGCCCAGACTGCTCCCACTGTCACTCTGTCAGTGTCCCTGCTGTTGTCGCTCAATTACACAGCCGGTACAGACTGCTCCCACTGACACTCTGTCTGTGTCCTTGCTGTTGTCTATAAGTTACCGAGCCGGCCGAGACTGCTCCCACTGTCACTGTGTCAGTGTCCTTGCGTTTGTCTATCAGTTACCCAGCCGGCCCAGACTGCTCTCACTGTCACTCTGTCAGTGTCCTTGCTGTTGTATCTCAGTTACCCAGCCAGCCCAGACTGCTCCCACTGTCACTCTGTCAGTGTCCTTGCTATTGTCTCTCAGTTACCAGCCGGCCCAGACTGCTCCCACTGTCACTCTGCCAGTGTCCTTGCTGTTGTCTCTCTGTTACCCAGCCGGACCAGACTGCTCCCGCTGTCACTCTGTCAGTGTCCTTGCTGTTGTCTCTCAGTTACCCAGACGGCCTAGACTTCTCCCCCAGTCACTCTGTCACTGTCCTTGCTGTTGTCTCTCAGTTACCCAGCCGGCCCAGACTTCTCCCCCAGTCACTCTGTCACTGTCCTTGCTGTTGTCTCTCAGTTACCCAGACGGCCCAGACTGCTCCCACTGTCACTCTGTCAGTGTCCTTGCTGTTGTCTCTCAGTTACCCAGCCGGCCCAGACTGCTCCCACTGTCACTCTGTCAGTGTCCTTGCTGTTGTCTCTCAGTTACCCAGCTGGTCCAGACTGCTCCCACTGTCACTCTGTCAGTGTCCTTGCTGTTGTCTCTCAGTTACCCAGCCGGCCCAGACTGCTCCTACTGTCACTCTGTCACTGTCCTTGCTGTTGTCTCTCAGTTACCCAGCCGGCCCAGACTGCTCCCACTGTCACTCTGTCAGTGTTCTTGCTGTTGTCTCTCAGTTACCCAGCCGGCCGAGACTGCTCCCACTGTCACTCTATCTGTCTCCTTGCTGTTGTCTGTCAGTTACCCAGCCGGCCGAGACTGCTGCCACCACTGTCACTCTGTCACTATCCTAGTTGTTGTCTCTCTGTTAACAAGTCTGCCCAGACTGGTCTGTCCACTGTCACTCTGTCAGTGTCCTTGCTGTTGTCTCTAATTTAGCCAGCCAGCCAAACTGCTCCCACTGTCAGTCTGTCACTGACCTTGCTGTTGTCTCTCAGTTACCAGCCGGCCCAGACTGCTCCCATTGTCACTCTGTCAGTGTCCTTGCTGTTGTCTCTCAGTTACCAGCCGGCCCAGACTGCTCCCACTGTCACTCTGTCACTGACCTTGCTGTTGTCTCTCAGTTACCTAGCCGGCCCAGACTGCTCCCACTGTCACTCTGTCAGTGTCCTTGCTGTTGTCTCTCAGTTACCCAGCCGGTCCAGACTGCTCCCAACGTCTCTCTGTCAGTGTCCTTGCTATTGTCTCTCAGTTACCAGCCGGCCCAGACTGTTCTCACCACTGTCACTCTGTCAGTGTCCTTGCTGTTGTCTCTCAGTTACCCAGCCGGCCCAGACTGCTCCCACTGTCACTCTGTCAGTGTCCTTGCTGTTGTCTCTCAGTTACCCAGCCGGCCCAGACTGCTCCCACTGTCACTCTGTCAGTGTCCTTGCTGTTTTCTCTAATTTATTCAGCCGGCCCAGACTGCTCCCACTGTCACTCTGTCAGGGTCCTTGCTGTTGTCTCTCAGTTACCCAGCCGGCCCAGACTGCTCCCACTGTCACTCTGTCAGTGTCCTTGCTGTTGTCTCTCAGTTACCCAGCCGGCCCAGACTGCTCCCACTGTCACTCTGTCAGTGTCCTTGCTGTTGTCTCTCAGTTACCAGCCGGCCCAGACTGCTCCCACTGTCACTCTGTCACTGTCCTTGCTGTTGTCTCTCAGTTACCCAGCCGGCCCAGACTGCTCCCACTGTCACTCTGTCAGTGTCCTTGCTGTTGTCTCTCAGTTACCCAGCCGGTCCAGACTGCTCCCAACGTCTCTGTCAGTGTCCTTGCTGTTGTCTCTCAGTTACCCAGCCGGCCCAGACTGCTCCCACTGTCACTCTGTCAGTGTCCCTGCTGTTGTCTCTCAGTTACCCAGCCGGCCCAGACTGCTCCCACTGTCACTCTGTCAGTGTCCCTGCTGTTGTCTCTCAGTTACCCAGCCGGCCCAGACTGCTCCCACTGTCACACTGTCAGTGTCCCTGCTGTTGTCTCTCAGTTACCCAGCCGTCCCAGACTGCTCCCACTGTCACTCTGTCAGTGTCCTTGCTGTTGTCTCTCAGTTACCAGCCGGCCCAGGCTGTTCTCACCACTGTCAATCTGTCAGTGTCCTTGCTGTTTTCTCTAATTTATTCTGCCGGCAAAGACTGCTCCCACTGTCACTCTGTCAGGGTCCTTGCTGTTGTCTCTCAGTTACCCAGCCGGCCCATACTGCTCCCACTGTCACTCAGTCAGTGTCCTTGCTGTTGTCTCTCAGTTACCCAGCCGGCCCAGACTGCTCCCGCTGTCACTCTGTCAGTGTCCTTGCTGTTGTCTCTCAGTTACCCAGCCGGCCCAGACTGCTCCCACTGTCTCTCTGTCAGTGTCCTTGCTGTTGTCCCTCAGTTACCAGCCGGCCCAGACTGCTCCCACTGTCTCTCTGTCAGTGTCCTTGCTGTTGTCCCTCAGTTACCAGCCGGCCCAGACTGCTCCCACTGTCACTCTGTCAGTGTCCTTGCTGTTGTATCTCAGTTACCCAGACGGCCCAGACTGCTCCCACTGTCACTCTGTCAGTGTCCTTGCTTATGTATCTCAGTTACCCAGCCGGCCCAGACTGCTCCCACTGTCACTCTGTCAGTGTCCTTGCTGTTGTCTCTCAGTTACCCAGCCGGCCCAGACTGTTCTCACCACTGTCACTCTGTCACTGTCCTTGCTGTTGTCTCTCAGTTACCCAGCCGGTCCAGACTGCTCCCGCTGTCACTCTGTCAGTGTCCTTGCTGTTGTCTCTCAGTTACGCAGCCGGCCCAGACTGCTCCCATTGTCACTCTGTCAGTGTCCTTGCTGTTGTTTCTCAGTTTCCCAGCCGGCCCAGACTGCTCCCACTGTCACTCTGTCAGTGTCCTTGCTGTTGTCTCTCAGTTACCCAGCCGGTCCAGACTGCTCCCAACGTCTCTCTGTCAGTGTCCTTGCTGTTGTCTCTCAGTTACCCAGCCGGCCCAGACTTCTACCCAAGTCACTCTGTCACTGTCCTTGCTGTTGTCTCTCAGTTACCCAGCCGACCCAGACTGCTCCCACTGTCTCTCTGTCAGTGTCCTTGCTGTTGTCTCTCAGTTACCAGCCGGCCCAGACTACTCCCACTGTCACTCTGTCAGTGTCCTTGCTGTTGTCTCTCAGTTACCCAGCCGGCCCAGACTGCTCCCACTGTCACTCTGTCAGTGTCCTTGCTGTTGTCTCTCAGTTACCCAGCCGGCCCAGCCTGCTCCCACTGTCACTCTGTCAGTGTCCCTGCTGTTGTCTCTCAGTTACCCAGCCGGCCCAGACTGTTCTCACCACTGTCAATCTGTCAGTGTCCTTGCTGTTTTCTCTGATTTATTCAGCCGGCAAAGACTGCTCCCACTGTCACTCTGTCAGGGTCCTTGCTGTTGTCTCTCAGTTACCCAGCCGGCCCAGACTGCTCCCACTGTCACTCTGTCAATGTCCTTGCTCTTGTCTCTCAGTTACCCAGCCGGCCCAGACTGTTCCCACTGTCACTCTGTCACTGTCCTTGCTGTTGTCTCTCAGTTACCAGCCGGCCCAGACTGCTCCCACTGTCTCTCTGTCAGTGTCCTTGCTGTTGTCTCTCTGTTACCAGCCGGCCCACACTGCTCTAACTGTCACTCTGTCAGTGTCCTTGCTGTTGTATCTCAGTTACCCAGCCGGCCCAGACTGCTCCCACTCTCACTCTGTCAGTGTCCTTGCTGTTGTATCTCAGTTACCCAGCCGGCCCAGACTGCTCCCACTGTCACTCTGTCAGTGTCCTTGCTGTTGTCTCTCAGTTACCAGCCGGCCCAGACAGCTCTCACTGTCACTCTGTCACTGTCCTTGCTGTTGTCTCTCAGTTACCCAGCCGGCCCAGACTGCTCCCACTGTCACTCTGTCAGTGTCCTTGCTGTTGTCTCTCAGTTACCCAGCCGGCCCAGACTGCTCCCACTGTCACTCTGTCAGTGTCCTTGCTGTTGTCTCTCAGTTACCCAGCCGGCCCAGACTGCTCCCACTGTCACTCTGTCAGTGTCCTTGCTGTTGTCTCTCAGTTACCCAGCCGGCCCAGACTGCTCCCACTGTCACTCTGTCAGTGTCCTTGCTCTTTACTCTCAGTTATCCAGCCGGCCCAGACTGCTCCCACTGTCTCTCTGTCAGTGTCCTTGCTGTTGTCTCTCAGTTACCCAGCCAGCCCAGACTGTTCTCACCACTGTCACACTGTCAGTGTCCTTGCTGTTTTCTCTAATTTATTCAGCCGGCCCAGACTGCTCCCACTGTCACTCTGTCAGTGTCCTTGCTGTTGTCTCTCAGTTACCCAGCCGGCCCAGACTGCTCCCACTGTCACTCTGTCAGTGTCCTTGCTGTTGTATCTCAGTTACTCAGCCGGTCCAAACTGCTCCCACTGTCACTCTGTCAGTGTCCTTGCTGTTGTCTCTCAGTTACCCAGCCGGACCAGACTGCTCCCACTGTCACTCTGTCAGTGTCCTTGCTGTTGTCTCTCAGTTACCCAGCCAGCCCAGACTGTTCTCACCACTGTCACACTGTCAGTGTCCTTGCTGTTTTCTCTAATTTATTCAGCCGGCCCAGACTGCTCCCACTGTCACTCTGTCAGTGTCCTTGCTGTTGTCTCTCAGTTACCCAGCCGGCCCAGACTGCTCCCACTGTCACTCTGTCAGTGTCCTTGCTGTTGTATCTCAGTTACTCAGCCGGTCCAAACTGCTCCCACTGTCACTCTGTCACTGTCCTTGCTGTTGTCTCTCAGTTACCCAGCCGGCCGAGACTGCTCCCACTGTCACTCTGTCACTGTCTTTGCTGTTGTCTCACAGTTACCCAGCCGGCCCAGACTGCTCCCACTGTCACTCCGTCAGTGTCCCTGCTGTTGTCTCTCAGTTACCAAGCCGGCCCAGACTGCTCCCACTGTCACTCCGTCAGTGTCCCTGCTGTTGTCTCTCAGTTACCCAGCCGGCCCTGACTGTTCTCACCACTGTCACTCTGTCAGTGTCCTTGCTGTTGTCTCTCAGTTACCCAGCCGGTCCAGACTGCTCCCACTGTCACTCTGTCAGTGTCCTTGCTGTTGTCTCTCAGTTACCAGCCGGTCCAGACTGCTCCCAACGTCTCTCTGTCAGTGTCCTTGCTGTTGTCTCTCAGTTACCCAGCCGGTCAAGACTGCTCCCGCTTTCACTCTGTCAGCGTCCTTGCTGTTGTCTCTCAGTTACCCAGCCGATCCAGACTGCTCCCACTGTCTCTCTGTCAGTGTCCTTGCTATTGTCTCTCAGTTACCCAGCCGGCCCAGACTGTTCTCACCACTGTCACTCTGTCACTGTCCTTGCTGTTGTCTCTCAGTTACCCAGCCGGTCCAGACTGCTCCCGCTGTCACTCTGTCAGTGTCCTTGCTGTTGTCTCTCAGTTACCCAGCCGGCCCAGACTGCTCCCGCTGTCACTCTGTCAGTGTCCTTGCTGTTGTCTCTCAGTTACCCAGCCGGCCCAGACTGCTCCCACTGTCTCTCTGTCAGTGTCCTTGCTGTTGTCCCTCAGTTACCAGCCGGCCCAGACTGCTCCCACTGTCTACTGTCAGTGTCCTTGCTGTTGTCCCTCAGTTACCAGCCGGCCCAGACTGCTCCCACTGTCACTCTGTCAGTGTCCTTGCTGTTGTATCTCAGTTACCCAGACGGCCCAGACTGCTCCCACTGTCACTCTGTCAGTGTCCTTGCTTATGTATCTCAGTTACCCAGCCGGCCCAGACTGCTCCCACTGTCACTCTGTCAGTGTCCTTGCTGTTGTCTCTCAGTTACCCAGCCGGCCCAGACTGTTCTCACCACTGTCACTCTGTCACTGTCCTTGCTGTTGTCTCTCAGTTACCCAGCCGGTCCAGACTGCTCCCGCTGTCACTCTGTCAGTGTCCTTGCTGTTGTCTCTCAGTTACGCAGC
Organism: Scyliorhinus torazame; assembly: GCF_047496885.1. Taxonomy (NCBI): domain Eukaryota; kingdom Metazoa; phylum Chordata; class Chondrichthyes; order Carcharhiniformes; family Scyliorhinidae; genus Scyliorhinus; species Scyliorhinus torazame. The sequence continues at coordinate 284,016 of NW_027307805.1, read as the reverse complement.
CGGCCCAGACTGCTCCCATTGTCACTCTGTCAGTGTCCTTGCTGTTGTTTCTCAGTTTCCCAGCCGGCCCAGACTGCTCCCACTGTCACTCTGTCAGTGTCCTTGCTGTTGTCTCTCAGTTACCCAGCCGGTCCAGACTGCTCCCAACGTCTCTCTGTCAGTGTCCTTGCTGTTGTCTCTCAGTTACCCAGCCGGCCCAGACTTCTACCGAAGTCACTCTGTCACTGTCCTTGCTGTTGTCTCTCAGTTACCCAGCCGACCCAGACTGCTCCCACTGTCTCTCTGTCAGTGTCCTTGCTGTTGTCTCTCAGTTACCAGCCGGCCCAGACTACTCCCACTGTCACTCTGTCAGTGTCCTTGCTGTTGTCTCTCAGTTACCCAGCCGGCCCAGACTGCTCCCACTGTCACTCTGTCAGTGTCCTTGCTGTTGTCTCTCAGTTACCCAGCCGGCCCAGCCTGCTCCCACTGTCACTCTGTCACTGTCCTTGCTGTTGTCTCTCAGTTACCCAGCCGGCCCAGGCTGCTCCCACTGTCACTCTGTCAGTGTCCCTGCTGTTGTCTCTCAGTTACCCAGCCGGCCCAGACTGTTCTCACCACTGTCAATCTGTCAGTGTCCTTGCTGTTTTCTCTGATTTATTCAGCCGGCAAAGACTGCTCCCACTGTCACTCTGTCAGGGTCCTTGCTGTTGTCTCTCAGTTACCCAGCCGGCCCAGACTGCTCCCACTGTCACTCTGTCAATGTCCTTGCTCTTGTCTCTCAGTTACCCAGCCGGCCCAGACTGTTCCCACTGTCACTCTGTCACTGTCCTTGCTGTTGTCTCTCAGTTACCAGCCGGCCCAGACTGCTCCCACTGTCTCTCTGTCAGTGTCCTTGCTGTTGTCTCTCTGTTACCAGCCGGCCCACACTGCTCTAACTGTCACTCTGTCAGTGTCCTTGCTGTTGTATCTCAGTTACCCAGCCGGCCCAGACTGCTCCCACTCTCACTCTGTCAGTGTCCTTGCTGTTGTATCTCAGTTACCCAGCCGGCCCAGACTGCTCCCACTGTCACTCTGTCAGTGTCCTTGCTGTTGTCTCTCAGTTACCAGCCGGCCCAGACAGCTCTCACTGTCACTCTGTCACTGTCCTTGCTGTTGTCTCTCAGTTACCCAGCCGGCCCAGACTGCTCCCACTGTCACTCTGTCAGTGTCCTTGCTGTTGTCTCTCAGTTACCCAGCCGGCCCAGACTGCTCCCACTGTCACTCTGTCAGTGTCCTTGCTGTTGTCTCTCAGTTACCCAGCCGGCCCAGACTGCTCCCACTGTCACTCTGTCAGTGTCCTTGCTGTTGTCTCTCAGTTACCCAGCCGGCCCAGACTGCTCCCACTGTCACTCTGTCAGTGTCCTTGCTGTTGTCTCTCAGTTACCCAGCCGGCCCAGACTGCTCCCACTGTCACTCTGTCAGTGTCCTTGCTCTTTACTCTCAGTTATCCAGCCGGCCCAGACTGCTCCCACTGTCTCTCTGTCAGTGTCCTTGCTGTTGTCTCTCAGTTACCAGCCGGACCAGACTGCTCCCACTGTCACTCTGTCAGTGTCCTTGCTGTTGTCTCTCAGTTACCCAGCCAGCCCAGACTGTTCTCACCACTGTCACACTGTCAGTGTCCTTGCTGTTTTCTCTAATTTATTCAGCCGGCCCAGACTGCTCCCACTGTCACTCTGTCAGTGTCCTTGCTGTTGTCTCTCAGTTACCCAGCCGGCCCAGACTGCTCCCACTGTCACTCTGTCAGTGTCCTTGCTGTTGTATCTCAGTTACTCAGCCGGTCCAAACTGCTCCCACTGTCACTCTGTCAGTGTCCTTGCTGTTGTCTCTCAGTTACCCAGCCGGTCCAGACTGCTCCCACTGTCACTCTGTCAGTGTCCTTGCTGTTGTCTCTCAGTTACCAGCCGGTCCAGACTGCTCCCAACGTCTCTCTGTCAGTGTCCTTGCTGTTGTCTCTCAGTTACCCAGCCGGTCAAGACTGCTCCCGCTTTCACTCTGTCAGCGTCCTTGCTGTTGTCTCTCAGTTACCCAGCCGATCCAGACTGCTCCCACTGTCTCTCTGTCAGTGTCCTTGCTATTGTCTCTCAGTTACCCAGCCGGCCCAGACTGTTCTCACCACTGTCACTCTGTCACTGTCCTTGCTGTTGTCTCTCAGTTACCCAGCCGGTCCAGACTGCTCCCGCTGTCACTCTGTCAGTGTCCTTGCTGTTGTCTCTCAGTTACGCAGCCGGCCCAGACTGCTCCCATTGTCACTCTGTCAGTGTCCTTGCTGTTGTCTCTCAGTTACCCAGCCGGCCCAGACTGCTCCCACTGTCACTCTGTCAGTGCCCTTGCTGTTGTCTCTCAGTTACCCAGCCGGCCCAGACTGCTCTCACTGTCACTCTGTCAGTGTCCTTGCTGTTGTCTCTCAGTTACTCAGCCGGCCCAGACTGCTCCCACTGTCACTCTGTCAGTGTCCTTGCTGTTGTCTCTCAGTTACCCAGCCGGCCCAGACTGCTCCTACTGTCACTCTGTCAGTGTCCTTGCTGTTGTCTCTCAGTTACCCTGCCGGCCCAGACTGCTCCCACTGTCGCTCTGTCAGTGTCCTTGCTGTTGTCTCTCAGTTACCCAGCCGGCCCAGACTGCTCCCACTGTCTCTCTGTCAGTGTCCTTGCTGTTGCCTCTTAGTTACCAGCCGGCCCAGACTGCTCCCACTGTCTCTCTGTCAGTGTCCTTGCTGTTGTCTCTCAGTTACCAGCCGACCCACACTGCTCTAACTGTCACTCTGTCACTGTCCTCGCTGTTGTATCTCAGTTACCCAGCCAGCCCAGACTGTTCTCACCACTGTCACACTGTCAGTGTCCTTGCTGTTTTCTCTAATTTATTCAGCCGGCCCAGACTGCTCCCACTGTCACTCTGTCAGTGTCCTTGCTGTTGTCTCTCAGTTACCCAGCCGGCCGAGACTGCTCCCACTGTCACTCTGTCACTGTCCTCGCTGTTGTATCTCAGTTACCCAGCCAGCCCAGACTGTTCTCACCACTGTCACACTGTCAGTGTCCTTGCTGTTTTCTCTCAGTTACCCAGCCGATCCAGACTGCTCCCACTGTCTCTCTGTCAGTGTCCTTGCTGTTGTCTCTCAGTTACCCCGCCGGCCCAGACTGTTCTCACCACTGTCACTCTGTCACTGTCCTTGCTGTTGTCTCTCAGTTACCCAGCCGGCCGAGACTGCTCCCACTGTCACTCTGTCACTGTCCTCGCTGTTGTATCTCAGTTACCCAGCCAGCCCAGACTGTTCTCACCACTGTCACACTGTCAGTGTCCTTGCTGTTTTCTCTCAGTTACCCAGCCGATCCAGACTGCTCCCACTGTCTCTCTGTCAGTGTCCTTGCTGTTGTCTCTCAGTTACCCAGCCGGCCCAGACTGCTCCTACTGTCACTCTGTCAGTGTCCTTGCTGTTGTCTCTCAGTTACCCTGCCGGCCCAGACTGCTCCCACTGTCGCTCTGTCAGTGTCCTTGCTGTTGTCTCTCAGTTACCCAGCCGGCCCAGACTGCTCCCACTGTCTCTCTGTCAGTGTCCTTGCTGTTGCCTCTTAGTTACCAGCCGGCCCAGACTGCTCCCACTGTCTCTCTGTCAGTGTCCTTGCTGTTGTCTCTCAGTTACCAGCCGACCCACACTGCTCTAACTGTCACTCTGTCACTGTCCTCGCTGTTGTATCTCAGTTACCCAGCCAGCCCAGACTGTTCTCACCACTGTCACACTGTCAGTGTCCTTGCTGTTTTCTCTAATTTATTCAGCCGGCCCAGACTGCTCCCACTGTCACTCTGTCAGTGTCCTTGCTGTTGTCTCTCAGTTACCCAGCCGGCCGAGACTGCTCCCACTGTCACTCTGTCACTGTCCTCGCTGTTGTATCTCAGTTACCCAGCCAGCCCAGACTGTTCTCACCACTGTCACACTGTCAGTGTCCTTGCTGTTTTCTCTCAGTTACCCAGCCGATCCAGACTGCTCCCACTGTCTCTCTGTCAGTGTCCTTGCTGTTGTCTCTCAGTTACCCCGCCGGCCCAGACTGTTCTCACCACTGTCACTCTGTCACTGTCCTTGCTGTTGTCTCTCAGTTACCCAGCCGGTCCAGACTGCTCCCACAGTCACTCTGTCAGCGTCCTTGCTGTTGTCTCTCAGTTATCCAGCCGGTCCAGACTTCTCCCACTGTCACTCTGTCAGTGTCCTTGCTGTTGTCTCTCAGTTACCCAGCCGGTCCAGACTGCTCCCATTGTCACTCTGCCAGTGTCCTTGCTGTTGTCTCTCAGTTACCCAGCCGGCCCAGACTGCTCCCACTGTCGCTCTGTCAGTGTCCTTGCTGTTGTCTCCCAGTTACCCAGCCGGCCCAGACTGCTCCCACTGTCACTCTGTCAGCGTCCTTGCTGTTGTCTCTCAGTTATCCAGCCGGTCCAGACTTCTCCCACTGTCACTCTGTCAGTGTCCTTGCTGTTGTCTCTCAGTTACACAGCCGGTCCAGACTGCTCCCATTGTCACTCTGCCAGTGTCCTTGCTGTTGTCTCTCAGTTACCCAGCCGGCCCAGACTGCTCCCACTGTCGCTCTGTCAGTGTCCTTGCTGTTGTCTCCCAGTTACCCAGCCGGCCCAGACTGCTCCCACTGTCACTCTGTCAGTGTCCTTGCTGTTGTCTCCCAGTTACCCAGCCGGCCCAGACTGCTCCCACTGTCACTCTGTCACTGTCCTTGCTGTTGTCTCTCAGTTACCCAGCCGGTCCAGACTGCTCCCACTGCCACTCTGTCACTGTCCTTGCTGTTGTCTCTCAGTTACCCAGCCGGTCCAGACTGCTCCCACTGTCACTCTGTCAGCGTCCTTGCTGTTGTCTCTCAGTTACCCAACCGGCCCAGACTGTTCTCACCACTGTCACACTGTCAGTGTCCTTGCTGTTTTCTCTAATTTATTCAGCCGGCCCTGACTGCTCCCACTGTCACTCTGTCAGTGTCCTTGCTGTTGTCTCTCAGTTACCCAGCCGGTCCAGACTGCTCCCGCTTTCACTCTGTCAGCGTCCTTGCTGTTGTCTCTCAATTACCCAGCCGGCCCAGTCTGCTCCCACTGTCACTCTGTCAGTGTCCTTGCTGTTGTCTCTCAGTTACCCAGCTGGCACAGACTGCTCCCACTGTCACTCTGTCTGTGTCCCTGCTGTTGTCTCTCAGTTACCCAACCGGTCCAGACTGCTCCCACTGTCACTCTGTCAGCGTCCTTGCTGTTGTCTCTCAATTACCCAGCCGGCCCAGTCTGCTCCCACTGTCACTCTGTCAGTGTCCTTGCTGTTGTCTCTCAGTTACCCAGCCGGCCCAACTGCTCCCACTGTCACTCTGTCAGTGTCCCTGCTGTTGTCTCTCAGTTACCCATCCGGCCCATACTGCTCCCACTGTCACTCTGTCAGTGTCCTTGCTGTTGTCTCTCAGTTACCCAGCCGGTCCAGACTGATACCACTGTCACTCTGTCAGTGTCCTTGCTGTTGTCTCTCAGTTACCCAGCCGGTCAAGACTGCTCCCGATTTCACTCTGTCAGCGTCCTTGCTGTTGTCTCTCAGTTACCCAGCCGGCCCAGACTGCCCCCTTTGTCACTCTGTCAGCGTCCTTGCTGTTGTCTCTCAGTTACCCAGCCGGCCCAGACTGCTCCCACTGTCACTCCGTCAGTGTCCTTGCTGTTGTCTCTCAGTTACCCAGCCGGCCCAGACTGCTCCCACTGTCACTCTGTCAGTGTCCTTGCTGTTGTCTCTCAGTTACCCAGCCGGTCCAGACTGTTCTCACCACTGTCACTCTGTCAGTGTCCTTGCTGTTTTCTCTAATTTATTCAGCCGGCCCAGACTGCTCCCACTGTCACTCTGTCAGGGTCCTTGCTGTTGTCTCTCAGTTACCCAGCCGGCCCAGACTGCTCCCACTGTCACTCTGTCAGTGTCCTTGCTGTTGTCTCTCAGTTACCCAGCCGGCCCAGACTGCCCCCACTGTCACTCTGTCAGTGTACTTGCTGTTGTTTCTCAGTTACCCAGCCGGCCCAGACTGCTCCCATTGTCACTCTGTCAGTGTCCTTGCTGTTGTCTCTCAGTTACCCAGCCGGCCCAGACTACTCTCACTGTCACTCTGTCAGTGTCCTTGCTGTTGTCTCTCAGTTACCCAGCCGGCCCAGACTGCTCCCACTGTCACTCTGTCAGTGTCCTTGCTGTTGTCCCTCAGTTACCCAGCCGGCCCAGACTGCTCCCACTGTCACTCTGTCAGTGTCCTTGCTGTTGTCTCTCAGTTACCAGCCGGCCCAGACTGCTCCCACTGTCACTCTGTCAGTGTCCTTGCTGTTGTCTCTCAGTTACCCAGCCGGCCCAGACTGTTCCCACTGTCACTCTGTCAGTGTCCTTGCTGTTGTCTCTCAGTTACCCAGCCGGCCCAGACTGTTCCCACTGTCACTCTGTCAGTGTCCTTGCTGTTGTCTCTCAGTTACCCAGCCGGTCCAGACTGCTCCCAACGTCTCTCTGTCAGTGTCCTTGCTGTTGTCTCTCAGTTACCCAGCCGGTCCAGACTGCTCCCATTGTCACTCTGTCAGTGTCCTTGCTGTTGTCTCTCAGTTACCAGCCGGCCCAGACTGTTCTCACCACTGTCACTCTGTCAGTGTCCTTGCTGTTGTCTCTCAGTTACCAGCCGGCCCAGACTGTTCTCACCACTGTCACTCTGTCAGTGTCCTTGCTGTTTTCTCTAATTTATTCAGCCGGCCCTAACTGCTCCCACTGTCACTCTGTCAGGGTCCTTGCTGTTGTCTCTCAGTTACCCAGCCGGCCCAGACTGCTCCCACTGTCACTCTGGCAGTGTCCTTGCTGTTGTCTCTCAGTTACCCAGCCGGCCCAGACTGCTCCCACTGTCTCTCTGTCAGTGTCCTTGCTGTTGTCTCTCAGTTACCAGCCGGCCCAGACTGCTCCCACTGTCACTCTGTCAGTGTCCCTGCTGTTGTCTCTCAGTTACCCAGCCGGCCCAGACTGCTCCCACTGTCACTCTGTCAGTGTCCTTGCTGTTGTCTCTCAGTTACCCAGCCGGCCCAGACTGCTCCCACTGTCACTCTGTCAGTGTCCTTGCTGTTGTCTCTCAGTTACCCAGCCGTTCCAGACTGCCCCCACTGTCACTCTGTCAGTGTCCTTGCTGTTGTCTCTCAGTTACCAGCCGGCCCAGACTGCTCCCACTGTCACTCCGTCAGTGTTCTTGCTGTTTTCTCTAATTTATTCAGCCGGCAAAGACTGCTCCCACTGTCACTCTGTCAGGGTCCTTGCTGTTGTCTCTCAGTTACCCAGCCGGTCCAGACTGCTCCCACTGTCACTCTGTCAGTGTCCTTGCTGTTGTCTCTCAGTTACCCAGCCGGTCCAGACTGCTCCCAACGTCTCTCTGTCAGTGTCCTTGCTGTTGTCTCTCAGTTACCAGCCGGTCCAGACTGTTCTCACCACTGTCACTCTGTCAGTGTCCTTGCTGTTTTCTCTAATTTATTCAGCCGGCCCAGACTGCTCCCACTGTCACTCTGTCAGGGTCCTTGCTGTTGTCTCTCAGTTACCCAGCCGGCCCAGACTGCTCCCACTGTCACTCTGTCAGTGTCCTTGCTGTTGTCTCTCAGTTACCCAGCCGGCCCAGACTGCTCCCACTGTCTCTCTGTCAGTGTCCTTGCTGTTGTCTCTCAGTTACCAGCCGGCCCAGACTGCTCCCACTGTCACTCTGTCAGTGTCCCTGCTGTTGTCTCTCAGTTACCCAGCCGGCCCAGACTGCTCCCACTGTCACTCTGTCAGTGTCCTTGCTGTTGTCTCTCAGTTACCCAGCCGGCCCAGACTGCTCCCAACGTCTCTGTCAGTGTCCTTGCTATTGTCTCTCAGTTACCAGCCGGCCCAGGCTGTTCTCACCACTGTCAATCTGTCAGTGTTCTTGCTGTTTTCTCTAATTTATTCAGCCGGCAAAGACTGCTCCCACTGTCACTCTGTCAGGGTCCTTGCTGTTGTCTCTCAGTTACCCAGCCGGCCCAGACTGCTCCCACTGTCACTCTGTCAGTGTCCTTGCTGTTGTCTCTCAGTTACCCAGCCGGCCCAGACTGCTCCCACTGTCACTCTGTCACTGTCCTTGCTGTTGTCTCTCAGTTACCCAGCCGGCCCAGACTGCTCCCACTGTCACTCTGTCAGTGTCCTTGCTGTTGTCTCTCAGTTACCCAGCCGGCCCAGACTGCTCCCACTGTCACTCTGTCACTGTCCTTGCTGTTGTCTCTCAGTTACCCAGCCGGTCCAGACTGCTCCCACTGTCACTCTGTCAGTGTCCTTGCTGTTGTCTCTCAGTTACCCAGCCGGCCCAGACTGCTCCCACTGTCACTCTGTCAGTGTCCTTGCTGTTGTCTCTCAGTTACCCAGCCGGTCTAGACTGCTCCCACTGTCACTCTGTCAGTGTCCTTGCTGTTGTCTCTCAGTTACCCAGCCGGCCCAGTCTGCTCCCAATGTCTCTCTGTCAGTGTCCTTGCTGTTGTCTCTCAGTTACCAGCCGGCCCACACTGCTCTCACTGTCACTCTGTCACTGTCCTCGCTGTTGTATCTCAGTTACCCAGCCGGCCCAGACTGTTCTCACCACTGTCACTCTGTCAGTGTCCTTGCTGTTTTCTCTAAATTATTCAGCCTGCCCAGACTGCTCCCACTGTCACTCTGTCACTGTCCTTGCTGTTGTCTCTCAGTTACCCAGCCGGTCCAGACTGCTCTCACTGTCACTCTGTCAGTGTCCTTGCTGTTGTCTCTCAGTTACCCAGCCGGTCCAGACTGCTCCCACTGTCACTCTGTCAGTGACCTTGCTGTTGTCTCTCAGTTACCCAGCCGGCCCAGACTGCTCCCAACGTCTCTCTGTCAGTGTCCTTGCTCTTGTCTCTCAGTTACCCAGCCGGCCCAGACTGCTCCCACTGTCACTCTGTCAGTGTCCTTGCTGTTGTCTCTCAGTTAACCAGCCGGCCCAGACTGCTCCCACTGTCTCTCTGTCAGTGTCCTTGCTGTTGTCTCTCAGTTACCAGCCGGCCCAGACTGTTCTCACCACTGTCACTCTGTCAGTGTCCTTGCTGTTTTCTCTAATTTATTCAGCCGGCCCAGACTGCTCCCACTGTCACTCTGTCAGGGTCCTTGCTGTTGTCTCTCAGTTACCCAGCCGGCCCAGACTGCTCCCACTGTCACTCTGTCAGTGTCCTTGCTGTTGTCTCTCAGTTACCCAGCCGGCCCAGACTGCTCCCGCTGTCACTCTGTCAGTGTCCTTGCTGTTGTCTCTCAGTTACCCAGCCGGTCCAGACTGCTCCCACTGTCTCTCTGTCAGTGTCCTTGCTGTTGTCTCTCAGTTACCAGCCGGCCCAGACTGCTCCCGCTGTCACTCTGTCAGTTTCCCTGCTGTTGTCTCTCAGTTACCCAGCCGGCCCAGACTGCTCCCACTGTCACTCTGTCAGTGTCCTTGCTGTTGTCTCTCAGTTACCCAGCCGGCCCAGACTGTTCTCACCACTGTCAATCTGTCAGTGTCCTTGCTGTTTTCTCTAATTTATTCAGCCGGCAAAGACTGCTCCCACTGTCACTCTGTCAGGGTCCTTGCTGTTGTCTCTCAGTTACCCAGCCGGCCCAGACTGCTCCCACTGTCACTCTGTCAGGGTCCTTGCTGTTGTCTCTCAGTTACCCAGCCGGCCCAGACTGCTCCCACTGTCACTCTGTCAGTGTCCTTGCTGTTGTCTCTCAGTTACTCAGCCAGCCCAGACTGTTCTCACCACTGTCACACTGTCAGTGTCCTTGCTGTTTTCTCTCAGTTACCCAGCCGATCCAGACTGCTCCCACTGTCTCTCTGTCAGTGTCCTTGCTGTTGTCTCTCAGTTACCCAGCCGGCCCAGACTGTTCTCACCACTGTCACTCTGTCACTGTCCTTGCTGTTGTCTCTCAGTTACCCAGCCGGTCAAGACTGCTCCCGCTTTCACTCTGTCAGCGTCCTTGCTGTTGTCTCTCAGTTACCCAGCCGGCCCAGACTGCTCCCACTGTCACTCTGTCAGTGTCCTTGCTGTTGTATCTCAGTTACTCAGCCGGTCCAGACTGCTCCCACTGTCACTCTGTCACTGTCCTTGCTGTTGTCTCTCAGTTACCCTGCCGGCCCAGACTTCTCCCACTGTCACTCTGTCACTGTCCTTGCTGTTGTCTCTCAGTTACCCAGCCGGCCCAGACTGCTCCCACTGTCACTCTGTCACTGTCCTTGCTGTTGTCTCTCAGTTACCCAGCCGGCCCAGACTGCTCCCATTGTCACTCTGTCAGTGTCCTTGCTGTTGTCTCTCAGTTACCCAGCCGTTCCAGACTGCCCCCACTGTCACTCTGTCAGTGTCCTTGCTGTTGTCTCTCAGTTACCCAGCCGGCCCAGACTGCTCCCATTGTCACTCTGTCAGTGTCCTTGCTGTTGTCTCTCAATTACCCAGCCGGCCGAGACTGCTCCCACTGTCACTCTGTCACTGTCCTTGCTGTTGTCTCTCAGTTACCAGCCGGCCCAGACTGCTACCACTGTCACTCCGTCAGTGTCCTTGCTGTTGTCTCTCAGTTACCTAGCCGGCCCAGACTGCTCCCACTGTCACTCTGTCAGTGTCCTTGCTGTTGTCTCTCAGTTACCCAGCCGGCCCAGACTGCTCCCACTGTCACTCTGTCAGTGTCCTTGCTGTTGTCTCTCAGTTACCCAGCCGGTCCAGACTGCTCCCAACGTCTCTCTGTCAGTGTCCTTGCTGTTGTCCCCCAGTTACCCAGCCGGCCCAGACTGCTCCCACTGTCACCCTGTCAGTGTCCTTGCTGTTGTCTCTCAGTTACCAGCCGGCCCAGACTGTTCTCACCACTGTCACTCTGTCAGTGTCCTTGCTGTTTTCTCTAATTTATTCAGCCGGCCCAGACTGCTCCCACTGTCACTCTGTCACTGCCCTTGCTGTTGTCTCTCAGTTACCCAGCCGGCCCAGACTGCTCCCACTGTCTCTCTGTCAGTGTCCTTGCTGTTGTCCCTCAGTTACCAGCCGGCCCAGACTGCTCCCAATGTCTCTCTGTCAGTGTCCTTGCTGTTGTCTCTCAGTTACCCAGCCGGCCCAGACTGCTCCCGCTGTCACTCTGTCAGTGTCCTTGCTGTTGTCTCTCAGTTACCCAGCCGGCCCAGACTGCTCCCACTGTCTCTCTGTCAGTGTCCTTGCTGTTGTCTCTCAGTTACCAGCCGGCCCAGACTGCTCCCACTGTCTCTCTGTCAGTGTCCTTGCTGTTGTCTCTCAGTTACAAGCCGGCCCAGACTGTTCTCACCACTGTCACTCTGTCAGTGTCCTTGCTGTTTTCTCTAATTTATTCAGCCGGCCGAGACTGCTCCCACTGTCACTCTGTCACTGTCCTTGCTGTTGTCTCTCAGTTACCAGCCGGCCCAGACTGCTACCACTGTCACTCCGTCAGTGTCCTTGCTGTTGTCTCTCAGTTACCTAGCCGGCCCAGACTGCTCCCACTGTCACTCTGTCAGTGTCCTTGCTGTTGTCTCTCAGTTACCCAGCCGGCCCAGACTGCTCCCACTGTCACTCTGTCAGTGTCCTTGCTGTTGTCTCTCAGTTACCCAGCCGGTCCAGACTGCTCCCAACGTCTCTCTGTCAGTGTCCTTGCTGTTGTCCCCCAGTTACCCAGCCGGCCCAGACTGCTCCCACTGTCACCCTGTCAGTGTCCTTGCTGTTGTCTCTCAGTTACCAGCCGGCCCAGACTGTTCTCACCACTGTCACTCTGTCAGTGTCCTTGCTGTTTTCTCTAATTTATTCAGCCGGCCCAGACTGCTCCCACTGTCACTCTGTCACTGCCCTTGCTGTTGACTCTCAGTTACCCAGCCGGCCCAGACTGCTCCCACTGTCTCTCTGTCAGTGTCCTTGCTGTTGTCCCTCAGTTACCAGCCGGCCCAGACTGCTCCCAATGTCTCTCTGTCAGTGTCCTTGCTGTTGTCTCTCAGTTACCCAGCCGGCCCAGACTGCTCCCGCTGTCACTCTGTCAGTGTCCTTGCTGTTGTCTCTCAGTTACCCAGCCGGCCCAGACTGCTCCCACTGTCTCTCTGTCAGTGTCCTTGCTGTTGTCTCTCAGTTACCAGCCGGCCCAGACTGCTCCCACTGTCTCTCTGTCAGTGTCCTTGCTGTTGTCTCTCAGTTACAAGCCGGCCCAGACTGTTCTCACCACTGTCACTCTGTCAGTGTCCTTGCTGTTTTCTCTAATTTATTCAGCCGGCCCAGACTGCTCCCACTGTCACTCTGTCAGGGTCCTTGCTGTTGTCTCTCAGTTACCCAGCCGGCCCAGACTGCTCCCACTGTCACTCTGTCAGTGTCCTTGCTGTTGTCTCTCAGTTACCCAGCCGGCCCAGACTGCTCCCACTGTCTCTCTGTCAGTGTCCTTGCTGTTGTCTCTCAGTTACCAGCCGGCCCAGACTGCTCCCACTGTCACTCTGTCAGTGTCCCTGCTGTTGTCTCTCAGTTACCCAGCCGGCCCAGACTGCTCCCACTGTCACTCTGTCAGTGTCCTTGCTGTTGTCTCTCAGTTACCCAGCCGGCCCAGACTGCTCCCAACGTCTCTGTCAGTGTCCTTGCTATTGTCTCTCAGTTACCAGCCGGCCCAGGCTGTTCTCACCACTGTCAATCTGTCAGTGTTCTTGCTGTTTTCTCTAATTTATTCAGCCGGAAAAGACTGCTCCCACTGTCACTCTGTCAGGGTCCTTGCTGTTGTCTCTCAGTTACCCAGCCGGCCCAGACTGCTCCCACTGTCACTATGTCAGTGTCCTTGCTGTTGTCTCTCAGTTACCCAGCCGGCCCAGACTGCTCCCGCTGTCACTCTGTCAGTGTCCTTGCTGTTGTCTCTCAGTTACCCAGCCGGCCCAGACTGCTCCCACTGTCTCTCTGTCAGTGTCCTTGCTGTTGTCCCTCAGTTACCAGCCGGCCCAGACTGCTCCCAATGTCTCTCTGTCAGTGTCCTTGCTGTTGTCTCTCAGTTACCAGCCGGCCCAGACTGCCCCCACTGTCACTCTGTCACTGTCCTCGCTGTTGTATCTCAGTTACCCAGCCAGCCCAGACTGTTCTCACCACTGTCACACTGTCAGTGTCCTTGCTGTTTTCTCTAAATTATTCAGCCTGCCCAGACTGCTCCCACTGTCACTCTGTCAGTGTCCTTGCTGTTGTCTCTCAGTTACCCAGCCGGTCCAGACTGCTCCCACTGTCACTCTGTCAGTGTCCTTGCTGTTGTCTCTCAGTAACCCAGCCGGCCCAGACTGCTCCCACTGTCACTCTGTCAGTGTCCTTGCTGTTGTCTCTAATTTATTCAGCCGGCCCAGACTGCTCCCACTGTCACTCTGTCAGGGTCCTTGCTGTTGTCTCTCAGTTACCCAGCCGGCCCAGACTGTTCTCACCACTGTCAATCTGTCAGTGTCCTTGCTGTTTTCTCTAATTTATTCAGCCGGCAAAGACTGCTCCCACTGTCACTCTGTCAGGGTCCTTGCTGTTGTCTCTCAGTTACCCAGCCGACCCAGACTGCTCCCACTGTCACTCTGTCAGTGTCCTTGCTGTTGTCTCTCAGTTACCCAGCCGGCCCAGACTGCTCCCGCTGTCACTCTGTCAGTGTCCTTGCTCTTGTCTCTCAGTTACCCAGCCGGCCCAGACTGCTCCCACTGTCTCTCTGTCAGTGTCCTTGCTGTTGTATCTCAGTTACCAGCCGGCCCAGACTGCTCCCACTGTCACTCTGTCACTGTCCTCGCTGTTGTATTTCAGTTACCCAGCCAGCCCAGACTGTTCTCACCACTGTCACACTGTCAGTGTCCTTGCTGTTTTCTCTCAGTTACCCAGCCGATCCAGACTGCTCCCACTGTCTCTCTGTCAGTGTCCTTGCTGTTGTCTCTCAGTTACCCAGCCGGCCCAGACTGCTCCCACTGTCTCTCTGTCAGTGTCCTTGCTGTTGTCTCTCGGTTACCAGCCGGCCCAGACTGCTCCCACTGTCTCTCTGTCAGTGTCCTTGCTGTTGTCTCTCAGTTACAAGCCGGCCCAGACTGTTCTCACCACTGTCACTCTGTCAGTGTCCTTGCTGTTTTCTCTAATTTATTCAGCCGGCCCAGACTGCTCCCACTGTCACTCTGTCAGGGTCCTTGCTGTTGTCTCTCAGTTACCCAGCCGGCCCAGACTGCTCCCACTGTCACTCTGTCAGTGTCCTTGCTGTTGTCTCTCAGTTACCCAGCCGGCCCAGACTGCTCCCACTGTCTCTCTGTCAGTGTCCTTGCTGTTGTCTCTCAGTTACCAGCCGGCCCAGACTGCTCCCACTGTCACTCTGTCAGTGTCCCTGCTGTTGTCTCTCAGTTACCCAGCCGGCCCAGACTGCTCCCACTGTCACTCTGTCAGTGTCCTTGCTGTTGTCTCTCAGTTACCCAGCCGGCCCAGACTGCTCCCAACGTCTCTGTCAGTGTCCTTGCTATTGTCTCTCAGTTACCAGCCGGCCCAGGCTGTTCTCACCACTGTCAATCTGTCAGTGTTCTTGCTGTTTTCTCTAATTTATTCAGCCGGAAAAGACTGCTCCCACTGTCACTCTGTCAGGGTCCTTGCTGTTGTCTCTCAGTTACCCAGCCGGCCCAGACTGCTCCCACTGTCACTATGTCAGTGTCCTTGCTGTTGTCTCTCAGTTACCCAGCCGGCCCAGACTGCTCCCGCTGTCACTCTGTCAGTGTCCTTGCTGTTGTCTCTCAGTTACCCAGCCGGCCCAGACTGCTCCCACTGTCTCTCTGTCAGTGTCCTTGCTGTTGTCCCTCAGTTACCAGCCGGCCCAGACTGCTCCCAATGTCTCTCTGTCAGTGTCCTTGCTGTTGTCTCTCAGTTACCAGCCGGCCCAGACTGCCCCCACTGTCACTCTGTCACTGTCCTCGCTGTTGTATCTCAGTTACCCAGCCAGCCCAGACTGTTCTCACCACTGTCACACTGTCAGTGTCCTTGCTGTTTTCTCTAAATTATTCAGCCTGCCCAGACTGCTCCCACTGTCACTCTGTCAGTGTCCTTGCTGTTGTCTCTCAGTTACCCAGCCGGTCCAGACTGCTCCCACTGTCACTCTGTCAGTGTCCTTGCTGTTGTCTCTCAGTAACCCAGCCGGCCCAGACTGCTCCCACTGTCACTCTGTCAGTGTCCTTGCTGTTGTCTCTCAGTTACCCAGCCGGTCCAGACTGCTCCCAACGTCTCTCTGTCAGTGTCCTTGCTATTGTCTCTCAGTTACCAGCCGGCCCAGACTGTTCTCACCACTGTCACTCTGTCAGTGTCCTTGCTGTTTTCTCTAATTTATTCAGCCGGCCCAGACTGCTCCCACTGTCACTCTGTCAGGGTCCTTGCTGTTGTCTCTCAGTTACCCAGCCGGCCCAGACTGCTCCCACTGTCACTCTGTCAGTGTCCTTGCTGTTGTCTCTCAGTTACCCAGCCGGCCCAGACTGCTCCCGCTGTCACTCTGTCAGTGTCCTTGCTGTTGTCTCTCAGTTACCCAGCCGGCCCAGACTGCTCCCACTGTCTCTCTGTCAGTGTCCTTGCTGTTGTCTCTCAGTTACCAGCCGGCCCAGACTGCTCCCACTGTCACTCTGTCAGTGTCCCTGCTGTTGTCTCTCAGTTACCCAGCCGGCCCAGACTGCTCCCACTGTCACTCTGTCAGTGTCCTTGCTGTTGTCTCTCAGTTACCCAGCCGGCCCAGACTGTTCTCACCACTGTCAATCTGTCAGTGTCCTTGCTGTTTTCTCTAATTTATTCAGCCGGCAAAGACTGCTCCCACTGTCACTCTGTCAGGGTCCTTGCTGTTGTCTCTCAGTTACCCAGCCGACCCAGACTGCTCCCACTGTCACTCTGTCAGTGTCCTTGCTGTTGTCTCTCAGTTACCCAGCCGGCCCAGACTGCTCCCGCTGTCACTCTGTCAGTGTCCTTGCTCTTGTCTCTCAGTTACCCAGCCGGCCCAGACTGCTCCCACTGTCACTCTGTCAGTGTCCTTGCTGTTGTATCTCAGTTACTCAGCCGGTCCAGACTGCTCCCACTGTCACTCTGTCACTGTCCTTGCTGTTGTCTCTCAGTTACCCTGCCGGCCCAGACTTCTCCCACTGTCACTCTGTCACTGTCCTTGCTGTTGTCTCTCAGTTACCCAGCCGGCCCAGACTGCTCCCACTGTCACTCTGTCACTGTCCTTGCTGTTGTCTCTCAGTTACCCAGCCGGCCCAGACTGCTCCCATTGTCACTCTGTCAGTGTCCTTGCTGTTGTCTCTCAGTTACCCAGCCGTTCCAGACTGCCCCCACTGTCACTCTGTCAGTGTCCTTGCTGTTGTCTCTCAGTTACCCAGCCGGCCCAGACTGCTCCCATTGTCACTCTGTCAGTGTCCTTGCTGTTGTCTCTCAATTACCCAGCCGGCCGAGACTGCTCCCACTGTCACTCTGTCACTGTCCTTGCTGTTGTCTCTCAGTTACCAGCCGGCCCAGACTGCTCCCACTGTCACTCCGTCAGTGTCCTTGCTGTTGTCTCTCAGTTACCTAGCCGGCCCAGACTGCTCCCACTGTCACTCTGTCAGTGTCCTTGCTGTTGTCTCTCAGTTACCCAGCCGGCCCAGACTGCTCCCACTGTCACTCTGTCAGTGTCCTTGCTGTTGTCTCTCAGTTACCCAGCCGGTCCAGACTGCTCCCAACGTCTCTCTGTCAGTGTCCTTGCTGTTGTCCCCCAGTTACCCAGCCGGCCCAGACTGCTCCCACTGTCACCCTGTCAGTGTCCTTGCTGTTGTCTCTCAGTTACCAGCCGGCCCAGACTGTTCTCACCACTGTCACTCTGTCAGTGTCCTTGCTGTTTTCTCTAATTTATTCAGCCGGCCCAGACTGCTCCCACTGTCACTCTGTCACTGCCCTTGCTGTTGTCTCTCAGTTACCCAGCCGGCCCAGACTGCTCCCACTGTCACTCTGTCAGTGTCCTTGCTGTTGTCTCTCAGTTACCCAGCCGGCCCAGACTGCTCCCGCTGTCACTCTGTCAGTGTCCTTGCTGTTGTCTCTCAGTTACCCAGCCGGCCCAGACTGCTCCCACTGTCTCTCTGTCAGTGTCCTTGCTGTTGTCTCTCAGTTACCAGCCGGCCCAGACTGCTCCCACTGTCTCTCTGTCAGTGTCCTTGCTGTTGTCTCTCAGTTACAAGCCGGCCCAGACTGTTCTCACCACTGTCACTCTGTCAGTGTCCTTGCTGTTTTCTCTAATTTATTCAGCCGGCCCAGACTGCTCCCACTGTCACTCTGTCAGGGTCCTTGCTGTTGTCTCTCAGTTACCCAGCCGGCCCAGACTGCTCCCACTGTCACTCTGTCAGTGTCCTTGCTGTTGTCTCTCAGTTACCCAGCCGGCCCAGACTGCTCCCACTGTCTCTCTGTCAGTGTCCTTGCTGTTGTCTCTCAGTTACCAGCCGGCCCAGACTGCTCCCACTGTCACTCTGTCAGTGTCCCTGCTGTTGTCTCTCAGTTACCCAGCCGGCCCAGACTGCTCCCACTGTCACTCTGTCAGTGTCCTTGCTGTTGTCTCTCAGTTACCCAGCCGGCCCAGACTGCTCCCAACGTCTCTGTCAGTGTCCTTGCTATTGTCTCTCAGTTACCAGCCGGCCCAGGCTGTTCTCACCACTGTCAATCTGTCAGTGTTCTTGCTGTTTTCTCTAATTTATTCAGCCGGAAAAGACTGCTCCCACTGTCACTCTGTCAGGGTCCTTGCTGTTGTCTCTCAGTTACCCAGCCGGCCCAGACTGCTCCCACTGTCACTATGTCAGTGTCCTTGCTGTTGTCTCTCAGTTACCCAGCCGGCCCAGACTGCTCCCGCTGTCACTCTGTCAGTGTCCTTGCTGTTGTCTCTCAGTTACCCAGCCGGCCCAGACTGCTCCCACTGTCTCTCTGTCAGTGTCCTTGCTGTTGTCCCTCAGTTACCAGCCGGCCCAGACTGCTCCCAATGTCTCTCTGTCAGTGTCCTTGCTGTTGTCTCTCAGTTACCAGCCGGCCCAGACTGCCCCCACTGTCACTCTGTCACTGTCCTCGCTGTTGTATCTCAGTTACCTAGCCGGCCCAGACTGCTCCCACTGTCACTCTGTCAGTGTCCTTGCTGTTTTCTCTAAATTATTCAGCCTGCCCAGACTGCTCCCACTGTCACTCTGTCAGTGTCCTTGCTGTTGTCTCTCAGTTACCCAGCCGGTCCAGACTGCTCCCACTGTCACTCTGTCAGTGTCCTTGCTGTTGTCTCTCAGTAACCCAGCCGGCCCAGACTGCTCCCACTGTCACTCTGTCAGTGTCCTTGCTGTTGTCTCTCAGTTACCCAGCCGGTCCAGACTGCTCCCAACGTCTCTCTGTCAGTGTCCTTGCTATTGTCTCTCAGTTACCAGCCGGCCCAGACTGTTCTCACCACTGTCACTCTGTCAGTGTCCTTGCTGTTTTCTCTAAATTATTCAGCCTGCCCAGACTGCTCCCACTGTCACTCTGTCAGTGTCCTTGCTGTTGTCTCTCAGTTACCCAGCCGGTCCAGACTGCTCCCACTGTCACTCTGTCAGTGTCCTTGCTGTTGTCTCTCAGTAACCCAGCCGGCCCAGACTGCTCCCACTGTCACTCTGTCAGTGTCCTTGCTGTTGTCTCTCAGTTACCCAGCCGGTCCAGACTGCTCCCAACGTCTCTCTGTCAGTGTCTTTGCTATTGTCTCTCAGTTACCAGCCGGCCCAGACTGTTCTCACCACTGTCACTCTGTCAGTGTCCTTGCTGTTTTCTCTAATTTATTCAGCCGGCCCAGACTGCTCCCACTGTCACTCTGTCAGGGTCCTTGCTGTTGTCTCTCAGTTACCCAGCCGGCCCAGACTGCTCCCACTGTCACTCTGTCAGTGTCCTTGCTGTTGTCTCTCAGTTACCCAGCCGGCCCAGACTGCTCCCGCTGTCACTCTGTCAGTGTCCTTGCTGTTGTCTCTCAGTTACCCAGCCGGCCCAGACTGCTCCCACTGTCTCTCTGTCAGTGTCCTTGCTGTTGTCTCTCAGTTACCAGCCGGCCCAGACTGCTCCCACTGTCACTCTGTCAGTGTCCCTGCTGTTGTCTCTCAGTTACCCAGCCGGCCCAGACTGCTCCCACTGTCACTCTGTCAGTGTCCTTGCTGTTGTCTCTCAGTTACCCAGCCGGCCCAGACTGTTCTCACCACTGTCAATCTGTCAGTGTCCTTGCTGTTTTCTCTAATTTATTAAGCCGGCAAAGACTGCTCCCACTGTCACTCTGTCAGGGTCCTTGCTGTTGTCTCTCAGTTACCCAGCCGACCCAGACTGCTCCCACTGTCACTCTGTCAGTGTCCTTGCTGTTGTCTCTCAGTTACCCAGCCGGCCCAGACTGCTCCCGCTGTCACTCTGTCAGTGTCCTTGCTCTTGTCTCTCAGTTACCCAGCCGGCCCAGACTGCTCCCACTGTCTCTCTGTCAGTGTCCTTGCTGTTGTATCTCAGTTACCAGCCGGCCCAGACTGCTCCCACTGTCACTCTGTCACTGTCCTCGCTGTTGTATTTCAGTTACCCAGCCAGCCCAGACTGTTCTCACCACTGTCACACTGTCAGTGTCCTTGCTGTTTTCTCTCAGTTACCCAGCCGATCCAGACTGCTCCCACTGTCTCTCTGTCAGTGTCCTTGCTGTTGTCTCTCAGTTACCCAGCCGGCCCAGACTGCTCCCACTGTCTCTCTGTCAGTGTCCTTGCTGTTGTCTCTCAGTTACCAGCCGGCCCAGACTGCTCCCACTGTCTCTCTGTCAGTGTCCTTGCTGTTGTCTCTCAGTTACAAGCCGGCCCAGACTGTTCTCACCACTGTCACTCTGTCAGTGTCCTTGCTGTTTTCTCTAATTTATTCAGCCGGCCCAGACTGCTCCCACTGTCACTCTGTCAGGGTCCTTGCTGTTGTCTCTCAGTTACCCAGCCGGCCCAGACTGCTCCCACTGTCACTCTGTCAGTGTCCTTGCTGTTGTCTCTCAGTTACCCAGCCGGCCCAGACTGCTCCCACTGTCTCTCTGTCAGTGTCCTTGCTGTTGTCTCTCAGTTACCAGCCGGCCCAGACTGCTCCCACTGTCACTCTGTCAGTGTCCCTGCTGTTGTCTCTCAGTTACCCAGCCGGCCCAGACTGCTCCCACTGTCACTCTGTCAGTGTCCTTGCTGTTGTCTCTCAGTTACCCAGCCGGCCCAGACTGCTCCCAACGTCTCTGTCAGTGTCCTTGCTATTGTCTCTCAGTTACCAGCCGGCCCAGGCTGTTCTCACCACTGTCAATCTGTCAGTGTTCTTGCTGTTTTCTCTAATTTATTCAGCCGGAAAAGACTGCTCCCACTGTCACTCTGTCAGGGTCCTTGCTGTTGTCTCTCAGTTACCCAGCCGGCCCAGACTGCTCCCACTGTCACTATGTCAGTGTCCTTGCTGTTGTCTCTCAGTTACCCAGCCGGCCCAGACTGCTCCCGCTGTCACTCTGTCAGTGTCCTTGCTGTTGTCTCTCAGTTACCCAGCCGGCCCAGACTGCTCCCACTGTCTCTCTGTCAGTGTCCTTGCTGTTGTCTCTCAGTTACCCAGCCGTTCCAGACTGCCCCCACTGTCACTCTGTCAGTGTCCTTGCTGTTGTCTCTCAGTTACCAGCCGGCCCAGACTGCCCCCACTGTCACTCTGTCACTGTCCTCGCTGTTGTATCTCAGTTACCCAGCCAGCCCAGACTGTTCTCACCACTGTCACACTGTCAGTGTCCTTGCTGTTTTCTCTAAATTATTCAGCCTGCCCAGACTGCTCCCACTGTCACTCTGTCAGTGTCCTTGCTGTTGTCTCTCAGTTACCCAGCCGGTCCAGACTGCTCCCACTGTCACTCTGTCAGTGTCCTTGCTGTTGTCTCTCAGTAACCCAGCCGGCCCAGACTGCTCCCACTGTCACTCTGTCAGTGTCCTTGCTGTTGTCTCTCAGTTACCCAGCCGGTCCAGACTGCTCCCAACGTCTCTCTGTCAGTGTCCTTGCTATTGTCTCTCAGTTACCAGCCGGCCCAGACTGTTCTCACCACTGTCACTCTGTCAGTGTCCTTGCTGTTTTCTCTAATTTATTCAGCCGGCCCAGACTGCTCCCACTGTCACTCTGTCAGGGTCCTTGCTGTTGTCTCTCAGTTACCCAGCCGGCCCAGACTGCTCCCACTGTCACTCTGTCAGTGTCCTTGCTGTTGTCTCTCAGTTACCCAGCCGGCCCAGACTGCTCCCGCTGTCACTCTGTCAGTGTCCTTGCTGTTGTCTCTCAGTTACCCAGCCGGCCCAGACTGCTCCCACTGTCTCTCTGTCAGTGTCCTTGCTGTTGTCTCTCAGTTACCAGCCGGCCCAGACTGCTCCCACTGTCACTCTGTCAGTGTCCCTGCTGTTGTCTCTCAGTTACCCAGCCGGCCCAGACTGCTCCCACTGTCACTCTGTCAGTGTCCTTGCTGTTGTCTCTCAGTTACCCAGCCGGCCCAGACTGTTCTCACCACTGTCAATCTGTCAGTGTCCTTGCTGTTTTCTCTAATTTATTCAGCCGGCAAAGACTGCTCCCACTGTCACTCTGTCAGGGTCCTTGCTGTTGTCTCACAGTTACCCAGCCGACCCAGACTGCTCCCACTGTCACTCTGTCAGTGTCCTTGCTGTTGTCTCTCAGTTACCCAGCCGGCCCAGACTGCTCCCGCTGTCACTCTGTCAGTGTCCTTGCTCTTGTCTCTCAGTTACCCAGCCGGCCCAGACTGCTCCCACTGTCTCTCTGTCAGTGTCCTTGCTGTTGTATCTCAGTTACCAGCCGGCCCAGACTGCTCCCACTGTCACTCTGTCACTGTCCTCGCTGTTGTATTTCAGTTACCCAGCCAGCCCAGACTGTTCTCACCACTGTCACACTGTCAGTGTCCTTGCTGTTTTCTCTCAGTTACCCAGCCGATCCAGACTGCTCCCACTGTCTCTCTGTCAGTGTCCTTGCTGTTGTCTCTCAGTTACCCAGCCGGCCCAGACTGTTCTCACCACTGTCACTCTGTCACTGTCCTTGCTGTTGTCTCTCAGTTACCCAGCCGGTCAAGACTGCTCCCGCTTTCACTCTGTCAGCGTCCTTGCTGTTGTCTCTCAGTTACCCAGCCGGCCCAGACTGCTCCCACTGTCACTCTGTCAGTGTCCTTGCTGTTGTATCTCAGTTACTCAGCCGGTCCAGACTGCTCCCACTGTCACTCTGTCACAGTCCTTGCTGTTGTCTCTCAGTTACCCAGCCGGCCCAGACTGCTCCCACTGTCACTCTGTCACTGTCCTTGCTGTTGTCTCTCAGTTACCCAGCCGGCCCAGACTGCTCCCACTGTCACTCTGTCACTGTCCTTGCTGTTGTCTCTCAGTTACCCAGCCGGCCCAGACTGCTCCCATTGTCACTCTGTCAGTGTCCTTGCTGTTGTCTCTCAGTTACCCAGCCGTTCCAGACTGCCCCCACTGTCACTCTGTCAGTGTCCTTGCTGTTGTCTCTCAGTTACCCAGCCGGCCCAGACTGCTCCCATTGTCACTCTGTCAGTGTCCTTGCTGTTGTCTCTCAATTACCCAGCCGGCCGAGACTGCTCCCACTGTCAATCTGTCACTGTCCTTGCTGTTGTCTCTCAGTTACCAGCCGGCCCAGACTGCTCCCACTGTCACTCCGTCAGTGTCCTTGCTGTTGTCTCTCAGTTACCTAGCCGGCCCAGACTGCTCCCACTGTCACTCTGTCAGTGTCCTTGCTGTTGTCTCTCAGTTACCCAGCCGGCCCAGACTGCTCCCACTGTCACTCTGTCAGTGTCCTTGCTGTTGTCTCTCAGTTACCCAGCCGGTCCAGACTGCTCCCAACGTCTCTCTGTCGGTGTCCTTGCTGTTGTCTCTCAGTTACCATCCGGCCCAGACTGTTCTCACCACTGTCACTCTGTCAGTGTCCTTGCTGTTTTCTCTAATTTATTCAGCCGGCCCAGACTGCTCCCACTGTCACTCTGTCAGGATCCTTGCTGTTGTCTCTCAGTTACCCAGCCGGCCCAGACTGCTCCCACTGTCTCTCTGTCAGTGTCCTTGCTGTTGTCTCTCAGTTACCAGCCGGCCCAGACTGCTCCCACTGTCACTCTGTCAGTGTCCTTGCTGTTGTCTCTCAGTTACCAGCCGGTCCAGACTGCTCCCAACGTCTCTCTGTCAGTGTCCTTGCTGTTGTCTCTCAGTTACCAGCCGGCCCAGGCTGTTCTCACCACTGTCAATCTGTCAGTGTCCTTGCTGTTTTCTCTAATTTATTCAGCCGGCCCAGACTGCTCCCACTGTCACTCTGTCACTGCCCTTGCTGTTGTCTCTCAGTTACCCAGCCGGCCCAGACTGCTCCCACTGTCACTCTGTCAGTGTCCTTGCTGTTGTCGCTCAGTTACCCAGCCGGCCCAGACTGCTCCCGCTGTCACTCTGTCAGTGTCCTTGCTGTTGTCTCTCAGTTACCCAGCCGGCCCAGACTGCTCCCACTGTCTCTCTGTCAGTGTCCTTGCTGTTGTCTCTCAGTTACCAGCCGGCCCAGACTGCTCCCACTGTCTCTCTGTCAGTGTTCTTGCTGTTGTCTCTCAGTTACCAGCCGGCCCAGACTGTTCTCACCACTGTCACTCTGTCAGTGTCCTTGCTGTTTTCTCTAATTTATTCAGCCGGCCCAGACTGCTCCCACTGTCACTCTGTCAGGGTCCTTGCTGTTGTCTCTCAGTTACCCAGCCGGCCCAGACTGCTCCCACTGTCACTCTGTCAGTGTCCTTGCTGTTGTCTCTCAGTTACCCAGCCGGCCCAGACTGCTCCCACTGTCACTCTGTCAGTGTCCCTGCTGTTGTCTCTCAGTTACCCAGCCGGCCCAGACTGCTCCCACTGTCACTCTGTCAGTGTCCTTGCTGTTGTCTCTCAGTTACCCAGCCGGCCCAGACTGCTCCCAACGTCTCTGTCAGTGTCCTTGCTATTGTCTCTCAGTTACCAGCCGGCCCAGGCTGTTCTCACCACTGTCAATCTGTCAGTGTTCTTGCTGTTTTCTCTAATTTATTCAGCCGGCAAAGACTGCTCCCACTGTCACTCTGTCAGGGTCCTTGCTGTTGTCTCTCAGTTACCCAGCCGGCCCAGACTGCTCCCACTGTCACTCTGTCAGTGTCCTTGCTGTTGTCTCTCAGTTACCCAGCCGGCCCAGACTGCTCCCGCTGTCACTCTGTCAGTGTCCTTGCTGTTGTCTCTCAGTTACCCAGCCGGCCCAGACTGCTCCCACTGTCTCTCTGTCAGTGTCCTTGCTGTTGTCCCTCAGTTACCAGCCGGCCCAGACTGCTCCCAATGTCTCTCTGTCAGTGTCCTTGCTGTTGTCTCTCAGTTACCAGCCGGCCCACACTGCTCTCACTGTCACTCTGTCACTGTCCTCGCTGTTGTATCTCAGTTACCAGCCGGCCCAGACTGTTCTCACCACTGTCACTCTGTCAGTGTCCTTGCTGTTTTCTCTAATTTATTCAGCCGGCCCAGACTGCTCCCACTGTCACTATGTCAGTGTCCTTGCTGTTGTCTCTCAGTTACCCAGCCGGCCCAGACTGCTCCCGCTGTCACTCTGTCAGTGTCCTTGCTGTTGTCTCTCAGTTACCCAGCCGGCCCAGACTGCTCCCACTGTCTCTCTGTCAGTGTCCTTGCTGTTGTCCCTCAGTTACCAGCCGGCCCAGACTGCTCCCAATGTCTCTCTGTCAGTGTCCTTGCTGTTGTCTCTCAGTTACCAGCCGGCCCAGACTGCCCCCACTGTCACTCTGTCACTGTCCTTGCTGTTGTCTCTCAGTTACCCAGCCGGCCCAGACTGCTCCCATTGTCACTCTGTCAGTGTCCTTGCTGTTGTCTCTCAATTACCCAGCCGGCCGAGACTGCTCCCACTGTCACTCTGTCACTGTCCTTGTTGTTGTCTCTCAGTTACCAGCCGGCCCAGACTGCTCCCACTGTCACTCCGTCAGTGTCCTTGCTGTTGTCTCTCAGTTACCTAGCCGGCCCAGACTGCTCCCACTGTCACTCTGTCAGTGTCCTTGCTGTTGTCTCTCAGTTACCCAGCCGGCCCAGACTGCTCCCACTGTCACTCTGTCAGTGTCCTTGCTGTTGTCTCTCAGTTACCCAGCCGGTCCAGACTGCTCCCAACGTCTCTCTGTCAGTGTCCTTGCTGTTGTCTCTCAGTTACCAGCCGGCCCAGACTGTTCTCACCACTGTCACTCTGTCAGTGTCCTTGCTGTTTTCTCTAATTTATTCAGCCGGCCCAGACTGCTCCCACTGTCACTCTGTCAGGGTCCTTGCTGTTGTCTCTCAGTTACCCAGCCGGCCCAGACTGCTCCCACTGTCACTCTGTCAGTGTCCTTGCTGTTATCTCTCAGTTACCCAGCCGGCCCAGACTGCTCCCACTGTCTCTCTGTCAGTGTCCTTGCTGTTGTCTCTCAGTTACCAGCCGGCCCAGACTGCTCCCACTGTCACTCTGTCAGTGTCCTTGCTGTTGTCTCTCAGTTACCAGCCGGTCCAGACTGCTCCCAACGTCTCTCTGTCAGTGTCCTTGCTGTTGTCTCTCAGTTACCAGCCGGCCCAGGCTGTTCTCACCACTGTCACTCTGTCAGTGTCCTTGCTGTTATCTCTAATTTATTCAGCCGGCCCAGACTGCTCCCACTGTCACTCTGTCAGGGTCCTTGCTGTTGTCTCTCAGTTACCCAGTCGGCCCAGACTGCTCCCACTGTCACTCTGTCAGTGTCCTTGCTGTTGTCTCTCAGTTACCCAGCCGGCCCAGACTGCTCCCACTGTCTCTCTGTCAGTGTCCTTGCTGTTGTCTCTCAGTTACCAGCCGGCCCAGACTGCTCCCACTGTCACTCTGTCAGTGTCCCTGCTGTTGTCTCTCAGTTACCCAGCCGGCCCAGACTGCTCCCACTGTCACTCTGTCAGTGTCCTTGCTGTTGTCTCTCAGTTACCCAGCCGGCCCAGACTGCTCCCAACGTCTCTGTCAGTGTCCTTGCTATTGTCTCTCAGTTACCAGCCGGCCCAGGCTGTTCTCACCACTGTCAATCTGTCAGTGTTCTTGCTGTTTTCTCTAATTTATTCAGCCGGCAAAGACTGCTCCCACTGTCACTCTGTCAGGGTCCTTGCTGTTGTCTCTCAGTTACCCAGCCGGCCCAGACTGCTCCCACTGTCACTCTGTCAGTGTCCTTGCTGTTGTCTCTCAGTTACCCAGCCGGCCCAGACTGCTCCCACTGTCACTCTGTCAGTGTCCTTGCTGTTGTCTCTCAGTTACCCAGCCGGCCCAGACTGCTCCCAATGTCTCTCTGTCAGTGTCCTTGCTGTTGTCCCTCAGTTACCAGCCGGCCCAGACTGCTCCCAATGTCTCTCTGTCAGTGTCCTTGCTGTTGTCTCTCAGTTACCAGCCGGCCCACACTGCTCTCACTGTCACTCTGTCACTGTCCTCGCTGTTGTCCCTCAGTTACCAGCCGGCCCAGACTGCTCCCACTGTCACTCTGTCAGTGTCCTTGCTGTTGTATCTCAGTTACCCAGCCAGCCCAGACTGTTCTCACCACTGTCACACTGTCAGTGTCCTTGCTGTTTTCTCTAAATTATTCAGCCTGCCCAGACTGCTCCCACTGTCACTCTGTCAGTGTCCTTGCTGTTGTCTCTCAGTTACCCAGCCGGTCCAGACTGCTCCCGCTGTCACTCTGTCAGTGTCCTTGCTGTTGTTTCTCAGTTACCCAGCCGGCCCAGACTGCTCCCACTGTCACTCTGTCAGTGTCCTTGCTGTTGTCTCTCAGTTACCCAGCCGGTCCAGACTGCTCCCAACGTCTCTCTGTCAGTGTCCTTGCTATTGTCTCTCAGTTACCAGCCGGCCCAGACTGTTCTCACCACTGTCACTCTGTCAGTGTCCTTGCTGTTTTCTCTAATTTATTCAGCCGGCCCAGACTGCTCCCACTGTCACTCTGTCAGGGTCCTTGCTGTTGTCTCTCAGTTACCCAGCCGGCCCAGACTGCTCCCACTGTCACTCTGTCAGTGTCCTTGCTGTTGTCTCTCAGTTACCCAGCCGGCCCAGACTGCTCCCGCTGTCACTCTGTCAGTGTCCTTGCTGTTGTCTCTCAGTTACCCAGCCGGCCCAGACTGCTCCCACTGTCTCTCTGTCAGTGTCCTTGCTGTTGTCTCTCAGTTACCAGCCGGCCCAGACTGCTCCCACTGTCACTCTGTCAGTGTCCCTGCTGTTGTCTCTCAGTTACCCAGCCGGCCCAGACTGCTCCCACTGTCACTCTGTCAGTGTCCTTGCTGTTGTCTCTCAGTTACCCAGCCGGCCCAGACTGTTCTCACCACTGTCAATCTGTCAGTGTCCTTGCTGTTTTCTCTAATTTATTCAGCCGGCAAAGACTGCTCCCACTGTCACTCTGTCAGGGTCCTTGCTGTTGTCTCTCAGTTACCCAGGCTGCCCAGACTGCTCCCACTGTCACTCTGTCAGTGTCCTTGCTGTTGTCTCTCAGTTACCCAGCCGGCCCAGACTGCTCCCGCTGTCACTCTGTCAGTGTCCTTGCTCTTGTCTCTCAGTTACCCAGCCGGCCCAGACTGCTCCCACTGTCTCTCTGTCAGTGTCCTTGCTGTTGTCTCTCAGTTACCAGCCGGCCCAGACTGCTCCCACTGTCTCTCTGTCAGTGTCCTTGCTGTTGTCTCTCAGTTACCAGCCGGCCCAGACTGCTCCCACTGTCACTCTGTCACTGTCCTCGCTGTTGTATCTCAGTTACCCAGCCAGCCCAGACTGTTCTCACCACTGTCACACTGTCAGTGTCCTTGCTGTTTTCTCTCAGTTACCCAGCCGATCCAGACTGCTCCCACTGTCTCTCTGTCAGTGTCCTTGCTGTTGTCTCTCAGTTACCCAGCCGGCCCAGACTGTTCTCACCACTGTCACTCTGTCACTGTCCTTGCTGTTGTCTCTCAGTTACCCAGCCGGTCAAGACTGCTCCCGCTTTCACTCTGTCAGCGTCCTTGCTGTTGTCTCTCAGTTACCCAGCCGGCCCAGACTGCTCCCACTGTCACTCTGTCAGTGTCCTTGCTGTTGTATCTGAGTTACTCAGCCGGTCCAGACTGCTCCCACTGTCACTCTGTCACTGTCCTTGCTGTTGTCTCTCAGTTACCCAGCCGGCCCAGACTGCTCCCACTGTCACTCTGTCACTGTCCTTGCTGTTGTCTCTCAGTTACCCAGCCGGCCCAGACTGCTCCCACTGTCACTCTGTCACTGTCCTTGCTGTTGTCTCTCAGTTACCCAGCCGGCCCAGACTGCTCCCATTGTCATTCTGTCAGTGTCCTTGCTGTTGTCTCTCAGTTACCCAGCCGTTCCAGACTGCCCCCACTGTCACTCTGTCAGTGTCCTTGCTGTTGTCTCTCAATTACCCAGCCGGCCCAGACTGCTCCCATTGTCACTCTGTCAGTGTCCTTGCTGTTGTCTCTCAATTACCCAGCCGGCCGAGACTGCTCCCACTGTCACTCTGTCACTGTCCTTGCTGTTGTCTCTCAGTTACCAGCCGGCCCAGACTGCTCCCACTGTCACTCCGTCAGTGTCCTTGCTGTTGTCTCTCAGTTACCTAGCCGGCCCAGACTGCTCCCACTGTCACTCTGTCAGTGTCCTTGCTGTTGTCTCTCAGTTACCCAGCCGGCCCAGACTGCTCCCACTGTCACTCTGTCAGTGTCCTTGCTGTTGTCTCTCAGTTACCCAGCCGGTCCAGACTGCTCCCAACGTCTCTCTGTCAGTGTCCTTGCTGTTGTCTCTCAGTTACCAGCCGGCCCAGACTGTTCTCACCACTGTCACTCTGTCAGTGTCCTTGCTGTTTTCTCTAATATATTCAGCCGGCCCAGACTGCTCCCACTGTCACTCTGTCAGGGTCCTTGCTGTTGTCTCTCAGTTACCCAGCCGGCCCAGACTGCTCCCACTGTCTCTCTGTCAGTGTCCTTGCTGTTGTCTCACAGTTACCAGCCGGCCCAGACTGCTCCCACTGTCACTCTGTCAGTGTCCTTGCTGTTGTCTCTCAGTTACCCAGACGGCCCAGACTGCTCCCACTGTCACTCTGTCAGTGTCCTTGCTGTTGTCTCTCAGTTACCAGCCGGCCCAGGCTGTTCTCACCACTGTCAATCTGTCAGTGTCCTTGCTGTTTTCTCTAATTTATTCAGCCGGCCCAGACTGCTCCCACTGTCACTCTGTCACTGCCCTTGCTGTTGTCTCTCAGTTACCCAGCCGGCCCAGGCTGCTCCCACTGTCACTCTGTCAGTGTCCTTGCTGTTGTCTCTCAGTTACCCAGCCGGCCCAGACTGCTCCCACTGTCACTCTGTCAGTGTCCTTGCTGTTGTCTCTCAGTTACCCAGCCGGCCCAGACTGTTCTCACCACTGTCACACTGTCAGTGTCCTTGCTGTTTTCTCTAATTTATTCAGCCGGCCCAGACTGCTCCCACTGTCTCTCTGTCAGTGTCCTTGCTGTTGTCTCTCAGTTACCCAGCCGGCCCAGACTGTTCTCACCACTGTCACTCTGTCAGTGTCCTTGCTGTTGTCTCTCAGTTACCCAGCCGGCCCAGACTGCTCCCACTGTCGCTCTGTCAGTGTCCTTGCTGTTGTTTCTCAGTTACCCAGCCGGCCCACACTGCTCCCACTGTCACTCTGTCAGTGTCCCTGCTGTTGTCTCTCAGTTACCCAGCCGATCCAGACTGCTCCCACTGTCACTCTGTCAGTGTCCCTGCTGTTGTCTCTCAGTTACCCATCCGGCCCAGACTGCTCCCACTGTCACTCTGTCAGTGTCCTTGCTGTTGTCTCTCATTTACCCATCCGGTCCAGACTGCTCCCACTGTCACTCTGTCAGTGTCCTTGCTGTTGTCTCTCAGTTACCCAGCCGGCCCAGACTGCTCCCACTGTCACTCTGTCAGTGTCCTTGCTGTTGTCTCTCAGTTACCCAGCCGGCCCAGACTGCTCTCTCTGTCACTCTGTCAGTGTCCTTGCTGTTGTCTCTCAGTTACCCAGCCGGTCAAGACTGCTCCCGCTTTCACTCTGTCAGCGTCCTTGCTGTTGTCTCTCAGTTACCCAGCCAGCCAAACTGCTCCCACTGTCACTCTGTCAGTGTCCTTGCTGTTGTCTCTCAGTTACCCTGCCGGCCCAGACTGTTCTCACCACTGTCACTCTGTCAGTGTCCTTGTTGTTGTCTCTCAGTTACCCAGCCGGCCCAGACTGCTCCCACTGTCACTCTGTCACTGTCCTTGCTGTTGTCTCTCAGTTACCCAGCCGGCCCAGACTGCTCCCACTGTCACTCTGTCTCTGTCCTTGCTGTTGTCTCTCAGTTACCAGCCGGCCCAGACTGCTCCCACTGTCACTCTGTCATTGTCCTTGCTGTTGTCTCACAGTTACCCAGCAGGCCCAGACTGCTCCCACTGTCACTCCGTCAGTGTCCTTGCTGTTGTCTCTCAGTTACCTAGCCGGCCCAGACTGCTCCCACTGTCACTCTGTCAGGGTCCTTGCTGTTGTCTCTCAGTTACCCAGCCGGCCCAGACTGTTCCCACTGTCACTCTGTCAGTGTCCTTGCTGTTGTCTCTCAGTTACCCAGCCGGCCCAGACTGCTCCCACTGTCACTATGTCAGCGTCCTTGCTGTTGTCTCTCAGTTACCCAGCCGGCCCAGACTGCTCCCACTGTCACACTGTCAGTGTCCTTGCTGTTGTCTCTCAGTTACCCAGCCGCCCCAGACTGCCCCCACTGTCACTCTGTCAGTGTACTTGCTGTTGTTTCTCAGTTACCCAGCCGGCCCAGACTGCTCCCATTGTCACTCTGTCAGTGTCCTTGCTGTTGTCTCTCAGTTACCCAGCCGGCCCAGACTGCTCCCACTGTCACTCTGTCAGTGTCCTTGCTGTTGTCTCTCAGTGAACCAGCCGGCCCAGACTGCCCCCACTGTCACTCTGTCACTGTCCTTGCTGTTGTCTCTCAGTTACCCAGCCGGCCCAGACTGCTCCCATTGTCACTCTGTCAGTGTCCTTGCTGTTGTCTCTCAGTTACCCAGCCGGCCCAGACTGCTCCCACTGTCACTCTGTCACTGTCCTTGCTGTTGTCTCTCAGTTACCCAGCCGGCCCAGACTGCTCCCACTGTCACTCTGTCAGTGTCCTTACTGTTGTCTCTCGGTTACCCAGCCGGCCCAGACTACTCTCACTGTCACTCTGTCAGTGTCCTTGCTGTTGTCTCTCAGTTACCCA
This sequence comes from Scyliorhinus torazame, assembly GCF_047496885.1. Lineage (NCBI taxonomy): Eukaryota > Metazoa > Chordata > Chondrichthyes > Carcharhiniformes > Scyliorhinidae > Scyliorhinus > Scyliorhinus torazame. The sequence continues at coordinate 252,764 of NW_027307805.1, read as the reverse complement.
GCCGGTCCAGACTGCTCCCAACGTCTCTCTGTCAGTGTCCTTGCTGTTGTCTCTCAGTTACCAGCCGGCCCAGACTGTTCTCACCACTGTCACTCTGTCAGTGTCCTTGCTGTTGTCTCTCAGTTACCAGCCGGCCCAGACTGTTCTCACCACTGTCACTCTGTCAGTGTCCTTGCTGTTTTCTCTCATTTATTCAGCCGGCCCAGACTGCTCCCACTGTCACTCTGTCAGTGTCCGTGCTGTTGTCTCTCAGTTACCCAGCCGGCCCAGACTGCTCCCACTGTCACTCTGTCAGTGTCCTTGCTGTTGTCTCTCAGTTACCCAGCCGGCCCAGACTGCTCCCACTGTCTCTCTGTCAGTGTCCTTGCTGTTGTCTCTCAGTTACCCAGCCGGCCCAGACTGCTCCCACTGTCTCTCTGTCAGTGTCCTTGCTGTTGTCTCTCAGTTACCCAGCCGGCCCAGACTTCTCCCACTGTCACTCTGTCAGTGTCCTTGCTGTTGTCTCTCAGTTACCCAGCCGGCCCAGACTGCTCCCACTGTCTCTCTGTCAGTGTCCTTGCTGTTGTCTCTCAGTTACCCAGCCGGCCCAGACTGCTCCCACTGTCTCTCTGTCAGTGTCCTTGCTGTTGTCTCTCAGTTACCTGCCGGCCCAGACTGCTCCCACTGTCACTCTGTCAGTGTCCCTGCTGTTGTCTCTCAGTTACCCAGCCGGCCCAGACTGCTCCCACTGTCACTCTGTCAGTGTCCTTGCTGTTGTCTCTCAGTTACCCAGCCGGCCCAGACTGCTCCCACTGTCACTCTGTCAGTGTCCTTGCTGTTGTCTCTCAGTTACCCAGCCGGCCCAGACTGCTCCCAACGTCTCTGTCAGTGTCCTTGCTATTGTCTCTCAGTTACCAGCCGGCCCAGGCTGTTCTCACCACTGTCAATCTGTCAGTGTCCTTGCTGTTTTCTCTAATTTATTCAGCCGGCAAAGACTGCTCCCACTGTCACTCTGTCAGGGTCCTTGCTGTTGTCTCTCAGTTACCCAGCCGGCCCAGACTGCTCCCACTGTCACTCTGTCAGGGTCCTTGCTGTTGTCTCTCAGTTACCCAGCCGGCCCAGACTGCTCCCACTGTCACTCTGTCAGTGTCCTTGCTGTTGTCTCTCAGTTACCCAGCCGGCCCAGACTGCTCCCGCTGTCACTCTGTCAGTGTCCTTGCTGTTGTCTCTCAGTTACCCAGCCGGCCCAGACTGCTCCCACTGTCTCTCTGTCAGTGTCCTTGCTGTTGTCCCTCAGTTACCAGCCGGCCCAGACTGCTCCCACTGTCTCTCTGTCAGTGTCCTTGCTGTTGTCTCTCAGTTACCAGCCGGCCCACACTGCTCTCACTGTCACTCTGTCACTGTCCTCGCTGTTGTATCTCAGTTACCCAGCCAGCCCAGACTGTTCTCACCACTGTCACACTGTCAGTGTCCTTGCTGTTTTCTCTAATTTATTCAGCCGGCCCAGACTGCTCCCACTGTCACTCTGTCAGTGTCCTTGCTGTTGTATCACAGTTACCCAGACGGCCCAGACTGCTCCCACTGTCACTCTGTCAGTGTCCTTGCTGTTGTATCTCAGTTACCCAGCCGGCCCAGACTGCTCCCACTGTCACTCTGTCAGTGTCCTTGCTGTTGTCTCTCAGTTACCCAGCCGGCCCAGACTGCTCCCACTGTCACTCTGTCAGTGTCCTTGCTGTTGTCTCTCAGTTACCCAGCCGGCCCAGACTGCTCCCACTGTCACTCTGTCACTGTCCTTGCTGTTGTCTCTCAGTTACCCAGCCGGTCCAGACTGCTCCCGCAGTCACTCTGTCAGTGTCCTTGCTGTTGTTTCTCAGTTACCCAGCCGGCCCAGACTGCTCCCACTGTCACTCTGTCAGTGTCCTTGCTGTTGTCTCTCAGTTACCCAGCCGGTCCAGACTGCTCCCAACGTCTCTCTGTCAGTGTCCTTGCTATTGTCTCTCAGTTACCAGCCGGCCCAGACTGTTCTCACCACTGTCACTCTGTCAGTGTCCTTGCTGTTTTCTCTAATTTATTCAGCCGGCCCAGACTGCTCCCACTGTCACTCTGTCAGGGGCCTTGCTGTTGTCTCTCAGTTACCCAGCCGGCCCAGACTGCTCCCACTGTCACTCTGTCAGTGTCCTTGCTGTTGTCTCTCAGTTACCCAGCCGGCCCAGACTGCTCCCGCTGTCACTCTGTCAGTGTCCTTGCTGTTGTCTCTCAGTTACCCAGCCGGCCCAGACTGCTCCCACTGTCTCTCTGTCAGTGTCCTTGCTGTTGTCTCTCAGTTACCAGCCGGCCCAGACTGCTCCCACTGTCACTCTGTCAGTGTCCCTGCTGTTGTCTCTCAGTTACCCAGCCGGCCCAGACTGCTCCCACTGTCACTCTGTCAGTGTCCTTGCTGTTGTCTCTCAGTTACCCAGCCGGCCCAGACTGCTCCCGCTGTCACTCTGTCAGTGTCCTTGCTGTTGTCTCTCAGTTACCCAGCCGGCCCAGACTGCTCCCACTGTCACTCTGTCAGTGTCCTTGCTGTTGTCTCTCAGTTACCCAGCCGGCCCAGACTGCTCTCGCTGTCACTCTGTCAGTGTCCTTGCTGTTGTCTCTCAGTTACCCAGCCGGCCCAGACTGCTCCCACTGTCTCTCTGTCAGTGTCCTTGCTGTTGTCTCTCAGTTACCAGCCGGCCCAGACTGCTCCCACTGTCTCTCTGTCAGTGTCCTTGCTGTTGTCTCTCTGTTACCAGCCGGCCCACACTGCTCTAACTGTCACTCTGTCACTGTCCTCGCTGTTGTATCTCAGTTACCCAGCCAGCCCAGACTGTTCTCACCACTGTCAAACTGTCAGTGTCCTTGCTGTTTTCTCTAATTTATTCAGCCGGCCCAGACTGCTCCCATTGTCACTCTGTCAGGGTCCTTGCTGTTGTCTCTCAGTTACCCAGCCGGCCCAGACTGCTCCCACTGTCACTCTGTCAGTGTCCTTGCTGTTGTCTCTCAGTTACCCAGCCGGCCCAGACTGCTCCCGCTCTCACTCTGTCAGTGTCCTTGCTGTTGTCTCTCAGTTACCCAGCCGGCCCAGACTGCTCCCGCTCTCACTCTGTCAGTGTCCTTGCTGTTGTCTCTTAGTTACCCAGCCGGCCCACACTGCTCTAACTGTCACTCTGTCACTGTCCTCGCTGTTGTATCTCAGTTACCCAGCCGGCCCAGACTGCTCCCACTGTCACTCTGTCAGTGTCCTTGCTGTTGTATCTCAGTTACCCAGCCAGCCCAGACTGTTCTCACCACTGTCACACTGTCAGTGTCCTTGCTGTTTTCTCTCAGTTACCCAGCCGATCCAGACTGCTCCCACTGTCACTCTGTCAGTGTCCTTGCTGTTGTCTCTCAGTTACCCAGCCGGCCCAGACTGCTCCCACTGTCTCTCTGTCAGTGTCCTTGCTGTTGTCTCTCAGTTACCCAGCCGGCCCAGACTGTTCTCACCACTGTCACTCTGTCACTGTCCTTGCTGTTGTCTCTCAGTTACCCAGCCGGTCAAGACTGCTCCCGCTTTCACTCTGTCAGCGTCCTTGCTGTTGTCTCTCAGTTACCCAGCCGGCCCAGACTGCTCCCACTGTCACTCTGTCAGTGTCCTTGCTGTTGTATCTCAGTTACCCAGCCGGCCCAGACTGCTCCCATTGTCACTCTGTCAGTGTCCTTGCTGTTGTCTCTCAGTTACCCAGCCGGCCCAGACTGCTCCCACTGTCACTCTGTCAGCGTCCTTGCTGTTGTCTCTCAGTTATCCAGCCGGCCCAGACTGCTCCCACTGTCACTCTGTCAGTGTCCTTGCTGTTGTCTCTCAGTTACCCAGCCGGTCCAGACTGCTCCCAACGTCTCTCTGTCAGTGTCCTTGCTGTTGTCTCTCAGTTACCAGCCGGCCCAGACTGTTCTCACCACTGTCACTCTGTCAGTGTCCTTGCTGTTTTCTCTAATTTATTCAGCCGGCCCAGACTGCTCCCACTGTCACTCTTTCAGGGTCCTTGCTGTTGTCTCTCAGTTACCCAGCCGGCCCAGACTGCTCCCACTGTCTCTCTGTCAGTGTCCTTGCTGTTGTCTCTCAGTTACCAGCCGGCCCAGACTGCTCCCACTGTCACTCTGTCAGTGTCCTTGCTGTTGTCTCTCAGTTACCCAGCCAGCCCAGACTGCTCCCACTGTCTCTCTGTCAGTGTCCTTGCTGTTGTCTCTCAGTTACCAGCCGGCCCACACTGCTCTCACTGTCACTCTGTCACTGTCCTCGCTGTTGTATCTCAGTTACCCAGCCGGCCCAGACTGTTCTCACCACTGTCACACTGTCAGTGTCCTTGCTGTTTTCTCTAATTTATTCAGCCGGCCCAGACTGCTCCCACTGTCTCTCTGTCAGTGTCCTTGCTGTTGTCTCTCAGTTACCCAGACGGCCCAGACTGCTCCCACTGTCACTCTGTCAGTGTCCTTGCTGTTGTATCTCAGTTACCCAGCCGGCCCAGACTGCTCCCACTGTCACTCTGTCAGTGTCCTTGCTGTTGTCTCTCAGTTACCCAGCCGGCCCAGACTGTTCTCACCACTGTCACTCTGTCAGTGTCCTTGCTGTTGTCTCTCTGTTACCCAGCCGGCCCAGACTGCTCCCATTGTCACTCTGTCAGTGTCCTTGCTGTTGTCTCTCAGTTACCCAGGCGGCCCAGACTGCTCCCACTGTCACTCTGTCACTGTCCTTGCTGTTGTTTCTCAGTTACCCAGCCGGCCCAGACTGCTCCCACTGTCACTCTGTCAGTGTCCTTGCTGTTGTCTCTCAGTTACCCAGCCGGCCCAGACTGCTCCCACTGTCTCTCTGTCAGTGTCCTTTGCTGTTGTCTCTCAGTTACCCAGCCGGCCCAGACTGCTCCCACTGTCAGTCTGTCAGTGTCCTTGATGTTGCCTCTCAGTTACCCAGCCGGCCCAGACTGCTCCCACTGTCTCTCTGTCACTGACCTTGCTGTTGTCTCTCAGTTACCCAGCCGGCCCAGACTGCTCCCACTGTCTCTCTGTCAGTGTCCTTGCTGTTGTCTCTCAGTTACCCAACCGGCCCAGACTGTTCTCACCACTGTCACACTGTCAGTGTCCTTGCTGTTTTCTCTAATTTATTCAGCCGGCCCTGACTGCTCCCACTGTCTCTCTGTCAGTGTCCTTGCTGTTGTCTCTCAGTTACCCAGCCGGTCCAGACTGCTCCCACTGTCACTCTGTCACTGTCCTTGCTGTTGTATCTCAGTTACTCAGCCGGTCCAGACTGCTCCCACTGTCTCTCTGTCAGTGTCCTTGCTGTTGTCTCTCAGTTACCCAGCCGGCCCAGACTGCTCCCGCTGTCACTCTGTCAGTGTCCTTGCTGTTGTCTCTCAGTTACCCAGCCGGCCCAGACTGCTCCCACTGTCACTCTGTCAGTGTCCTTGCTGTTGTCTCTCAGTTACCCAGCCGGCCCAGACTGCTCCCACTGTCACTCTGTCACTGTCCTTGCTGTTGTATCTCAGTTACTCAGCCGGTCCAGACTGCTCCCACTGTCACTCTGTCAGTGTCCCTGCTGTTGTCTCTCCGTTACCCAGCCGGCCCAGGCTGCTCCCACTGTCACTCTGTCAGTGTCCCTGCTGTTGTCTCTCAGTTACCCAGCCAGCCCAGACTGTTCTCCCCACTGTCACACTGTCAGTGTCCTTGCTGTTTTCTCTCAGTTACCCAGCCGATCCAGACTGCTCCCACTGTCTCTCTGTCAGGGTCCTTGCTGTTGTCTCTAAGTTACCCAGCCGGCCCAGACTGCTCCCACTGTCTCTCTGTCAGTGTCCTTGCTGTTGTCTCTCAGTTACCCAGCCGGCCCAGACTGTTCTCACCACTGTCACTCTGTCACTGTCCTTGCTGTTGTCTCTCAGTTACCCAGCCGGTCAAAACTGCTCCCGCTTTCACTCTGTCAGCGTCCTTGCTGTTGTCTCTCAGTTACCCAGCCGGCCCAGACTGCTCCCACTGTCACTCTGTCAGTGTCCTTGCTGTTGTATCTCAGTTACCCAGCCGGCCCAGACTGCTCCCACTGTCACTCTGTCAGTGTCCTTGCTGTTGTCTCTCAGTTACCCAGCCGGCCCAGACTGCTCCCGCTGTCACTCTGTCAGTGTCCTTGCTGTTGTCTCTCAGTTACCCAGCCGGCCCAGACTGCTCCCACTGTCTCTCTGTCAGTGTACTTGCTGTTGTCTCTCAGTTACCCAGCCGGCCCAGACTGCTCCCACTGTCACTCTGTCAGTGTCCTTGCTGTTGTCTCTCAGTTACCCAGCCGGCCCAGACTGCTCCCATTGTCACTCTGTCAGTGTCCTTGCTGTTGTCTCTCAGTTACCCAGCCGTTCCAGACTGCCCCCACTGTCACTCTGTCAGTGTCCTTGCTGTTGTCTCTCAGTTACCAGCCGGCCCAGACTGCTCCCACTGTCACTCCGTCAGTGTCCTTGCTGTTGTCTCTCAGTTACCTAGCCGACCCAGACTGCTCCCACTGTCACTCTGTCAGTGTCCTTGCTGTTGTCTCTCAGTTACCCAGCCGGCCCAGACTGCTCCCACTGTCACTCTGTCAGTGTCCTTGCAGTTGTCTCTCAGTTACCCAGCCGGTCCAGACTGCTCCCAACGTCTCTCTGTCAGTGTCCTTGCTGTTGTCTCTCAGTTACCAGCCGGCCCAGACTGTTCTCACCACAGTCACTCTGTCAGTGTCCTTGCTGTTTTCTCTAATTTATTCAGCCGGCCCAGACTGCTCCCACTGTCACTCTGTCAGGGTCCTTGCTGTTGTCTCTCAGTTACCCAGCCGGCCCAGACTGCTCCCACTGTCTCTCTGTCAGTGTCCTTGCTGTTGTCTCTCAGTTACCAGCCGGCCCAGGCTGTTCTCACCACTATCACTCTGTCAGTGTCCTTGCTGTTTTCTCTAATTTATTCAGCCGGCCCAGACTGCTCCCACTGTCACTCTGTCACTGCCCTTGCTGTTGTCTCTCAGTTACCCAGCCGGCCCAGACTGCTCCCACTGTCACTCTGTCAGTGTCCTTGCTGTTGTCTCTCAGTTACCCAGCCGGCCCAGACTGCTCCCGCTGTCACTCTGTCAGTGTCCTTGCTGTTGTCTCTCAGTTACCCAGCCGGCCCAGACTGCTCCCACTGTCTCTCTGTCAGTGTCCTTGCTGTTGTCTCTCAGTTACCAGCCGGCCCAGACTGCTCCCACTGTCTCTCTATCAGTGTCCTTGCTGTTGTCTCTCAGTTACCAGCCGGCCCACACTGCTCTCACTGTCACTCTGTCACTGTCCTCGCTGTTGTATCTCAGTTACCCAGCCAGCCCAGACTGTTCTCACCACTGTCACACTGTCAGTGTCCTTGCTGTTTTCTCTAATTTATTCAGCCGGCCCAGACTGCTCCCACTGTCACTCTGTCAGTGTCCTTGCTGTTGTCTCTCAGTTACCCAGCCGGCCCAGACTGTTCTCACCACTGTCACTCTGTCACTGTCCTTGCTGTTGTCTCTCAGTTACCCAGCCGGCCCAGACTGCTCCCACTGTCACTCTGTCACTGTCCTTGCTATTGTCTCTCAGTTACCAGCCGGCCCAGACTGTTCTCACCACTGTCACTCTGTCAGTGTCCTTGCTGTTGTCTCTCTGTTACCCAGCCGTCCCAGACTGCTCCCACTGTCACTCTGTCAGTGTCCTTGCTGTTGTCTCTCTGTTACCCAGCCGGCCCAGACTGCTCCCATTGTCACTCTGTCAGTGTCCTTGCTGTTGTCTCTAATTTATTCAGCCGGCCCAGACTGCTCCCGCTGTCACTCTGTCAGTGTCCTTGCTGTTGTCTCTCAGTTACCTAGCCGGCCCAGACTGCTCCCGCTGTCACTCTGTCAGTGTCCTTGCTGTTGTCTCTCAGTTACCCAGCCGGCCCAGACTGCTCCCACTGTCTCTCTGTCAGTGTCCTTGCTGTTGTCTCTCAGTTACCAGCCGGCCCAGACTGCTCCCACTGTCTCTCTGTCAGTGTCCTTGCTGTTGTCTCTCTGTTACCAGCCGGCCCACACTGCTCTAACTGTCACTCTGTCACTGTACTCGCTGTTGTATCTCAGTTACCCAGCCAGCCCTGACTGTTCTCACCACTGTCACACTGTCAGTGTCCTTGCTGTTTTCTCTAATTTATTCAGCCGGCCCAGACTGCTCCCACTGTCACTCTGTCAGGGTCCTTGCTGTTGTCTCTCAGTTACCCAGCCGGCCCAGACTGCTCCCACTGTCACTCTGTCAGTGTCCTTGCTGTTGTCTCTCAGTTACCCAGCCGGCCCAGACTGCTCCCGCTCTCACTCTGTCAGTGTCCTTGCTGTTGTCTCTCAGTTACCCAGCCGGCCGAGGCTGCTCCCACTGTCACTCTGTCACTGTCCTCGCTGTTGTATCTCAGTTACCCAGCCAGCCCAGACTGTTCTCACCACTGTCACACTGTCAGTGTCCTTGCTGTTTTCTCTCAGTTACCCAGCCGATCCAGACTGCTCCCACTGTCTCTCTGTCAGTGTCCTTGCTGTTGTCTCTCAGTTACCCAGCCGGTCCAGACTGCTCCCACTGTCACTCTGTCAGTGTCCTTGCTGTTGTCTCTCAGTTACCCAGCCGGCCCAGACTGCTCCCACTGTCACTCTGTCACTGTCCTTGCTGTTGTCTCTCAGTTACCCAGCCGGTCAAGACTGCTCCCGCTTTCACTCTGTCAGCGTCCTTGCTGTTGTCTCTCTGTTACCCAGCCGGCCCAGACTGCTCCCATTGTCACTCTGTCAGTGTCCTTGCTGTTGTCTCTAATTTATTCAGCCGGCCCAGACTGCTCCCGCTGTCACTCTGTCAGTGTCCTTGCTGTTGTCTCTCAGTTACCTAGCCGGCCCAGACTGCTCCCGCTGTCACTCTGTCAGTGTCCTTGCTGTTGTCTCTCAGTTACCCAGCCGGCCCAGACTGCTCCCACTGTCTCTCTGTCAGTGTCCTTGCTGTTGTCTCTCAGTTACCAGCCGGCCCAGACTGCTCCCACTGTCTCTCTGTCAGTGTCCTTGCTGTTGTCTCTCTGTTACCAGCCGGCCCACACTGCTCTAACTGTCACTCTGTCACTGTACTCGCTGTTGTATCTCAGTTACCCAGCCAGCCCTGACTGTTCTCACCACTGTCACACTGTCAGTGTCCTTGCTGTTTTCTCTAATTTATTCAGCCGGCCCAGACTGCTCCCACTGTCACTCTGTCAGGGTCCTTGCTGTTGTCTCTCAGTTACCCAGCCGGCCCAGACTGCTCCCACTGTCACTCTGTCAGTGTCCTTGCTGTTGTCTCTCAGTTACCCAGCCGGCCCAGACTGCTCCCGCTCTCACTCTGTCAGTGTCCTTGCTGTTGTCTCTCAGTTACCCAGCCGGCCGAGGCTGCTCCCACTGTCACTCTGTCACTGTCCTCGCTGTTGTATCTCAGTTACCCAGCCAGCCCAGACTGTTCTCACCACTGTCACACTGTCAGTGTCCTTGCTGTTTTCTCTCAGTTACCCAGCCGATCCAGACTGCTCCCACTGTCTCTCTGTCAGTGTCCTTGCTGTTGTCTCTCAGTTACCCAGCCGGTCCAGACTGCTCCCACTGTCACTCTGTCAGTGTCCTTGCTGTTGTCTCTCAGTTACCCAGCCGGCCCAGACTGCTCCCACTGTCACTCTGTCACTGTCCTTGCTGTTGTCTCTCAGTTACCCAGCCGGTCAAGACTGCTCCCGCTTTCACTCTGTCAGCGTCCTTGCTGTTGTCTCTCAGTTACCCAGCCGGCCCAGACTGCTCCCACTGTCACTCTGTCAGTTTCCTTGCTGTTGTATCTCAGTTACCCAGCCGGCCCAGACTGCTCCCACTGTCACTCTGTCAGTGTCCTTGCTGTTGTCTCTCAGTTACCCAGCCGTTCCAGACTGCCCCCACTGTCACTCTGTCAGTGTCCTTGCTGTTGTCTCTCAGTTACCCAGCCGGCCCAGACTGCTCCCATTGTCACTCTGTCAGTGTCCTTGCTGTTGTCTCTCAATTACCCAGCCGGCCGAGACTGCTCCCACTGCCACTCTGTCACTGTCCTTGCTGTTGTCTCTCAGTTACCCAGCCGGCCCAGACTGCTCCCACTGTCACTCTGTCAGTGTCCTTGCTGTTGTCTCTCAGTTACCCAGCCGGCCCAGACTGCTCCCACTGTCACCCTGTCAGTGTCCTTGCTGTTGTCTCTCAGTTACCCAGCCGGCCCAGACTGCTCCCACTGTCACTCTGTCAGTGTCCTTGCTGTTGTCTCTCAGTTACCCAGCCGGTCCAGACTGCTCCCAACGTCTCTCTGTCAGTGTCCTTGCTGTTGTCTCTCAGTTACCAGCCGGCCCAGACTGTTCTCACCACTGTCACTCTGTCAGTGTCCTTGCTGTTTTCTCTAATTTATTCAGCCGGCCCAGACTGCTCCCACTGTCACTCTGTCAGGGTCCTTGCTGTTGTCTCTCAGTTACCCAGCCGGCCCAGACTGCTCCCACTGTCTCTCTGTCAGTGTCCTTGCTGTTGTCTCTCAGTTACCAGCCGGCCCAGACTGCTCCCACTGTCACTCTGTCAGTGTCCTTGCTGTTGTCTCTCAGTTACCCAGCCGGCCCAGACTGCTCCCACTGTCTCTCTGTCAGTGTCCTTGCTGTTGTCTCTCAGTTACCAGCCGGCCCAGACTGCTCCCACTGTCACTCTGTCAGTGTCCTTGCTATTGTCTCTCAGTTACCAGCCGGCCCAGGCTGTTCTCACCACTGTCAATCTGTCAGTGTCCTTGCTGTTTTCTCTAATTTATTCAGCCGGCCCAGACTGCTCCCACTGTCATTCTGTCACTGCCCTTGCTGTTGTCTCTCAGTTACCCAGCCGGCCCAGACTGCTCCCACTGTCACTCTGTCAGTGTCCTTGCTGTTGTCTCTCAGTTACCCTGCCGGCCCAGACTGCTCCCACTGTCACTCTGTCAGTGTCCTTGCTGTTGTCTCTCAGTTACCCAGCCGGCCCAGACTGCTCCCACTGTCACTCTGTCAGTGTCCTTACTGTTGTCTCTCAGTTACCCAGCCGGCCCAGACTGCTCCCGCTGTCACTCTGTCAGTGTCCTTGCTGTTGTCTCTCAGTTACCCAGCCGGGCCAGACTGCTCCCACTGTCACTCTGTGAGTGTCCTTGCTGTTGTCTCTCAGTTACCAGCCGGCCCAGACTGCTCCCACTGTCTCTCTGTCAGTGTCCTTGCTGTTGTCTCTCAGTTACCAGCCGGCCCACACTGCTCTCACTGTCACTCTGTCACTGTCCTCGCTGTTGTATCTCAGTTACCCAGCCGGCCCAGACTGCTCTCACTGTCAATCTGCCAGTGTCCTTGCTGTTGTCTCTCAGTTACCCAGCCGGCCCAGACTGTTCTCACCACTGTCACACTGTCAGTGTCCTTGCTGTTTTCTCTAATTTATTCAGCCGGCCCAGACTGCTCCCACTGTCTCTCTGTCAGTGTCCTTGCTGTTGTCTCTCAGTTACCCAGACGGCCCAGACTGCTCCCACTGTCACTCTGTCAGTGTCCTTGCTGTTGTATCTCAGTTACCCAGCCGGCCCAGACTGCTCCCACTGTCACTCTGTCAGTGTCCTTGCTGTTGTCTCTCAGTTACCCAGCCGGCCCAGACTGTTCTCACCACTGTCACTCTGTCACTGTCCTTGCTGTTGTCTCTCAGTTACCCAGCCGGCCCAGACTGTTCTCACCACTGTCACTCTGTCAGTGTCCTTGCTGTTGTCTCTCTGTTACCCAGCCGGCCCAGACTGCTCCCACTGTCACTCTGTCAGTGTCCTTGCTGCTGTCTCTCAGTTACCCAGCCGGCCCAGACTGCTCCCACTGTCACTCTGTCAGTGTCCTTGCTGTTGTCTCTCAGTTACCCAGGCGGCCCAGACTGCTCCCACTGTCACTCTGTCACTGTCCTTGCTGTTGTTTCTCAGTTACCCAGCCGGCCCAGACTGCTCCCACTGTCAATCTGTCAGTGTCCTTGCTGTTGTCTCTCAGTTACCCAGCCGGCCCACACTGCTCCAACGGTCACTCTGTCACTGTCCTTGCTGTTGTCTCTCAGTTACCCAGCCGGTCCAGACTGCTCCCGCTGTCACTCTGTCAGCGTCCTTGCTGTTGTCTCTCAGTTACCCAACCGGCCCAGACTGTTCTCACTGTCACTCTGTCAGTGTCCTTGCTGTTTTCTCTAATTTATTCAGCCGGCCCAGTCTGCTCCCACTGTCACTCTGTCAGTGTCCTTGCTGTTGTATCTCAGTTACCCAGGCGGCCCAGACTGCTCCCACTGTCACTCTGTCAGTGTCCTTGCTGTTGTCTCTCAGTTACCCAGCCGGTCCAGACTGCTCCCAACGTCTCTCTGTCAGTGTCCTTGCTGTTGTCTCTCAGTTACCAGCCGGCCCAGACTGTTCTCACCACTGTCACTCAGTCAGTGTCCTTGCTGTTTTCTCTAATTTATTCAGCCGGCCCAGACTGCTCCCACTGTCACTCTGTCAGTGTCCTTGCTGTTGTCTCTCAGTTACCCAGCCGGCCCACACTGCTCCCACTGTCACTCTGTCAGGGTCCTTGCTGTTGTCTCTCAGTTACCCAGCCGGCCCAGACTGCTCCCACTGTCTCTCTGTCAGTGTCCTTGCTGTTGTCTCTCAGTTACCAGCCGGCCCAGACTGCTCCCACTGTCACTCTGTCAGTGTCCTTGCTGTTGTCTCTCAGTTACCCTGCCGGCCCAGGCTGCTCCCGCTGTCACTCTGTCAGTGTCCTTGCTGTTGTCTCTCAGTTACCCAGCCGGCCCAGACTGCTCCCTCTGTCTCTCTGTCAGTGTCCTTGCTGTTGTCTCTCAGTTACCAGCCGGCCCAGACTGCTCCCACTGTCACTCTGTCAGTGTCCTTGCTGTTGTCTCTCAGTTACCAGCCGGCCCAGACTGCTCCCACTGTCACTCTGTCAGTGTCCTTGCTGTTGTCTCTCAGTTACCAGCCGGCCCAGACTGCTCCCACTGTCACTCTGTCAGTGTCCTTGCTGTTGTCTCTCAGTTACGCAGCCGGCCCAGACTGCTCCCACTGTCACTCTGTCAGTGTCCTTGCTGTTGTCTCTCAGTTACCAGCCGGCCCAGACTGCTCCCGCTGTCACTCTGTCAGTGTCCTTGCTGTTGTCTCTCAGTTACCCAGCCGGCCCAGACTGCTCCCACTGTCTCTCTGTCAGTGTCCTTGCTGTTGTCTCTCAGTTACCAGCCGGCCCACACTGCTCTCACTGTCACTCTGTCACTGTCCTCGCTGTTGTATCTCAGTTACCCAGCCGGCCCAGACTGCTCTCACTGTCAATCTGCCAGTGTCCTTGCTGTTGTCTCTCAGTTACCCAGCCGGCCCAGACTGTTCTCACCACTGTCACACTGTCAGTGTCCTTGCTGTTTTCTCTAATTTATTCAGCCGGCCCAGAATGCTCCCACTGTCTCTCTGTCAGTGTCCTTGCTGTTGTCTCTCAGTTACCAAGACGGCCCAGACTGCTCCCACTGTCACTCTGTCAGTGTCCTTGCTGTTGTATCTCAGTTACCCAGCCGGCCCAGACTGCTCCCACTGTCACTCTGTCAGTGTCCTTGCTGTTGTCTCTCAGTTACCCAGCCGGCCCAGACTGTTCTCACCACTGTCACTCTGTCACTGTCCTTGCTGTTGTCTCTCAGTTACCCAGCCGGCCCAGACTGTTCTCACTACTGTCACTCTGTCAGTGTCCTTGCTGTTGTCTCTCTGTTACCCAGCCGGCCCAGACTGCTCCCACTGTCACTCTGTCAGTGTCCTTGCTGCTGTCTCTCAGTTACCCAGCCGGCCCAGACTGCTCCCACTGTCACTCTGTCAGTGTCCTTGCTGTTGTCTCTCAGTTACCCAGGCGGCCCAGACTGCTCCCACTGTCACTCTGTCACTGTCCTTGCTGTTGTTTCTCAGTTACCCAGCCGGCCCAGACTGCTCCCACTGTCAATCTGTCAGTGTCCTTGCTGTTGTCTCTCAGTTACCCAGCCGGTCCAGACTGCTCCAACGGTCACTCTGTCACTGTCCTTGCTGTTGTCTCTCAGTTACCCAGCCGGTCCAGACTGCTCCCACTGTCACTCTGTCACTGTCCTTGCTGTTGTCTCTCAGTTACCCAGCCGGCCCAGACTGCTCCCACTGTCACTCTGTCAGTGTCCATGCTGTTGTCTCTCAGTTACCCAGCCGGCACAGACTGCTCCCACTGTCACTCTGTCAGCGTCCTTGCTGTTGTCTCTCAGTTACCCAGCCGGCCCAGACTGCTCCCACTGTCACTCTGTCACTGTCCTTGCTGTTGTCTCTCAGTTACCCAGCCGGCCCAGACTGCTCCCACTGTCAATCTGTCAGTGTCCTTGCTGTTGTCTCTCAGTTACCCAGCCGGTCCAGACTGCTCCAACGGTCACTCTGTGACTGTCCTTGCTGTTGTCTCTCAGTTACCCAGCCGGTCCAGACTGCTCCCGCTGTCACTCTGTCACTGTCCTCGCTGTTGTCTCTCAGTTACCCAACCGGCCCAGACTGTTCTCACCACTGTCACACTGTCAGTGTCCTTGCTGTTTTCTCTAATTTATTCAGCCGGCCCTGACTGCTCCCACTGTCACTCTGTCAGTGTCCTTGCTGTTGTCTCTCAGTTACCCAGCCGTTCAAGACTGCTCCCACTGTCACTCTGTCTGTGTCCCTGCTGTTGTCTCTCAGTTACCCAGCCATCCCAGACTGCTCCCACTGTCACTCTGTCACTGTCCTTGCTGTTGTCTCTCAGTTACCCAGCCAGCCCAGACTGTTCTCACCACTGTCACACTGTCAGTGTCCTTGCTGTTTTCTCTCAGTTACCCAGCCGATCCACACTGCTCCCACTGTCACTCTGTCAGTGTCCTTGCTGTTGTCTCTCAGTTACCCAGCCGGCCCAGACTGTTCTCACCACTGTCACTCTGTCACTGTCCTTGCTGTTGTCTCTCAGTTACCCAGCCGGTCAAGACTGCTCCCACTGTCACTCTGTCAGTGTCCTTGCTGTTGTATCTCAGTTACCCAGCCGGCCCAGACTGCTCCCGCTGTCACTCTGTCAGTGTCCTTGCTGTTGTCTCTCAGTTACCCAGCCGGCCCAGACTGCTCCCACTGTCACTCTGTCAGTGTCCTTGCTGTTGTATCTCAGTTACCCAGCCGGCCCAGACTGCTCCCGCTGTCACTCTGTCAGTGTCCTTGCTGTTGTCTCTCAGTTACCCAGCCGGCCCAGACTGCTCCCACTGTCACTGTGTCAGTGTCCTTGCTGTTGTCTCTCAGTTACCCAGCCGGCCCAGACTGCTCCCATTGTCACTCTGTCAGTGTCCTTGCTGTTGTCGTCAGTTACCCAGCCGGCCCAGACTGCTCCCACTGTCTCTCTGTCAGTGTCCTTGCTGTTGTCTCTCAGTTACCCAGCCGTTCCAGACTGCCCCCACTGTCACTCTGTCAGTGTCCTTGCTGTTGTCTCTCAGTTACCAGCCGGCCCAGACTGCTCCCACTGTCACTCCGTCAGTGTCCTTGCTGTTGTCTCTCAGTTACCTAGCCGACCCAGACTGCTCCCACTGTCACTCTGTCAGTGTCCTTGCTGTTGTCTCTCAGTTACCCAGCCGGCCCAGACTGCTCCCACTGTCACTCTGTCAGTGTCCTTGCTGTTGTCTCTCAGTTACCCAGCCGGTCCAGACTGCTCCCAACGTCTCTCTGTCAGTGTCCTTGCTGTTGTCTCTCAGTTACCAGCCGGCCCAGACTGTTCTCACCACAGTCACTCTGTCAGTGTCCTTGCTGTTTTCTCTAATTTATTCAGCCGGCCCAGACTGCTCCCACTGTCACTCTGTCAGGGTCCTTGCTGTTGTCTCTCAGTTACCCAGCCGGCCCAGACTGCTCCCACTGTCTCTCTGTCAGTGTCCTTGCTGTTGTCTCTCAGTTACCAGCCGGCCCAGACT
The DNA here is from genome assembly GCF_047496885.1 of Scyliorhinus torazame. NCBI lineage: Eukaryota > Metazoa > Chordata > Chondrichthyes > Carcharhiniformes > Scyliorhinidae > Scyliorhinus > Scyliorhinus torazame. The sequence continues at coordinate 236,812 of NW_027307805.1, read as the reverse complement.
GCTCCCACTGTCACTCTCTCAGTGTCCTTGCTGTTGTCTCTCAGTTACCAGCCGGCCCAGGCTGCTCCCACTGTCACTCTGTCAGTGTCCTTGCTGTTGTCTCTCAGTTACCCAGCCGGCCCAGACTGTTCTCACCACTGTCACTCTGTCAGGGTCCTTGCTGTTTTCTCTAATTTATTCAGCCGGCCCAGACTGCTCCCACTGTCACTCTGTCACTGCCCTTGCTGTTGTCTCTCAGTTACCCAGCCGGCCCAGACTGCTCCCACTGTCACTCTGTCAGTGTCCTTGCTGTTGTCTCTCAGTTACCCAGCCGTCCCAGACTGTTCTCACCACTGTCACTCTGTCACTGTCCTTGCTGTTGTCTCTCAGTTACCCAGCCGGCCCAGACTGCTCCCACTGTCACTCTGTCAGTGTCCTTGCTGTTGTCTCTCAGTTACCCAGCCGGCCCAGACTGTTCGCACCACTGTCACTCTGTCAGTGTCCTTGCTGTTGTCTCTCTGTTACCCAGCCGGCCCAGACTGCTCCCACTGTCACTCTGTCACTGTCCTTGCTGTTGTCTCTAATTTATTCAGCCGGCCCAGACTGCTCCCGCTGTCACTCTGTCAGTGTCCTTGCTGTTGTCTCTCAGTTACCTAGCCGGCCCAGACTACTCCCACTGTCTCTCTGTCAGTGTCCTTGCTGTTGTCTCTCAGTTACCAGCCGGCCCAGACTGCTCCCACTGTCTCTCTGTCAGTGTCCTTGCTGTTGTCTCTCAGTTACCCAGCCGGCCCAGACTGCCCCCACTGTCACTCTGTCAGTGTCCTTGCTGTTGTCTCTCAGTTACCCAGCCGGCCCAGACTGCTCCCACTGTCACTCTGTCAGTGTCCCTGCTGTTGTCTCTCAGTTACCCAGCCGGCCCAGACTGCTCCCACTGTCACTCTGTCAGTGTCCTTGCTGTTGTCTCTCAGTTACCCAGCCGGCCCAGACTGCTCCCGCTGTCAATCTGTCAGTGTCCTTGCTGTTTTCTCTAATTTATTCAGCCGGAAAAGACTGCTCCCACTGTCACTCTGTCAGGGTCCTTGCTGTTGTCTCTCAGTTACCCAGCCGGCCCAGACTGCTCCCACTGTCACTCTGTCAGTGTCCTTGCTGTTGTCTCTCAGTTACCCAGCCGGCCCAGACTGCTCCCGCTGTCACTCTGTCAGTGTCCTTGCTGTTGTCTCTCAGTTACCCAGCCGGCCCAGACTGCTCCCACTGTCACTCTGTCAGTGTCCTTGCTGTTGTCTCTCAGTTACCCAGCCGGCCCAGCCTGCTCCCGCTCTCACTCTGTCAGTGTCCTTGCTGTTGTCTCTCAGTTACCCAGCCGGCCGAGGCTGCTCCCACTGTCACTCTGTCACTGTCCTCGCTGTTGTATCTCAGTTACCCAGCCAGCCCAGACTGTTCTCGCCACTGTCACACTGTCAGTGTCCTTGCTGTTTTCTCTCAGTTACCCAGCCGATCCAGACTGCTCCCACTGTCTCTCTGTCAGTGTCCTTGCTGTTGTCTCTCAGTTACCCAGCCGGCCCAGACTGCTCCCACTGTCATTCTGTCAGTGTCCTTGCTGTTGCCTCTCAGTTACCCAGCTGGCCCAGACTGCTCCCACTGTCACTCTGTCACTGTCCTTGCTGTTGTCTCTCAGTTACCCAGCCGGTCAAGACTGCTCCCGCTTTCACTCTGTCAGTTTCCTTGCTGTTGTATCTCAGTTACCCAGCCGGTCCAGACTGCTCCCACTGTCACTCTGTCACTGTCCTTGCTGTTGTCTCTCAGTTACCAGCCGGCCCAGACTGCTCCCACTGTCACTCTGTCACTGTCCTTGCTGTTGTCTCTCAGTTACCCAGCCGGCCCAGACTGCTCCCACTGTCACTCCTTCAGTGTCCTTGCTGTTGTCTCTCAGTTACCTAGCCGGCCCAGACTGCTCCCACTGTCACTCTGTCAGTGTCCTTGCTGTTGTCTCTCAGTTACCCAGCCGGACCAGACTGCTCCCACTGTCACTCTGTCAGTGTCCTTGCTGTTGTCTCTCAGTTACCCAGCCGGTCCAGACTGCTCGCAACGTCTCTCTGTCAGTCTCCTTCCTGTTGTCTCTCAGTTACCAGCCGGCCCAGACTGTTCTCACCACTGTCACTCTGTCAGTGTCCTTGCTGTTTTCTCTAATTTATTCAGCCGGCCCAGACTGCTCCACTGTCACTCTGTCACTGCCCTTGCTGTTGTCTCTCAGTTACCCAGTCGGCCCAGACTGCTCCCACTGTCACTCTGTCAGTGTCCTTGCTGTTGTCTCTCAGTTACCCTGCCGGCCCAGGCTGCTCCCGCTGTCACTCTGTCAGTGTCCTTGCTGTTGTCTCTCAGTTACCCAGCCGGCCCAGACTGCTCCCTCTGTCTCTCTGTCAGTGTCCTTGCTGTTGTCTCTCAGTTACCAGCCGGCCCAGACTGCTCCCACTGTCACTCTGTCAGTGTCCTTGCTGTTGTCTCTCAGTTACCAGCCGGCCCAGACTGCTCCCACTGTCACTCTGTCAGTGTCCTTGCTGTTGTCTCTCAGTTACGCAGCCGGCCCAGACTGCTCCCACTGTCACTCTGTCACTGTCCTTGCTGTTGTCTCTCAGTTACCCAGCCGGCCCAGACTGCTCCCACTGTCACTCTGTCAGTGTCCTTGCTGTTGTCTCTCAGTTACCAGCCGGCCCAGACTGCTCCCGCTGTCACTCTGTCAGTGTCCTTGCTGTTGTCTCTCAGTTACCCAGCCGGCCCAGACTGCTCCCACTGTCTCTCTGTCAGTGTCCTTGCTGTTGTCTCTCAGTTACCAGCCGGCCCACACTGCTCTCACTGTCACTCTGTCACTGTCCTCGCTGTTGTATCTCAGTTACCCAGCCGGCCCAGACTGCTCTCACTGTCAATCTGCCAGTGTCCTTGCTGTTGTCTCTCAGTTACCCAGCCGGCCCAGACTGTTCTCACCACTGTCACACTGTCAGTGTCCTTGCTGTTTTCTCTAATTTATTCAGCCGGCCCAGACTGCTCCCACTGTCTCTCTGTCAGTGTCCTTGCTGTTGTATCTCAGTTACCCAGCCGGCCCAGACTGCTCCCACTGTCACTCTGTCAGTGTCCTTGCTGTTGTATCTCAGTTACCCAGCCGGCCCAGACTGCTCCCACTGTCACTCTGTCAGTGTCCTTGCTGTTGTCTCTCAGTTACCCAGCCGGCCCAGACTGTTCTCACCACTGTCACTCTGTCAGTGTCCTTGCTGTTGTCTCTCAGTTACCCAGCCGGCCCAGACTGCTCCCACTGTCAATCTGTCAGTGTCCTTGCTGTTGTCTCTCAGTTACCCTGCCGGCCCAGGCTGCTCCCGCTGTCACTCTGTCAGTGTCCTTGCTGTTGTCTCTCAGTTACCCAGCCGGCCCAGACTGCTCCCTCTGTCTCTCTGTCAGTGTCCTTGCTGTTGTCTCTCAGTTACCAGCCGGCCCAGACTGCTCCCACTGTCACTCTGTCAGTGTCCTTGCTGTTGTCTCTCAGTTACCCAGCCGGCCCAGACTGCTCCCACTGTCAATCTGTCAGTGTCCTTGCTGTTGTCTCTCAGTTACCCTGCCGGCCCAGGCTGCTCCCGCTGTCACTCTGTCAGTGTCCTTGCTGTTGTCTCTCAGTTACCCAGCCGGCCCAGACTGCTCCCTCTGTCTCTCTGTCAGTGTCCTTGCTGTTGTCTCTCAGTTACCAGCCGGCCCAGACTGCTCCCACTGTCACTCTGTCAGTGTCCTTGCTGTTGTCTCTCAGTTACCAGCCGGCCCAGACTGCTCCCACTGTCACTCTGTCAGTGTCCTTGCTGTTGTCTCTCAGTTACCAGCCGGCCCAGACTGCTCCCACTGTCACTCTGTCAGTGTCCTTGCTGTTGTCTCTCAGTTACGCAGCCGGCCCAGACTGCTCCCACTGTCACTCTGTCAGTGTCCTTGCTGTTGTCTCTCAGTTACCAGCCGGCCCAGACTGCTCCCGCTGTCACTCTGTCAGTGTCCTTGCTGTTGTCTCTCAGTTACCCAGCCGGCCCAGACTGCTCCCACTGTCTCTCTGTCAGTGTCCTTGCTGTTGTCTCTCAGTTACCAGCCGGCCCACACTGCTCTCACTGTCACTCTGTCACTGTTCTCGCTGTTGTATCTCAGTTACCCAGCCGGCCCAGACTGCTCTCACTGTCAATCTGCCAGTGTCCTTGCTGTTGTCTCTCAGTTACCCAGCCGGCCCAGACTGTTCTCACCACTGTCACACTGTCAGTGTCCTTGCTGTTTTCTCTAATTTATTCAGCCGGCCCAGACTGCTCCCACTGTCTCTCTGTCAGTGTCCTTGCTGTTGTCTCTCAGTTACCAAGACGGCCCAGACTGCTCCCACTGTCACTCTGTCAGTGTCTTTGCTGTTGTATCTCATTTACCCAGCCGGCCCAGACTGCTCCCACTGTCACTCTGTCAGTGTCCTTGCTGTTGTCTCTCAGTTACCCAGCCGGCCCAGACTGTTCTCACCACTGTCACTCTGTCACTGTCCTTGCTGTTGTCTCTCAGTTACCCAGCCGGCCCAGACTGTTCTCACCACTGTCACTCTGTCAGTGTCCTTGCTGTTGTCTCTCAGTTACCCAGCCGGCCCAGACTGCTCCCACTGTCAATCTGTCAGTGTCCTTGCTGTTGTCTCTCAGTTACCCAGCCGGTCCAGACTGCTCCAACGGTCACTCTTTCACTGTCCTTGCTGTTGTCTCTCAGTTACCCAGCCGGTCCAGACTGCTCCCGCTGTCACTCTGTCACTGTCCTCGCTGTTGTCTCTCAGTTACCCAACCGGCCCAGACTGTTCTCACCACTGTCACACTGTCAGTGTCCTTGCTGTTTTCTCTAATTTATTCAGCCGGCCCTGACTGCTCCCACTGTCACTCTGTCAGTGTCCTTGCTGTTGTCTCTCAGTTACCCAGCCGTTGAAGACTGCTCCCACTGTCACTCTGTCTGTGTCCTTGCTGTTGACTCTCAGTTACCCAGCCGACCCAGACTGCTCCCACTGTCACTCTGTCAGTGTCCTTGCTGTTGTCTCTCAGTTACCCAGCCATCCCAGACTGCTCCCACTGTCACTCTGTCACTGTCCTTGCTGTTGTATCTCAGTTACTCAGCCGGTCCAGACTGCTCCCGCTGTCACTCTGTCAGTGTCCCTGCTGTTGTCTCTCAGTTACCCAGCCAGCCCAGACTGTTCTCACCACTGTCACACTGTCAGTGTCCTTGCTGTTTTCTCTCAGTTACCCAGCCGATCCAGACTGCTCCCACTGTCACTCTGTCAGTGTCCTTGCTGTTGTCTCTCAGTTACCCAGCCGGCCCAGACTGTTCTCACCACTGTCACTCTGTCACTGTCCTTGCTGTTGTCTCTCAGTTACCCAGCCGGTCAAGACTGCTCCCGCTTTCACTCTGTCAGCGTCCTTGCTGTTGTCTCTCAGTTACCCAGCCGGCCCAGACTGCTCCCACTGTCACTCTGTCAGTGTCCTTGCTGTTGTATCTCAGTTACCCAGCCGGCCCAGACTGCTCCCGCTGTCACTCTGTCAGTGTCCTTGCTGTTGTCTCTCAGTTACCCAGCCGGCCCAGACTGCTCCCACTGTCTCTCTGTCAGTGTACTTGCTGTTGTCTCTCAGTTACCCAGCCGGCCCAGACTGCTCCCATTGTCACTCTGTCAGTGTCCTTGCTGTTGTCTCTCAGTTACCCAGCCGGCCCAGACTGCTCCCATTGTCACTCTGTCAGTGTCCTTGCTGTTGTCTCTCAGTTACCCAGCCGGCCCAGACTGCTCCCACTGTCTCTCTGTCAGTGTCCTTGCTGTTGTCTCTCAGTTACCCAGCCGTTCCAGACTGCCCCCACTGTCACTCTGTCAGTGTCCTTGCTGTTGTCTCTCAGTTACCAGCCGGCCCAGACTGCTCCCACTGTCACTCCGTCATTGTCCTTGCTGTTGTCTCTCAGTTACCTAGCCGACCCAGACTGCTCCCACTGTCACTCTGTCAGTGTCCTTGCTGTTGTCTCTCAGTTACCCAGCCGGCCCAGACTGCTCCCACTGTCACTCTGTCAGTGTCCTTGCTGTTGTCTCTCAGTTACCCAGCCGGTCCAGACTGCTCCCAACGTCTCTCTGTCAGTGTCCTTGCTGTTGTCTCTCAGTTACCAGCCGGCCCAGACTGTTCTCACCACAGTCACTCTGTCAGTGTCCTTGCTGTTTTCTCTAATTTATTCAGCCGGCCCAGACTGCTCCCACTGTCACTCTGTCAGGGTCCTTGCTGTTGTCTCTCAGTTACTCAGCCGGCCCAGACTGCTCCCACTGTCTCTCTCTGTCAGTGTCCTTGCTGTTGTCTCTCAGTTACCAGCCGGCCCAGACTGCTCCCACTGTCACTCTGTCAGTGTCCTTGCTGTTGTCTCTCAGTTACCAGCCGGCCCAGACTGCTCCCACTGTCACTCTGTCAGTGTCCTTGCTGTTTTCTCTAATTTATTCAGCCGGCCCAGACTGCTCCCACTGTCACTCTGTCACTGCCCTTGCTGTTGTCTCTCAGTTACCCAGCCGGCCCAGACTGCTCCCACTGTCACTCTGTCAGTGTCCTTGCTGTTGTCTCTCAGTTACCCAGCCGGCCCAGACTGTTCTCACCACTGTCACTCTGTCACTGTCCTTGCTGTTGTCTCTCAGTTACCCAGCCGGCCCAGACTGCTCCCACTGTTACTCTGTCAGTGTCCTTGCTGTTGTCTCTCAGTTACCCAGCCGGCCCAGACTGTTCTCACCACTGTCACTCTGTCAGTGTCCTTGCTGTTGTCTCTCTGTTACCCAGCCGGCCCAGACTGCTCCCACTGTCACTCTGTCACTGTCCTTGCTGTTGTCTCTAATTTATTCAGCCGGCCCAGACTGCTCCCGCTGTCACTCTGTCAGTGTCCTTGCTGTTGTCTCTCAGTTACCTAGCCGGCCCAGACTGCTCCCACTGTCTCTCTGTCAGTGTCCTTGCTGTTGTCTCTCAGTTACCAGCCGGCCCAGACTGCTCCCACTGTCTCTCTGTCAGTGTCCTTGCTGTTGTCTCTCAGTTACCCAGCCGGCCCAGACTGCCCCCACTGTCACTCTGTCAGTGTCCTTGCTGTTGTCTCTCAGTTACCCAGCCGGCCCAGACTGCTCCCACTGTCACTCTGTCAGTGTCCCTGCTGTTGTCTCTCAGTTACCCAGCCGGCCCAGACTGTTCTCACCACTGTCAATCTGTCAGTGTCCTTGCTGTTTTCTCTAATTTATTCAGCCGGAAAAGACTGCTCCCACTGTCACTCTGTCAGGGTCCTTGCTGTTGTCTCTCAGTTACCCAGCCGGCCCAGACTGCTCCCACTGTCACTCTGTCAGTGTCCTTGCTGTTGTCTCTCAGTTACCCAGCCGGCCCAGACTGCTCCCGCTGTCACTCTGTCAGTGTCCTTGCTCTTGTCTCTCAGTTACCCAGCCGGCCCAGACTGCTCCCACTGTCTCTCTGTCAGGGTCCTTGCTGTTGTCTCTCAGTTACCCAGCCGGCCCAGACTGCTCCCACTGTCACTCTGTCAGTGTCCTTGCTGTTGTCTCTCAGTTACCAGCCGGCCCAGACTGCTCCCACTGTCACTCTGTCAGTGTCCTTGCTGTTGTCTCTCAGTTATCCAGCCGGCCCAGACTGCTCCCACTGTCACTCTGTCAGTGTCCTTGCTGTTGTCCCTCAGTTACCCAGCCAGCCCAGACTGCTCCCACTGTCTCTCTGTCAGTGTCCTTGCTGTTGTCTCTCTGTTACCAGCCGGCCCACACTGCTCTAACTGTCACTCTGTCACTGTCCTCGCTGTTGTATCTCAGTTACCCAGCCAGCCCAGACTGTTTCACCACTGTCACACTGTCAGTGTCCTTGCTGTTTTCTCTAATTTATTCAGCCGGCCCAGACTGCTCCCACTGTCACTCTGTCAGGGTCCTTGCTGTTGTCTCTCAGTTACCCAGCCGGCCCAGACTGCTCCCACTGTCACTCTGTCAGTGTCCTTGCTGTTGTCTCTCAGTTACCCAGCCGGCCCAGTCTGCTCCCACTGTCACTCTGTCAGCGTCCTTGCTGTTGTCTCTCAGTTACCCAGCCGGCCCAGACTGCTCCCACTGTCACTCTGTCAGCGTCCTTGCTGTTGTCTCTCAGTTACCCAACCGGCCCAGACTGTTCTCACCACTGTCACACTGTCAGTGTCCTTGCTGTTGTCTCTCATTATAACAGCCGGCCCTGACTGCTCCCACTGTCACTCTGTCAGTGTCCTTGCTGTTGTCTCTCAGTTACCCAGCCGGCCGAGGCTGCTCCCACTGTCACTCTGTCACTGTCCTCGCTGTTGTATCTCAGTTACCCAGCCAGCCCAGACTGTTCTCACCACTGTCACACTGTCAGTGTCCTTGCTGTTTTCTCTAATTTATTCAGCCGGCCCAGACTGCTCCCACTGTCAGTCTGTCAGTGTCCTTGCTGTTGTCTCTCAGTTACCCAGCCGGCCGAGACTGCTCCCACTGTCACTCTGTCAGTGTCCTTGCTGTTGTCTCTCAGTTACCCAGCCGGCCCAGACTGCTCCCGCTTTCACTCTGTCAGTTTCTTGCTGTTGTATCTCAGTTACCCAGCCGGTCCAGACTGCTCCCACTGTCACTCTGTCACTGTCCTTGCTGTTGTCTCTCAGTTACCAGCCGGCCCAGACTGCTCCCACTGTCACTCCGTCAGTGTCCTTGCTGTTGTCTCTCAGTTACCTAGCCGGCCCAGACATCTCCCACTGTCACTCTGTCAGTGTCCTTGCTGTTGTCTCTCAGTTACCCAGCCGGACCAGACTGCTCCCACTGTCACTCTGTCAGTGTCCTTGCTGTTGTCTCTAATTTATTCAGCCGGCCCAGACTGCTCCCACTGTCACTCTGTCAGGGTCCTTGCTGTTGTCTCTCAGTTACCCAGCCGGCCCAGACTGCTCCCACTGTCACTCTGTCAGTGTCCTTGCTGTTGTCTCTCAGTTACCCTGCCGGCCCAGACTGCTCCCGCTGTCACTCTGTCAGTGTCCTTGCTTTTGTCTCTCAGTTCCCAGCCAGCCCAGACTGTTCTCACCACTGTCACTCTGTCAGTGTCCTTGCTGTTTTCTCTAATTTATTCAGCCGGCCCAGACTGCTCCCACTGTCTCTCTGTCAGTGTCCTTGCTGTTGTCTCTCAGTTACCCAGCCGGCCCAGACTGCTCCCACTGTCACTCTGTCTGTGTCCTTGCTGTTGTCTCTCAGTTACCCATCCGGCCCAGACTGCTCCCACTGTCACTCTGTCACTGTCCTTGCTGTTGTATCTCAGTTACCCAGCCGGCCCAGACTGCTCCCACTGTCACTCTGTCACTGTCCTTGCTGTTGTCTCTCAGTTACCAGCCGGCCCAGACTGTTCTCACCACTGTCACTCTGTCAGTTTCCTTGCTGTTGTCTCTCAGTTACCCAGCCGGCCCAGACTGCTCCCACTGTCACTCTGTCAGTGTCCTTGCTGTTGTCTCTCAGTTACCCAGCCGGCCCAGTCTGCTCCCACTGTCACTCTGTCAGCGTCCTTGCTGTTGTCTCTCAGTTACCCAGCCGGCCCAGACTGCTCCACCTGTCACTCTGTCAGTGTCCTTGCTGTTGTCTCTCAGTTACCCAGCCGGCCCAGTCTGCTCCCACTGTCACTCTGTCACTGTCCTTGCTGTTGTCTCTCAGTTACCCAGCCGGCCCAGACTGCTCCCACTGTCACTCTGTCAGTGTCCTTGCTGTTGTCTCTCAGTTACCCAGCCGGCCCAGTCTGCTCCCACTGTCACTCTGTCAGCGTCCTTGCTGTTGTCTCTCAGTTACCCAACCGGCCCAGACTGTTCTCACCACTGTCACACTGTCAGTGTCCTTGCTGTTGTCTCTCATTATAACAGCCGGCCCTGACTGCTCCCACTGTCACTCTGTCAGTGTCCTTGCTGTTGTCTCTCAGTTACCCAGCCGGTCAAGACTGCTCCCACTGTCACTCTGTCTGTGTCCCTGCTGTTGTCTCTCAGTTACCCAGCCGGCTCAAACTGCTCCCACTATCAGTCTGTCAGTGTCCTTGCTGTTGTCTCTCAGTTACCCAGCCATCCCAGACTGCTCCCACTGTCACTCTGTCACTGTCCTTGCTGTTGTATCTCAGTTACTCAGCCGGTCCAGACTGCTCCCACTGTCACTCTGTCTGTGTCCCTGCTGTTGTCTCTCAGTTACCCAGCCATCCCAGACTGCTCCCACTGTCACTCTGTCACTGTCCTTGCTGTTGTATCTCAGTTACTCAGCCGGTCCAGACTGCTCCCTCTGTCACTCTGTCAGTGTCCCTGCTGTTGTCTCTCAGTTACCCAGCCGGCCCAGACTGCTCCCACTGTCACTCTGTCACTGTCCTTGCTGTTGTCTCTCAGTTGCCCAGCCGTTCCAGACTGCTCCCATTGTCACTCTGTCAGTGTCCTTCCTGTTGTCTCTCAGTTACCCAGCCGGCCCAGACTGCTCCCACTGTCACTCTGTCAGTGTCCTTGCTGTTGTCTCTCAATTACCCAGCCGGCCGAGACTGCTCCCACTGTCACTCTGTCACTGACCTTGCTGTTGTCTCTCAGTTACCAGCCGGCCCAGACTGCTCCCACTGTCACTCCGTCAGTGTCCTTGCTGTTGTCTCTCAGTTACCTAGACGGCCCAGACTGCTCCCACTGTCACTCTGTCAGTGTCCTTGCTGTTGTCTCTCAGTTACCCAGCCGGTCCAGACTGCTCCCAACGTCTCTCTGTCAGTGTCCTTGCTATTGTCTCTCAGTTACCAGCCGGCCCAGACTGTTCTCACCACTGTCACTCTGTCAGTGTCCTTGCTGTTTTCTCTAATTTATTCAGCCGGCCCAGACTGCTCCCACTGTCACTCTGTCAGTGTCCTTGCTGTTGTCTCTCAGTTACCCAGCCGGCCCAGACTGCTCCCACCGTCACTCTGTCTGTGTCCTTGCTGTTTTCTCTAATTTATTCAGCCGGTCCAGGCTGCTCCCACTGTCACTCTGTCAGGGTCCCTGCTGTTGTCTCTCAGTTACCCAGCCGGCCCAGACTGCTCCCACTGTCACTCTGTCAGTGTCCTTGCTGTTGTCTCTCAGTTACCCAGCCGGCCCAGACTGCTCCCACTGTCTCTCTGTCAGTGTCCTTGCTGTTGTCTCTCAGTTACCAGCCGGCCCAGACTGCTCCCACTGTCTCTCTGTCAGTGTCCTTGCTGTTGTCTCTCAGTTACCAGCCGGCCCACACTGCTCTCACTGTCACTCTGTCACTGTCCTCGCTGTTGTATCTCAGTTACCCAGCCAGCCCAGACTGTTCTCACCACTGTCACACTGTCAGTGTCCTTGCTGTTTTCTCTAATTTATTCAGCCGGCCCAGACTGCTCCCACTGTCAGTCTGTCAGTGTCCTTGCTGTTGTCTCTCAGTTACCCAGCCGGCCGAGACTGCTCCCACTGTCACTCTGTCAGTGTCCTTGCTGTTGTCTCTCAGTTACCCAGCCGGCCCAGACTGCTCCCACTGTCACTCTGTCAGTGTCCTTGCTGTTGTATCTCAGTTACCCAGGCGGCCCACACTGCTCCCACTGTCACTCTGTCAGTGTCCTTGCTGTTGTCTCTCAGTTACCTAGCCGGCCCAGACTGCTCCCACTGTCTCTCTGTCAGTGTCCTTGCTGTTGTCTCTCAGTTACCCAGCCGGCCCAGACTGTTCTCACCACTGTCACTCTGTCACTGTCCTTGCTGTTGTCTCTCAGTTACCCAGCCGGTCCAGACTGCTCCCACTGTCACTCTGTCAGTGTCCTTGCTGTTGTCTCTCAGTTACCCAGCCGGCCCAGACTGCTCCCATTGTCAATCTGTCAGTGTCCTTGCTGTTGTCTCTCAGTTACCCAGCCGGCCCAGACTGCTCCCACTGTCACTCTGTCAGTGTCCTTGCTGATGTCTCTCAGTTACCCAGGCGGCCCAGACTGCTCCCACTGTCACTCTGTCAGTGTCCTTGCTGATGTCTCTCAGTTACCCAGCCGGCCCAGACTGCTCCCACTGTCTCTCTGTCAGTGTCCTTGCTGTTGTATCTCAGTTACCCAGCCGGCCCAGACTGTTCTCACCACTGTCACTCTGTCACTGTCCTTGCTGTTGTCTCTCAGTTACCCAGCCGATCCAGACTGCTCCCACTGTCTCTCTGTCAGTGTCCTTGCTGTTGTCTCTCAGTTACCCAGCCGGCCCAGACTGCTCCCATTGTCACTCTGTCAGTGTCCTTGCTGTTGTCTCTCAGTTACCCAGCCGGTCCAGACTGCTCCCATTGTCACTCTGTCAGTGTCCTTGCTGTTGTCTCTCAGTTACCCAGCCGGCCCAGTCTGCTCCCACTGTCACTCTGTCACTGTCCTTGCTGCTGTCTCTCAGTTACCCAGCCGGCCCAGACTGCTCCAACGGTCACTCTGTCAGTGTCCTTGATGTTGTCTCTCAGTTACCCAGCCGGTCCAGACTGCTCCCGCTGTCACTCTGTCAGCGTCCTTGCTGTTGTCTCTCAGTTACCCAGCCGGCCCAGACTGCTCCCACTGTCACTCTGTCAGTGTCCATGCTGTTTTCTCTAATTTATTCAGCCGGCCCAGACTGCTCCCACTGTCACTCTGTCAGTGTCCTTGCTGTTGTCTCTCAGTTACCCAGCCGGTACAGACTGCTCCCACTGTCACTCTGCCAGTGTCCTTGCTGTTGTCTCTGAGTTACCCAGCCGGCCGAGACTGCTCCCACTGTCACTCTGTCACTGTCCTTGCTGTTGTCTCTCAGTTACGCAGCCGGCCCAGACTGCTCCCACTGTCACTCTGTCAGTGTCCTTGCTGTTGTCTCTCAGTTACCCAGCCGGCCCAGACTGCTCCCACTGTCTCTCTGTCAGTGTCCTTGCTGTTGTCGCTCAGTTACCCAGCCGGCCCAGACTGCTCCCACTGTCACTCTGTCAGTGTCCTTGCTGTTGTCTCTCAGTTACCCAGCCGGCCCAGACTGCTCCCACTGTCACTCTGTCAGTGTCCTTGCTTTTGTCTCTCAGTTAATCAGCCAGCACAGACTGCTCCCACTGTCACTCTCTCACTGTCCTTGCTTTTGTCTCTCAGTTACCCAGCCGGCCCAGACTGCTCCCACTGTCACTCTGTCACAGTCCTTCCTGTTGTCTCTCAGTTACCCAGCCGGCCCAGACTGCTCCCACTGTCACTCAGTCAGTGTCCTTGCTGTTGTCTCTCAGTTACCCAGCCGTCCCAGACTGCTCTCAATGTCACTCTGTCAGTGTCCTTGCTGTTGTCTCTCACTTACCAGACGGACCAGACTGCTCCCACTGTCACTCTGTCAGTGTCCTTGCTGTTGTCTCTCAGTTACCCAGCCGGACCAGACTGCTCTCACTGTCACTCTGTCACTGTCCTTGCTGTTGTCTCTCAGTTACCCAGCCGGCCCAGACTGCTCCCACTGTCACTCTGTCAGTGTCCTTGCTGTTGTCTCTCAGTTACCCAGCCGGCCCAGACTGCTCTCAATGTCACTCTGTCAGTGTCCTTGCTGTTGCCTCTCAGTTACCCAGCCGGCCCAGTCTGCTCCCACTGTCACTCTGTCAGTGTCCTTGCTGTTGTCTCTAATTTAGCCAGCCAGCCAAACTGCTCCCACCACTGTCACACTGTCAGTGTCCTTGCTGTTGTCTCTCAGTTACCAGCCGGCCCAGACTGCTCCCACTGTCACTCTGTCAGTGTCCTTCCTGTTGTCTCTCAGTTACCCAGCCGGCCCAGACTGCTCTCAATGTCACTCTGTCAGTGTCCTTGCTGTTGTCTCTCAATTACCCAGCCGGCCCAGTCTGCTCCCACTGTCACTCTGTCAGTGTCCTTGCTGTTGTCTCTCAGTTACCCAGCCGGCCCAGACTGCTCCCACTGTCACTCTGTCAGTGTCCTTGCTGTTGTCTCTCAGTTACCCAACCGGCCCAGACTGCTCCCACTGTCACTCTGTCAGTGTCCTTGCTGTTGTCTCTCAGTTACCCAGCCGGCCCAGACTGCTCCCACTGTCACTCTGTCAGTGTCCTTGCTGTTGTCTCTCAATTACTCAGCCGGCCCAGTCTGCTCCCACTGTCACTCTGTCAGTGTCCTTGCTGTTGTCTCTCAGTTACCCAGCCGGCCCAGACTGCTCCCACTGTCACTCTGTCAGTGTCCCTGCTGTTGTCTCTCAGTTACCCAGCCGGCTCAGACTGCTCCCACTGTCACTCTGTCACTGTCCTTGCTGTTGTCTCTCAGTTACCCAGCCGGCCCAGACTGCTCCCACTGTCACTCTGTCAGTGTCCTTGCTGTTGTCTCTCAGTTACCCAGCCGGCCCAGACTGTTCTCACCACTGTCACTCTGTCAGTGTCCTTGCTGTTTTCTCTAATTTATTCAGCCGGCCCAGACTGCTCCCACTGTCACTCTGTCAGGGTCCTTGCTGTTGTCTCTCAGTTACCCAGCCGGCCCAGACTGCTCCCACTGTCACTCTGTCAGTGTCCTTGCTGTTGTCTCTCAGTTACCCAGCCGATCCAGACTGCTCCCACTGTCTCTCTGTCAGTGTCCTTGCTGTTGTCTCTCAGTTACCCAGCCGGCCCAGACTGCTCCCATTGTCACTCTGTCAGTGTCCTTGCTGTTGTCTCTCAGTTACCCAGCCGGTCCAGACTGCTCCCATTGTCACTCTGTCAGTGTCCTTGCTGTTGTCTCTCAGTTACCCAGCCGGCCCAGTCTGCTCCCACTGTCACTCTGTCACTGTCCTTGCTGCTGTCTCTCAGTTACCCAGCCGGCCCAGACTGCTCCAACGGTCACTCTGTCAGTGTCCTTGCTGTTGTCTCTCAGTTACCCAGCCGGTCCAGACTGCTCCCGCTGTCACTCTGTCAGCGTCCTTGCTGTTGTCTCTCAGTTACCCAGCCGGCCCAGACTGCTCCCACTGTCACTCTGTCAGTGTCCATGCTGTTTTCTCTAATTTATTCAGCCGGCCCAGACTGCTCCCACTGTCACTCTGTCAGTGTCCTTGCTGTTGTCTCTCAGTTACCCAGCCGGTACAGACTGCTCCCACTGTCACTCTGCCAGTGTCCTTGCTGTTGTCTCTGAGTTACCCAGCCGGCCGAGACTGCTCCCACTGTCACTCTGTCACTGTCCTTGCTGTTGTCTCTCAGTTACGCAGCCGGCCCAGACTGCTCCCACTGTCACTCTGTCAGTGTCCTTGCTGTTGTCTCTCAGTTACCCAGCCGGCCCAGACTGCTCCCACTGTCTCTCTGTCAGTGTCCTTGCTGTTGTCGCTCAGTTACCCAGCCGGCCCAGACTGCTCCCACTGTCACTCTGTCAGTGTCCTTGCTGTTGTCTCTCAGTTACCCAGCCGGCCCAGACTGCTCCCACTGTCACTCTGTCAGTGTCCTTGCTTTTGTCTCTCAGTTAATCAGCCAGCACAGACTGCTCCCACTGTCACTCTCTCACTGTCCTTGCTTTTGTCTCTCAGTTACCCAGCCGGCCCAGACTGCTCCCACTGTCACTCTGTCACAGTCCTTCCTGTTGTCTCTCAGTTACCCAGCCGGCCCAGACTGCTCCCACTGTCACTCAGTCAGTGTCCTTGCTGTTGTCTCTCAGTTACCCAGCCGTCCCAGACTGCTCTCAATGTCACTCTGTCAGTGTCCTTGCTGTTGTCTCTCACTTACCAGACGGACCAGACTGCTCCCACTGTCACTCTGTCAGTGTCCTTGCTGTTGTCTCTCAGTTACCCAGCCGGACCAGACTGCTCTCACTGTCACTCTGTCACTGTCCTTGCTGTTGTCTCTCAGTTACCCAGCCGGCCCAGACTGCTCCCACTGTCACTCTGTCAGTGTCCTTGCTGTTGTCTCTCAGTTACCCAGCCGGCCCAGACTGCTCTCAATGTCACTCTGTCAGTGTCCTTGCTGTTGCCTCTCAGTTACCCAGCCGGCCCAGTCTGCTCCCACTGTCACTCTGTCAGTGTCCTTGCTGTTGTCTCTAATTTAGCCAGCCAGCCAAACTGCTCCCACCACTGTCACTCTGTCAGTGTCCTTGCTGTTGTCTCTCAGTTACCAGCCGGCCCAGACTGCTCCCACTGTCACTCTGTCAGTGTCCTTCCTGTTGTCTCTCAGTTACCCAGCCGGCCCAGACTGCTCTCAATGTCACTCTGTCAGTGTCCTTGCTGTTGTCTCTCAATTACCCAGCCGGCCCAGTCTGCTCCCACTGTCACTCTGTCAGTGTCCTTGCTGTTGTCTCTCAGTTACCCAGCCGGCCCAGACTGCTCCCACTGTCACTCTGTCAGTGTCCTTGCTGTTGTCTCTCAGTTACCCAACCGGCCCAGACTGCTCCCACTGTCACTCTGTCAGTGTCCTTGCTGTTGTCTCTCAGTTACCCAGCCGGCCCAGACTGCTCCCACTGTCACTCTGTCAGTGTCCTTGCTGTTGTCTCTCAATTACTCAGCCGGCCCAGTCTGCTCCCACTGTCACTCTGTCAGTGTCCTTGCTGTTGTCTCTCAGTTACCCAGCCGGCCCAGACTGCTCCCACTGTCACTCTGTCAGTGTCCCTGCTGTTGTCTCTCAGTTACCCAGCCGGCTCAGACTGCTCCCACTGTCACTCTGTCACTGTCCTTGCTGTTGTCTCTCAGTTACCCAGCCGGCCCAGACTGCTCCCACTGTCACTCTGTCAGTGTCCTTGCTGTTGTCTCTCAGTTACCCAGCCGGCCCAGACTGTTCTCACCACTGTCACTCTGTCAGTGTCCTTGCTGTTTTCTCTAATTTATTCAGCCGGCCCAGACTGCTCCCACTGTCACTCTGTCAGGGTCCTTGCTGTTGTCTCTCAGTTACCCAGCCGGCCCAGACTGCTCCCACTGTCACTCTGTCAGTGTCCTTGCAGTTGTCTCTCAGTTACCAGCCGGCCCAGACTGCTCCCACTGTCACTCTGTCAGTGTCCTTGCTGTTGTCTCTCAGTTACCCAGCCGGCCCAGACTGCTCCCACTGTCACTCTGTCAGTGTACTTGCTGTTGTTTCTCAGTTACCCAGCCGGCCCAGACTGCTCCCATTGTCACTCTGTCAGTGTCCTTGCTGTTGTCTCTCAGTTACCCAGCCGGCCCAGACTGCTCCCATTGTCACTCTGTCAGTGTCCTTGCTGTTGTCTCTCAATTACCCAGCCGGCCGAGGCTGATCCCACTGTCACTCTGTCACTGTCCTTGCTGTTGTCTCTAATTTAGCCAGCCAGCCAAACTGCTCCCACCACTGTCACTCTGTCAGTGTCCTTGCTGTTGTCTCTCAGTTACCCAGCCGGCCCAGACTGCTCCCACTGTCACTCTGTCAGTGTCCTTGCTCTTTACTCTCAGTTATCCAGCCGGCCCAGACTGCTCCCACTGTCTCTCTGTCAGTCTCCTTCCTGTTGTCTCTCAGTTACTCAGCCGGCCCAGACTGTTCCCACTGTCACTCTGTCAGTGTCCTTGCTGTTGTCTCTCAGTTACCCAGCCGGCCCAGACTGCTCCCACTGTCTCTCTGTCAGTGTCCTTGCTGTTGTCTCTCAGTTACCAGCCGGCCCAGACTGCTCCCACTGTCACTCTGTCAGTGTCCTTGCTGTTGTCTCTCAGTTACCCAGCCGGCCCAGACTGCTCTCACTGTCACTCTGTCACTGTCCTCGCTGTTGTATCTCAGTTACCCAGCTGGCCCAGACTGCTCCCACTGTCACTCTGTCAGTGTCCTTGCTGTTGTCTCTCAGTTACCCAGCCGGTCCAGACTGCTCCCAACGTCTCTCTGTCAGTGTCCTTGCTGTTGTCTATCAGTTACCAGCCGGCCCAGACTGCTCCCACTGTCACTCTGTCAGTGTCCTTGCTGTTGTCTCTCAGTTACCCAGCCGGCCCAGACTGCTCCCACTGTCACTCTCTCAGTGTCCTTGCTGTTGTCTCTCAGTTATACAGCCGGTCCAGACTGCTCCCATTGTCTCACTGTCAGTCTGTCAGTGTCCTTGCTGTTGTCTCTCAGTTACCCAGCCGGCCCAGACTGCACCCACTGTCACTCTGTCAGTGTCCTTGCTGTTGCCTCTCAGTTACCAGCCGGCACAGACTGCACCCACTGTCACTCTGTCAGTGTCCTTGCTGTTGCCTCTCAGTTACCCAGCCGGCCCAGACTGCACCCACTGTCACTCTGTCAGTGTCCTTGCTGTTGCCTCTCAGTTACCAGCCGGCACAGACTGCTCCCACTGTCACTCTGTCAGTGTTCTTGCGTTTGTCTCTCAGTTACCCAGCCGGTCCAGACTGATACCACTGTCACTCTGTCAGTGTCCTTGCTGTTGTCTCTCAGTTACCAGCCGGCCCAGACTGCTCCCACTGTCACTCTGTCACTGTCCTTGCTGTTGTCTCTCAGTTACCCAGACGGCCCAGACTGCTCCCACTGTCACTCTGTCAGTGTCCCTGCTGTTGTCTCTCAGTTACCCAGCCGGCTCAGACTGCTCCCACTGTCACTCTGTCACTGTCCTTGCTGTTGTCTCTCAGTTACCCAGCCGGTCCAGACTGTTCTCACCACTGTCACTCTGTCAGTGTCCTTGCTGTTTTCTCTAATTTATTCAGCCGGCCCAGACTGCTCCCACTGTCACTCTGTCAGGGTCCTTGCTGTTGTCTCTCAGTTACCCAGCCGGCCCAGACTGCTCCCACTGTCGCTCTGTCAGTGTCCTTACAGTTGTCTCTCAGTTACCAGCCGGCCCAGACTGCTCCCACTGTCACTCTGTCAGTGTACTTGCTGTTGTCTCTCAGTTACCCAGCCGGCCCAGACTGCTCCCACTGTCACTCTGTCAGTGTACTTGCTGTTGTTTCTCAGTTACCCAGCCGGCCCAGACTGCTCCCATTGTCACTCTGTCAGTGTCCTTGCTGTTGTCTCTCAGTTACCCAGCCGGCCGAGGCTGATCCCACTGTCACTCTGTCACTGTCCTTGCTGTTGTCTCTCAGTTACCAGCCGGCCCAGACTGCTCCCACTGTCACTCTGTCAGTGTCCTTGCTGTTGTCTCTCAGTTACCCAGCCGGCCCAGACTGCTCCCACTGTCACTCTGTCAGTGTACTTGCTGTTGTTTCTCAGTTACCCAGCCGGCCCAGACTGCTCCCATTGTCACTCTGTCAGTGTCCTTGCTGTTGTCTCTCAGTTACCCAGCCGGCCTAGACTGCTCCCACTGTCACTCTGTCACTGTCCTTGCTGTTGTCTCTCAATTACCCAGCCGGCCGAGGCTGATCCCACTGTCACTCTGTCACTGTCCTTGCTGTTGTCTCTCAGTTACCAGCCGGCCCAGACTGCTCCCACTGTCACTCTGTCAGTGTCCTTGCTGTTGTCTCTCAGTTACCCAGCCGGTCCAGACTGCTCCCACTGTCACTCTCTCAGTGTCCTTGCTGTTGTCTCTCTGTTACCCAGCCTGCCCAGACTGCTCCCACTGTCACTCTCTCAGTGTCCTTGCTGTTGTCTCTCTGTTACCCAGCCTGCCCAGACTGCTCCCACTGTCACTCTGTCAGTGTCCTTGCTGTTGTCTCTCAGTTACCCAGCCGGCCCAGACTGCTCCCACTGTCACTCTGTCAGTGTCCTTGCTGTTGTCTCTCAGTTACCCAGCCGGCCCAGACTGCTCCCACTGTCACTGTCAGTGTCCTTGCTGTTGTCTCTCAGTTACCAGCCGGCCCAGACTGTTCTCACCACTGTCACTCTGTCAGTGTCCCTGCTGTTTTCTCTAATTTATTCAGCCGGCCCAGACTGCTCCCACTGTCACTCTGTCAGGGTCCTTGCTGTTGTCTCTCAGTTACCCAGCCGGCCCAGACAGCTCCCACTGTCACTCTGTCAGTGTCCTTGCTGTTGTCTCTCAGTTACCCAGCCGGCCCAGACTGATCCCACTGTCACTCTGTCAGTGTCCTTGCTGTTGTCTCTCAGTTACCAGCCGGCCCAGACTGCTCCCACTGTCACTCTGTCAGTGTCCTTGCTGTTGTCTCTCAGTTACCCAGCCGGTCCAGACTGCTCCCAACGTCTCTGTCAGTGTCCTTGCTGTTGTCCCTCAGTTACCAGCCGGCCCAGACTGCTCCCACTGTCTCTCTGTCAGTGTCCTTGCTGTTGTCTCTCAGTTACCAGCCGGCCCACACTGCTCCCACTGTCACTCTGTCACTGTCCTCGCTGTTGTATCTCAGTTACCCAGCCAGCCCAGACTGTTCTCACCACTGTCACACTGTCAGTGTCCTTGCTGTTTTCTCTAATTTATTCAGCCAGCCCAGACTGTTCTCACCACTGTCACACTGTCAGTGTACTTGCTGTTTTCTCTAATTTATTCAGCCGGCCCAGACTGCTCCCACTGTCACTCTGTCAGTGTCCTTGCTGTTGTATCTCAGTTACCCAGACGGCCCAGACTGCTCCCACTGTCACTCTGTCAGTGTCCTTGCTTATGTATCTCAGTTACCCAGCCGGCCGAGACTGCTCCCACTGTCACTCTGTCAGTGTCCTTGCTGTTGTCTCTCAGTTACCCAGCCGGCCCAGACTGTTCTCACCACTGTCACTCTGTCACTGTCCTTGCTGTTGTCTCTCAGTTACCCAGCCGGTCCAGACTGCTCCCGCTGTCACTCTGTCAGTGTCCTTGCTGTTGTCTCTCAGTTACGCAGCCGGCCCAGACTGC
The DNA here is from genome assembly GCF_047496885.1 of Scyliorhinus torazame. NCBI lineage: Eukaryota > Metazoa > Chordata > Chondrichthyes > Carcharhiniformes > Scyliorhinidae > Scyliorhinus > Scyliorhinus torazame. The sequence continues at coordinate 216,200 of NW_027307805.1, read as the reverse complement.
TCCCATTGTCACTCTGTCAGTGTCCTTGATGTTGTCTCTCAGTTACCCAGCCGGCCCAGACTGCTCCCACTGTCACTCTGTCAGTGTCCTTCCTGTTGTCTCTCAGTTACCCAGCCGGCCCAGACTGCTCCCGCTGTCACTCTGTCAGTGTCCTTGCTGTTGTCTCTCAGTTACCCAGCCGGCCCAGACTGCTCCCACTGTCTCTCTGTCAGTGTCCTTGCTGTTGTCTCTCAGTTACCAGACGGCCCAGACTGCTCCCACTGTCACTCTGTCAGTGTACTTGCTGTTGTCTCTCAGTTACCCAGCCGGCCCAGACTGCTCCCACTGTCACTCTGTCAGTGTACTTGCTGTTGTTTCTCAGTTACCCAGCCGGCCCAGACTGCTCCCATTGTCACTCTGTCAGTGTCCTTGCTGTTGTCTCTCAGTTACCCAGCCGGCCCAGACTGCTCCCATTGTCACTCTGTCAGTGTCCTTGCTGTTGTCTCTCAATTACCCAGCCAGCCGAGGCTGATCCCACTGTCACTCTGTCACTGTCCTTGCTGTTGTCTCTCAGTTACCAGCCGGCCCAGACTGCTCCCACTGTCACTCTGTCAGTGTCCTTGCTGTTGTCTCTCAGTTACCCAGCCGGCCCAGACTGCTCCCACTGTCACTCTGTCTGTGTACTTCCTGTTGTTTCTCAGTTACCCAGCCGGCCCAGACTGCTCCCATTGTCACTCTGTCAGTGTCCTTGCTGTTGTCTCTCAGTTACCCAGCCGGCCCAGACTGCTCCCACTGTCACTCTGTCACTGTCCTTGCTGTTGTCTCTCAATTACCCAGCCGGCCGAGGCTGATCCCACTGTCACTCTGTCACTGTCCTTGCTGTTGTCTCTCAGTTACCAGCCGGCCCAGACTGCTCCCACTGTCACTCTGTCAGTGTCCTTGCTGTTGTCTCTCAGTTACCCAGCCGGTCCAGACTGCTCCCACTGTCACTCTCTCAGTGTCCTTGCTGTTGTCTCTCTGTTACCCAGCCTGCCCAGACTGCTCCCACTGTCACTCTCTCAGTGTCCTTGCTGTTGTCTCTCTGTTACCCAGCCTGCCCAGACTGCTCCCACTGTCACTCTGTCAGTGTCCTTGCTGTTGTCTCTCAGTTACCCAGCCGGCCCAGACTGCTCCCACTGTCACTCTGTCAGTGTCCTTGCTGTTGTCTCTCAGTTACCCAGCCGGCCCAGACTGCTCCCACTGTCACTCTGTCAGTGTCCTTGCTGTTGTCTCTCAGTTGCCCAGCCGGCCCAGACTGCTCCCATTGTCACTCTGTCAGTGTCCTTGCTGTTGTCTCTCAATTACCCAGCCAGCCGAGGCTGATCCCACTGTCACTCTGTCACTGTCCTTGCTGTTGTCTCTCAGTTACTAGCCGGCCCAGACTGCTCCCACTGTCACTCTGTCAGTGTCCTTGCTGTTGTCTCTCAGTTACCCAGCCGGCCCAGACTGCTCCCACTGTCACTCTGTCTGTGTACTTCCTGTTGTTTCTCAGTTACCCAGCCGGCCCAGACTGCTCCCATTGTCACTCTGTCAGTGTCCTTGCTGTTGTCTCTCAGTTACCCAGCCGGCCCAGACTGCTCCCACTGTCACTCTGTCACTGTCCTTGCTGTTGTCTCTCAATTACCCAGCCGGCCGAGGCTGATCCCACTGTCACTCTGTCACTGTCCTTGCTGTTGTCTCTCAGTTACCAGCCGGCCCAGACTGCTCCCACTGTCACTCTGTCAGTGTCCTTGCTGTTGTCTCTCAGTTACGCAGCCGGCCCAGACTGCTCCCATTGTCACTCTGTCAGTGTCCTTGATGTTGTCTCTCAGTTACCCAGCCGGCCCAGACTGCTCCCACTGTCACTCTGTCAGTGTCCTTCCTGTTGTCTCTCAGTTACCCAGCCGGCCCAGACTGCTCCCGCTGTCACTCTGTCAGTGTCCTTGCTGTTGTCTCTCAGTTACCCAGCCGGCCCAGACTGCTCCCACTGTCTCTCTGTCAGTGTCCTTGCTGTTGTCTCTCAGTTACCAGCCGGCCCAGACTGCTCCCACTGTCACTCTGTCAGTGTACTTGCTGTTGTCTCTCAGTTACCCAGCCGGCCCAGACTGCTCCCACTGTCACTCTGTCAGTGTACTTGCTGTTGTTTCTCAGTTACCCAGCCGGCCCAGACTGCTCCCATTGTCACTCTGTCAGTGTCCTTGCTGTTGTCTCTCAGTTACCCAGCCGGCCCAGACTGCTCCCATTGTCACTCTGTCAGTGTCCTTGCTGTTGTCTCTCAATTACCCAGCCAGCCGAGGCTGATCCCACTGTCACTCTGTCAGTGTCCTTGCTGTTGTCTCTCAGTTACCAGCCGGCCCAGACTGCTCCCACTGTCACTCTGTCAGTGTCCTTGCTGTTGTCTCTCAGTTACCCAGCCGGCCCAGACTGCTCCCACTGTCACTCTGTCTGTGTACTTCCTGTTGTTTCTCAGTTACCCAGCCGGCCCAGACTGCTCCCATTGTCACTCTGTCAGTGTCCTTGCTGTTGTCTCTCAGTTACCCAGCCGGCCCAGACTGCTCCCACTGTCACTCTGTCACTGTCCTTGCTGTTGTCTCTCAATTACCCAGCCGGCCGAGGCTGATCCCACTGTCACTCTGTCACTGTCCTTGCTGTTGTCTCTCAGTTACCAGCCGGCCCAGACTGCTCCCACTGTCACTCTGTCAGTGTCCTTGCTGTTGTCTCTCAGTTACCCAGCCGGTCCAGACTGCTCCCACTGTCACTCTCTCAGTGTCCTTGCTGTTGTCTCCCTGTTACCCAGCCTGCCCAGACTGCTCCCACTGTCACTCTCTCAGTGTCCTTGCTGTTGTCTCTCTGTTACCCAGCCTGCCCAGACTGCTCCCACTGTCACTCTGTCAGTGTCCTTGCTGTTGTCTCTCAGTTACCCAGCCGGCCCAGACTGCTCCCACTGTCACTCTGTCAGTGTCCTTGCTGTTGTCTCTCAGTTGCCACGCCGGCCCAGACTGCTCCCACTGTCACTCTGTCAGTGTCCTTGCTGTTGTCCCTCAGTTACCCAGCCGGCACAGACTGCTCCCACTGTCACTGTCAGTGTCCTTGCTGTTGTCTCTCAGTTACCAGCCGGCCCAGACTGTTCTCACCACTGTCACTCTGTCAGTGTCCCTGCTGTTTTCTCTAATTTATTCAGCCGGCCCAGACTGCTCCCACTGTCACTCTGTCAGGGTCCTTGCTGTTGTCTCTCAGTTACCCAGCCGGCCCAGACAGCTCCCACTGTCACTCTGTCAGTGTCCTTGCTGTTGTCTCTCAGTTACCCAGCCGGTCCAGACTGCTCCCAACGTCTCTGTCAGTGTCCTTGCTGTTGTCCCTCAGTTACCAGCCGGCCCAGACTGCTCCCACTGTCTCTCTGTCAGTGTCCTTGCTGTTGTCTCTCAGTTACCAGCCGGCCCACACTGCTCCCACTGTCACTCTGTCACTGTCCTCGCTGTTGTATCTCAGTTACCCAGCCAGCCCAGACTGTTCTCACCACTGTCACACTGTCAGTGTCCTTGCTGTTTTCTCTAATTTATTCAGCCAGCCCAGACTGTTCTCACCACTGTCACACTGTCAGTGTACTTGCTGTTTTCTCTAATTTATTCAGCCGGCCCAGACTGCTCCCACTGTCACTCTGTCAGTGTCCTTGCTGTTGTATCTCAGTTACCCAGACGGCCCAGACTGCTCCCACTGTCACTCTGTCAGTGTCCTTGCTTATGTATCTCAGTTACCCAGCCGGCCCAGACTGCTCCCACTGTCACTCTGTCAGTGTCCTTGCTGTTGTCTCTCAGTTACCCAGCCGGCCCAGACTGTTCTCACCACTGTCACTCTGTCACTGTCCTTGCTGTTGTCTCTCAGTTACCCAGCCGGTCCAGACTGCTCCCGCTGTCACTCTGTCAGTGTCCTTGCTGTTGTCTCTCAGTTACGCAGCCGGCCCAGACTGCTCCCATTGTCACTCTGTCAGTGTCCTTGATGTTGTCTCTCAGTTACCCAGCCGGCCCAGACTGCTCCCACTGTCACTCTGTCAGTGTCCTTCCTGTTGTCTCTCAGTTACCCAGCCGGCCCAGACTGCTCCCGCTGTCACTCTGTCAGTGTCCTTGCTGTTGTCTCTCAGTTACCCAGCCGGCCCAGACTGCTCCCACTGTCTCTCTGTCAGTGTCCTTGCTGTTGTCTCTCAGTTACCAGCCGGCCCAGACTGCTCCCACTGTCACTCTGTCAGTGTACTTGCTGTTGTCTCTCAGTTACCCAGCCGGCCCAGACTGCTTCCACTGTCACTCTGTCAGTGTACTTGCTGTTGTTTCTCAGTTACCCAGCCGGCCCAGACTGCTCCCATTGTCACTCTGTCAGTGTCCTTGCTGTTGTCTCTCAGTTACCCAGCCGGCCCAGACTGCTCCCATTGTCACTCTGTCAGTGTCCTTGCTGTTGTCTCTCAATTACCCAGCCAGCCGAGGCTGATCCCACTGTCACTCTGTCACTGTCCTTGCTGTTGTCTCTCAGTTACCAGCCGGCCCAGACTGCTCCCACTGTCACTCTGTCAGTGTCCTTGCTGTTGTCTCTCAGTTACCCAGCCGGCCCAGACTGCTCCCACTGTCACTCTGTCTGTGTACTTCCTGTTGTTTCTCAGTTACCCAGCCGGCCCAGACTGCTCCCATTGTCACTCTGTCAGTGTCCTTGCTGTTGTCTCTCAGTTACCCAGCCGGCCCAGACTGATCCCACTGTCACTCTGTCAGTGTCCTTGCTGTTGTCTCTCAGTTACCAGCCGGCCCAGACTGCTCCCACTGTCACTCTGTCAGTGTCCTTGCTGTTGTCTCTCAGTTACCCAGCCGGTCCAGACTGCTCCCAACGTCTCTGTCAGTGTCCTTGCTGTTGTCCCTCAGTTACCAGCCGGCCCAGACTGCTCCCACTGTCTCTCTGTCAGTGTCCTTGCTGTTGTCTCTCAGTTACCAGCCGGCCCACACTGCTCCCACTGTCACTCTGTCACTGTCCTCGCTGTTGTATCTCAGTTACCCAGCCAGCCCAGACTGTTCTCACCACTGTCACACTGTCAGTGTCCTTGCTGTTTTCTCTAATTTATTCAGCCAGCCCAGACTGTTCTCACCACTGTCACACTGTCAGTGTACTTGCTGTTTTCTCTAATTTATTCAGCCGGCCCAGACTGCTCCCACTGTCACTCTGTCAGTGTCCTTGCTGTTGTATCTCAGTTACCCAGACGGCCCAGACTGCTCCCACTGTCACTCTGTCAGTGTCCTTGCTGTTGTCTCTCAGTTACCCAGCCGGCCCAGACTGCTCCCACTGTCTCTCTGTCAGTGTCCTTGCTGTTGTCTCTCAGTTACCAGCCGGCCCAGACTGCTCCCACTGTCACTCTGTCAGTGTACTTGCTGTTGTCTCTCAGTTACCCAGCCGGCCCAGACTGCTCCCACTGTCACTCTGTCAGTGTACTTGCTGTTGTTTCTCAGTTACCCAGCCGGCCCAGACTGCTCCCATTGTCACTCTGTCAGTGTCCTTGCTGTTGTCTCTCAGTTACCCAGCCGGCCCAGACTGCTCCCATTGTCACTCTGTCAGTGTCCTTGCTGTTGTCTCTCAATTACCCAGCCAGCCGAGGCTGATCCCACTGTCACTCTGTCACTGTCCTTGCTGTTGTCTCTCAGTTACCAGCCGGCCCAGACTGCTCCCACTGTCACTCTGTCAGTGTCCTTGCTGTTGTCTCTCAGTTACCCAGCCGGCCCAGACTGCTCCCACTGTCACTCTGTCTGTGTACTTCCTGTTGTTTCTCAGTTACCCAGCCGGCCCAGACTGCTCCCATTGTCACTCTGTCAGTGTCCTTGCTGTTGTCTCTCAGTTACCCAGCCGGCCCAGACTGCTCCCACTGTCACTCTGTCTGTGTACTTCCTGTTGTTTCTCAGTTACCCAGCCGGCCCAGACTGCTCCCATTGTCACTCTGTCAGTGTCCTTGCTGTTGTCTCTCAGTTACCCAGCCGGCCCAGACTGCTCCCACTGTCACTCTGTCACTGTCCTTGCTGTTGTCTCTCAATTACCCAGCCGGCCGAGGCTGATCCCACTGTCACTCTGTCACTGTCCTTGCTGTTGTCTCTCAGTTACCAGCCGGCCCAGACTGCTCCCACTGTCACTCTGTCAGTGTCCTTGCTGTTGTCTCTCAGTTACCCAGCCGGTCCAGACTGCTCCCACTGTCACTCTCTCAGTGTCCTTGCTGTTGTCTCTCTGTTACCCAGCCTGCCCAGACTGCTCCCACTGTCACTCTGTCAGTGTCCTTGCTGTTGTCTCTCAGTTACCCAGCCGGCCCAGACTGCTCCCACTGTCACTCTGTCAGTGTCCTTGCTGTTGTCTCTCAGTTGCCCAGCCGGCCCAGACTGCTCCCACTGTCACTGTCAGTGTCCTTGCTGTTGTCTCTCAGTTACCAGCCGGCCCAGACTGTTCTCACCACTGTCACTCTGTCAGTGTCCCTGCTGTTTTCTCTAATTTATTCAGCCGGCCCAGACTGCTCCCACTGTCACTCTGTCAGGGTCCTTGCTGTTGTCTCTCAGTTACCCAGCCGGCCCAGACAGCTCCCACTGTCACTCTGTCAGTGTCCTTGCTGTTGTCTCTCAGTTACCCAGCCGGTCCAGACTGCTCCCAACGTCTCTGTCAGTGTCCTTGCTGTTGTCCCTCAGTTACCAGCCGGCCCAGACTGCTCCCACTGTCTCTCTGTCAGTGTCCTTGCTGTTGTCTCTCAGTTACCAGCCGGCCCACACTGCTCCCACTGTCACTCTGTCACTGTCCTCGCTGTTGTATCTCAGTTACCCAGCCAGCCCAGACTGTTCTCACCACTGTCACACTGTCAGTGTCCTTGCTGTTTTCTCTAATTTATTCAGCCAGCCCAGACTGTTCTCACCACTGTCACACTGTCAGTGTACTTGCTGTTTTCTCTAATTTATTCAGCCGGCCCAGACTGCTCCCACTGTCACTCTGTCAGTGTCCTTGCTGTTGTATCTCAGTTACCCAGACGGCCCAGACTGCTCCCACTGTCACTCTGTCAGTGTCCTTGCTTATGTATCTCAGTTACCCAGCCGGCCCAGACTGCTCCCACTGTCACTCTGTCAGTGTCCTTGCTGTTGTCTCTCAGTTACCCAGCCGGCCCAGACTGTTCTCACCACTGTCACTCTGTCACTGTCCTTGCTGTTGTCTCTCAGTTACCCAGCCGGTCCAGACTGCTCCCGCTGTCACTCTGTCAGTGTCCTTGCTGTTGTCTCTCAGTTACGCAGCCGGCCCAGACTGCTCCCATTGTCACTCTGTCAGTGTCCTTGATGTTGTCTCTCAGTTACCCAGCCGGCCCAGACTGCTCCCACTGTCACTCTGTCAGTGTCCTTCCTGTTGTCTCTCAGTTACCCAGCCGGCCCAGACTGCTCCCGCTGTCACTCTGTCAGTGTCCTTGCTGTTGTCTCTCAGTTACCCAGCCGGCCCAGACTGCTCCCACTGTCTCTCTGTCAGTGTCCTTGCTGTTGTCTCTCAGTTACCAGCCGGCCCAGACTGCTCCCACTGTCACTCTGTCAGTGTACTTGCTGTTGTCTCTCAGTTACCCAGCCGGCCCAGACTGCTCCCACTGTCACTCTGTCAGTGTACTTGCTGTTGTTTCTCAGTTACCCAGCCGGCCCAGACTGCTCCCATTGTCACTCTGTCAGTGTCCTTGCTGTTGTCTCTCAGTTACCCAGCCGGCCCAGACTGCTCCCATTGTCACTCTGTCAGTGTCCTTGCTGTTGTCTCTCAATTACCCAGCCAGCCGAGGCTGATCCCACTGTCACTCTGTCACTGTCCTTGCTGTTGTCTCTCAGTTACCAGCCGGCCCAGACTGCTCCCACTGTCACTCTGTCAGTGTCCTTGCTGTTGTCTCTCAGTTACCCAGCCGGCCCAGACTGCTCCCACTGTCACTCTGTCTGTGTACTTCCTGTTGTTTCTCAGTTACCCAGCCGGCCCAGACTGCTCCCATTGTCACTCTGTCAGTGTCCTTGCTGTTGTCTCTCAGTTACCCAGCCGGCCCAGACTGCTCCCACTGTCACTCTGTCACTGTCCTTGCTGTTGTCTCTCAATTACCCAGCCGGCCGAGGCTGATCCCACTGTCACTCTGTCACTGTCCTTGCTGTTGTCTCTCAGTTACCAGCCGGCCCAGACTGCTCCCACTGTCACTCTGTCTGTGTACTTCCTGTTGTTTCTCAGTTACCCAGCCGGCCCAGACTGCTCCCATTGTCACTCTGTCAGTGTCCTTGCTGTTGTCTCTCAGTTACCCAGCCGGTCCAGACTGCTCCCACTGTCACTCTCTCAGTGTCCTTGCTGTTGTCTCTCTGTTACCCAGCCTGCCCAGACTGCTCCCACTGTCACTCTCTCAGTGTCCTTGCTGTTGTCTCTCTGTTACCCAGCCTGCCCAGACTGCTCCCACTGTCACTCTGTCAGTGTCCTTGCTGTTGTCTCTCAGTTACCCAGCCGGCCCAGACTGCTCCCACTGTCACTCTGTCAGTGTCCTTGCTGTTGTCTCTCAGTTGCCCAGCCGGCCCAGACTGCTCCCACTGTCACTGTCAGTGTCCTTGCTGTTGTCTCTCAGTTACCAGCCGGCCCAGACTGTTCTCACCACTGTCACTCTGTCAGTGTCCCTGCTGTTTTCTCTAATTTATTCAGCCGGCCCAGACTGCTCCCACTGTCACTCTGTCAGGGTCCTTGCTGTTGTCTCTCAGTTACCCAGCCGGCCCAGACAGCTCCCACTGTCACTCTGTCAGTGTCCTTGCTGTTGTCTCTCAGTTACCCAGCCGGCCCAGACTGATCCCACTGTCACTCTGTCAGTGTCCTTGCTGTTGTCTCTCAGTTACCAGCCGGCCCAGACTGCTCCCACTGTCACTCTGTCAGTGTCCTTGCTGTTGTCTCTCAGTTACCCAGCCGGTCCAGACTGCTCCCAACGTCTCTGTCAGTGTCCTTGCTGTTGTCCCTCAGTTACCAGCCGGCCCAGACTGCTCCCACTGTCTCTCTGTCAGTGTCCTTGCTGTTGTCTCTCAGTTACCAGCCGGCCCACACTGCTCCCACTGTCACTCTGTCACTGTCCTCGCTGTTGTATCTCAGTTACCCAGCCAGCCCAGACTGTTCTCACCACTGTCACACTGTCAGTGTCCTTGCTGTTTTCTCTAATTTATTCAGCCAGCCCAGACTGTTCTCACCACTGTCACACTGTCAGTGTACTTGCTGTTTTCTCTAATTTATTCAGCCGGCCCAGACTGCTCCCACTGTCACTCTGTCAGTGTCCTTGCTGTTGTATCTCAGTTACCCAGACGGCCCAGACTGCTCCCACTGTCACTCTGTCAGTGTCCTTGCTGTTGTCTCTCAGTTACCCAGCCGGCCCAGACTGCTCCCACTGTCTCTCTGTCAGTGTCCTTGCTGTTGTCTCTCAGTTACCAGCCGGCCCAGACTGCTCCCACTGTCACTCTGTCAGTGTACTTGCTGTTGTCTCTCAGTTACCCAGCCGGCCCAGACTGCTCCCACTGTCACTCTGTCAGTGTACTTGCTGTTGTTTCTCAGTTACCCAGCCGGCCCAGACTGCTCCCATTGTCACTCTGTCAGTGTCCTTGCTGTTGTCTCTCAGTTACCCAGCCGGCCCAGACTGCTCCCATTGTCACTCTGTCAGTGTCCTTGCTGTTGTCTCTCAATTACCCAGCCAGCCGAGGCTGATCCCACTGTCACTCTGTCACTGTCCTTGCTGTTGTCTCTCAGTTACCAGCCGGCCCAGACTGCTCCCACTGTCACTCTGTCAGTGTCCTTGCTGTTGTCTCTCAGTTACCCAGCCGGCCCAGACTGCTCCCACTGTCACTCTGTCTGTGTACTTCCTGTTGTTTCTCAGTTACCCAGCCGGCCCAGACTGCTCCCATTGTCACTCTGTCAGTGTCCTTGCTGTTGTCTCTCAGTTACCCAGCCGGCCCAGACTGCTCCCACTGTCACTCTGTCACTGTCCTTGCTGTTGTCTCTCAATTACCCAGCCGGCCGAGGCTGATCCCACTGTCACTCTGTCACTGTCCTTGCTGTTGTCTCTCAGTTACCAGCCGGCCCAGACTGCTCCCACTGTCACTCTGTCAGTGTCCTTGCTGTTGTCTCTCAGTTACCCAGCCGGTCCAGACTGCTCCCACTGTCACTCTCTCAGTGTCCTTGCTGTTGTCTCTCTGTTACCCAGCCTGCCCAGACTGCTCCCACTGTCACTCTCTCAGTGTCCTTGCTGTTGTCTCTCTGTTACCCAGCCTGCCCAGACTGCTCCCACTGTCACTCTGTCAGTGTCCTTGCTGTTGTCTCTCAGTTACCCAGCCGGCCCAGACTGCTCCCACTGTCACTCTGTCAGTGTCCTTGCTGTTGTCTCTCAGTTGCCCAGCCGGCCCAGACTGCTCCCACTGTCACTGTCAGTGTCCTTGCTGTTGTCTCTCAGTTACCAGCCGGCCCAGACTGTTCTCACCACTGTCACTCTGTCAGTGTCCCTGCTGTTTTCTCTAATTTATTCAGCCGGCCCAGACTGCTCCCACTGTCACTCTGTCAGGGTCCTTGCTGTTGTCTCTCAGTTACCCAGCCGGCCCAGACAGCTCCCACTGTCACTCTGTCAGTGTCCTTGCTGTTGTCTCTCAGTTACCCAGCCGACCCAGACTGATCCCACTGTCACTCTGTCAGTGTCCTTGCTGTTGTCTCTCAGTTACCAGCCGGCCCAGACTGCTCCCACTGTCACTCTGTCAGTGTCCTTGCTGTTGTCTCTCAGTTACCCAGCCGGTCCAGACTGCTCCCAACGTCTCTGTCAGTGTCCTTGCTGTTGTCCCTCAGTTACCAGCCGGCCCAGACTGCTCCCACTGTCTCTCTGTCAGTGTCCTTGCTGTTGTCTCTCAGTTACCAGCCGGCCCACACTGCTCCCACTGTCACTCTGTCACTGTCCTCGCTGTTGTATCTCAGTTACCCAGCCAGCCCAGACTGTTCTCACCACTGTCACACTGTCAGTGTCCTTGCTGTTTTCTCTAATTTATTCAGCCAGCCCAGACTGTTCTCACCACTGTCACACTGTCAGTGTACTTGCTGTTTTCTCTAATTTATTCAGCCGGCCCAGACTGCTCCCACTGTCACTCTGTCAGTGTCCTTGCTGTTGTATCTCAGTTACCCAGACGGCCCAGACTGCTCCCACTGTCACTCTGTCAGTGTCCTTGCTGTTGTCTCTCAGTTACCCAGCCGGCCCAGACTGTTCTCACCACTGTCACTCTGTCACTGTCCTTGCTGTTGTCTCTCAGTTACCCAGCCGGTCCAGACTGCTCCCGCTGTCACTCTGTCAGTGTCCTTGCTGTTGTCTCTCAGTTACCCATCCGGCCCAGACTGCTCCCACTGTCACTCTGTCAGTGTCCTTGCTGTTGTCTCTCAGTTACCCAGCCGGCCCAGACTGCTCCCGCTGTAACTCTGTCAGTGTCCTTGCTGTTGTCTCTCAGTTACCCAGCCGGCCCAGACTGCTCCCACTGTCTCTCTGTCAGTGTCCTTGCTGTTGTCTCTCAGTTACCAGCCGGCCCGACTGCTCCCACTGTCACTCTGTCAGTGTCCCTGCTGTTGTCTCTCAGTTACCCAGCCGGCCCAGACTGTTCTCACCACTGTCAATCTGTCAGTGTCCTTGCTGTTTTCTCTAATTTATTCAGCCGGCAAAGACTGCTCCCACTGTCACTCTGTCAGGGTCCTTGCTGTTGTCTCTCAGTTACCCAGCCGGCCCAGACTGTTCCCACTGTCTCTCTGTCAGTGTCCTTGCTGTTGTCTCTCTGTTACCAGCCGGCCCAGACTGCTCCCACTGTCACTCTGTCAGTGTCCTTGCTGTTGTCTCTCAGTTACCCAGCCGGCCCAGACTGTTCCCACTGTCACTCTGTCAGTGTCCTTGCTGTTTTCTCTAATTTATTCAGCCGGCCCAGACTGCTCCCACTGTCACTCTGTCAGTGTCCTTGCTGTTGTCTCTCAGTTACCCAGCCGGCCCAGACTGCTCCCACTGTCACTCTCTCACTGTCCTTGCTGTTGTCTCTCAGTTACCCAGCCGGCCCAGACTGCTCCCACTGTCACTCTGTCTGTGTCCCTGCTGTTGTCTCTCAGTTACCCAACCATCCCAGACTGCTCCCACTGTCACTCTGTCAGTGTCCTTGCTGTTGTATCTCAGTTACTCAGCCGGTCCAAACTGCTCCCACTGTCACTCTGTCAGTGTCCTTGCTGTTGTCTCTCAGTTACCCAGCCGGCCCAGACTGCTCCCACTGTCACTCTGTCATTGTCCTTGCTGTTGTCTCTCAGTTACCCAGCCGGCCCAGACTGCTCCCACTGTCACTCTGTCAGTGTCCTTGCTGTTGTCTCTCAGTTACCCAGCCGGTCCAGACTGCTCCCACTGTCACTCTGTCAGTGTCCTTGCTGTTGTCTCTCAGTTACCAGCCGGTCCAGACTGCTCCCAACGTCTCTCTGTCAGTGTCCTTGCTGTTGTCTCTCAGTTACCCAGCCGGTCAAGACTGCTCCCGCTTTCACTCTGTCAGCGTCCTTGCTGTTGTCTCTCAGTTACCCAGCCGATCCAGACTGCTCCCACTGTCTCTCTGTCAGTGTCCTTGCTGTTGTCTCTCAGTTACCCAGCCGGCCCAGACTGTTGTCACCACTGTCACTCTGTCACTGTCCTTGCTGTTGTCTCTCAGTTACCCAGCCGGTCCAGACTGCTCCCACTGTCACTCTGTCAGTGTCCTTGCTGTTGTCTCTCAGTTACGCAGCCGGCCCAGACTGCTCCCATTGTCACTCTGTCAGTGTCCTTGCTGTTGTCTCTCAGTTACCCAGCCGGCCCAGACTGCTCCCACTGTCACTCTGTCAGTGCCCTTGCTGTTGTCTCTCAGTTACCAAGCCGGCCCAGACTGCTCTCACTGTCACTCTGTCAGTGTCCTTGCTGTTGTCTCTCAGTTACCCAGCCGGCCCAGACTGCTCCCACTGTCACTCTGTCAGTGTCCTTGCTGTTGTCTCTCAGTTACCCAGCCGGCCCAGACTGCTCCCACTGTCACTCTGTCAGTGTCCTTGCTGTTGTCTCTCAGTTACCCAGCCGGCCCAGACTGCTCCCACTGTCGCTCTGTCAGTGTCCTTGCTGTTGTCTCTCAGTTACCCAGCCGGCCCAGACTGCTCCCACTGTCTCTCTGTCAGTGTCCTTGATGTTGTCTTTCAGTTACCAGCCGGCCCAGACTGCTCCCACTGTCTCTCTGTCAGTGTCCTTGCTGTTGTCTCTCAGTTACCAGCCGACCCACACTGCTCTAACTGTCACTCTGTCACTGTCCTCGCTGTTGTATCTCAGTTACCCAGCCAGCCCAGACTGTTCTCACCACTGTCACACTGTCAGTGTCCATGCTGTTTTCTCTCAGTTACCCAGCCGATCCAGACTGTTCTCACCACTGTCACTCTGTCACTGTCCTTGCTGTTGTCTCTCAGTTACCCAGCCGGTCCAGACTGCTCCCACAGTCACTCTGTCAGCGTCCTTGCTGTTGTCTCTCAGTTACCCCGCCGGCCCAGACTGTTCTCACCACTGTCACTCTGTCACTGTCCTTGCTGTTGTCTCTCAGTTAACAAGACGGCCCAGACTGCTCTCACTGTCACTCTGTCAGTGTCCTTGCTGTTGTATCTCAGTTACGCAGCCGGCCCAGACTGCTCCCATTGTCACTCTGCCATTGTCCTTGCTGTTGTCTCTCAGTTACCCAGCCGGCCCAGACTGCTCCCGCTGTCGCTCTGTCAGTGTCCTTGCTGTTTTCTCTAATTTATTCAGCCGGCCCTGACTGCTCCCACTGTCACTCTGTCAGTGTCCTTGCTGTTGTCTCTCAGTTACCCAGCCGGTCAAGACTGCTCCCGCTTTCACCCTGTCAGCGTCCTTGCTGTTGTCTCTCAATTACCCAGCCGGCCCAGTCTGCTCCCACTGTCACTCTGTCAGTGTCCTTGCTGTTGTCTCTCAGTTACCCAGCTGGCCCAGACTGCTCCCACTGTCAATCTGTCTGTGTCCCTGCTGTTGTCTCTCAGTTACCCAGCCGGTCCAGACTGCTCTCACTGTCACTCTGTCAGTGTCCTTGCTGTTGTCTCTCAGTTACCCCGCCGGCCCAGACTGTTCTCACCACTGTCACTCTGTCAGTGTCCGTGCTGTTGTCTCTCAGTTACCCAGCTGGCCCAGACTGCTCCCACTGTCACTCTGTCTGTGTCCCTGCTGTTGTCTCTCAGTTACCCAGCCGGTCCAGACTGCTCTCACTGTCACTCTGTCAGTGTCCTTGCTGTTGTCTCTCAGTTACCCAGCTGGCCCAGACTGCTCCCACTGTCACTCTGTCAGTGTCCTTGCTGTTGTCTCTCAGTTACCAGCCGGTCCAGACTGCTCCCAACGTCTCTCTGTCAGTGTCCTTGCTGTTGTCTCTCAGTTACCCAGCCGGTCAAGACTGCTCCCGCTTTCACTCTGTCAGCGTCCTTGCTGTTGTCTCTCAGTTACCCAGCCGATCCAGACTGCTCCCACTGTCTCTCTGTCAGTGTCCTTGCTGTTGTCTCTCAGTTACCCAGCCGGCCCAGACTGTTGTCACCACTGTCACTCTGTCACTGTCCTTGCTGTTGTCTCTCAGTTACCCAGCCGGTCCAGACTGCTCCCACTGTCACTCTGTCAGTGTCCTTGCTGTTGTCTCTCAGTTACGCAGCCGGCCCAGACTGCTCCCATTGTCACTCTGTCAGTGTCCTTGCTGTTGTCTCTCAGTTACCCAGCCGGCCCAGACTGCTCCCACTGTCACTCTGTCAGTGCCCTTGCTGTTGTCTCTCAGTTACCAAGCCGGCCCAGACTGCTCTCACTGTCACTCTGTCAGTGTCCTTGCTGTTGTCTCTCAGTTACCCAGCCGGCCCAGACTGCTCCCACTGTCACTCTGTCAGTGTCCTTGCTGTTGTCTCTCAGTTACCCAGCCGGCCCAGACTGCTCCCACTGTCACTCTGTCAGTGTCCTTGCTGTTGTCTCTCAGTTACCCAGCCGGCCCAGACTGCTCCCACTGTCGCTCTGTCAGTGTCCTTGCTGTTGTCTCTCAGTTACCCAGCCGGCCCAGACTGCTCCCACTGTCTCTCTGTCAGTGTCCTTGATGTTGTCTTTCAGTTACCAGCCGGCCCAGACTGCTCCCACTGTCTCTCTGTCAGTGTCCTTGCTGTTGTCTCTCAGTTACCAGCCGACCCACACTGCTCTAACTGTCACTCTGTCACTGTCCTCGCTGTTGTATCTCAGTTACCCAGCCAGCCCAGACTGTTCTCACCACTGTCACACTGTCAGTGTCCATGCTGTTTTCTCTCAGTTACCCAGCCGATCCAGACTGTTCTCACCACTGTCACTCTGTCACTGTCCTTGCTGTTGTCTCTCAGTTACCCAGCCGGTCCAGACTGCTCCCACAGTCACTCTGTCAGCGTCCTTGCTGTTGTCTCTCAGTTACCCCGCCGGCCCAGACTGTTCTCACCACTGTCACTCTGTCACTGTCCTTGCTGTTGTCTCTCAGTTAACAAGACGGCCCAGACTGCTCCCACTGTCACTCTGTCAGTGTCCTTGCTGTTGTATCTCAGTTACGCAGCCGGCCCAGACTGCTCCCATTGTCACTCTGCCATTGTCCTTGCTGTTGTCTCTCAGTTACCCAGCCGGCCCAGACTGCTCCCGCTGTCGCTCTGTCAGTGTCCTTGCTGTTTTCTCTAATTTATTCAGCCGGCCCTGACTGCTCCCACTGTCACTCTGTCAGTGTCCTTGCTGTTGTCTCTCAGTTACCCAGCCGGTCAAGACTGCTCCCGCTTTCACCCTGTCAGCGTCCTTGCTGTTGTCTCTCAATTACCCAGCCGGCCCAGTCTGCTCCCACTGTCACTCTGTCAGTGTCCTTGCTGTTGTCTCTCAGTTACCCAGCTGGCCCAGACTGCTCCCACTGTCAATCTGTCTGTGTCCCTGCTGTTGTCTCTCAGTTACCCAGCCGGTCCAGACTGCTCTCACTGTCACTCTGTCAGTGTCCTTGCTGTTGTCTCTCAGTTACCCCGCCGGCCCAGACTGTTCTCACCACTGTCACTCTGTCAGTGTCCGTGCTGTTGTCTCTCAGTTACCCAGCTGGCCCAGACTGCTCCCACTGTCACTCTGTCTGTGTCCCTGCTGTTGTCTCTCAGTTACCCAGCCGGTCCAGACTGCTCTCACTGTCACTCTGTCAGTGTCCTTGCTGTTGTCTCTCAGTTACCCAGCTGGCCCAGACTGCTCCCACTGTCACTCTGTCTGTGTCCCTGCTGTTGTCTCTCAGTTACCCAGCCGGTCCAGACTGCTCCCACTGTCACTCTGTCAGTGTCCTTGCTGTTGTCTCTCAGTTACCCAGCTGGCCCAGACTGCTCCCACTGTCACTCTGTCAGTGTCCTTGCTGTTGTCTCTCAGTTACCCAGCTGGCCCAGACTGCTCCCACTGTCACTCTGTCTGTGTCCCTGCTGTTGTCTCTCAGTTACCCAGCCGGCCCAGACTGCTCTCACTGTCACTCTGTCAGCGTCCTTGCTGTTGTCTCTCAATTACCCAGCCGGCCCAGTCTGCTCCCACTGTCACTCTGTCAGTGTCCTTGCTGTTGTCTCTCAGTTACCCAGCCGGCCCCGACTGCTCCCACTGTCACTCTGTCAGTGTCCTTGCTGTTGTCTCTCAGTTACCTAGCCGGCCCAGACTGCTCCCACTGTCACTCTGTCAGTGTCCTTGCTGTTCTCTCTCAGTTACCAGCCGGCCCAGACTGCTCCCACTGTCACTCTGTCAGTGTCCTTGCTGTTGTCTATCAGTTACCCAGCCGGCCCAGACTGCTCCCTGTCACTCTGTCAGTGTCCTTGCTGTTGTCTATCAGTTACCCAGCCGGCCCAGACTGCCCCCACTGTCACTCTGTCAGTGTACTTGCTGTTGTCTCTCAGTTACCCAGCCGGCCCAGACTACTCTCACTGTCACTCTGTCACTGTCCTTGCTGTTGTCTCTCAGTTACCAGCCGGCCCAGACTGCTCCCACTGTCACTCCGTCAGTGTCCTTGCTGTTGTCTCTCAGTTACCTAGACGGCCCAGACTGCTCCCACTGTCACTCTGTCAGTGTCCTTGCTGTTGTCTCTCAGTTACCCAGCCGGTCCAGACTGCTCCCAACGTCTCTCTGTCAGTGTCCTTGCTGTTGTCTCTCAGTTACCAGCCGGCCCAGACTGTTCTCACCACTGTCACTCTGTCAGTGTCCTTGCTGTTTTCTCTAATTTATTCAGCCGGCCCAGACTGCTCCCACTGTCACTCTGTCAGGGTCCTTGCTGTTGTCTCTCAGTTACCCAGCCGGCCCAGACTGCTCCCAATGTCACTCTGTCAGTGTCCTTGCTGTTGTCTCTCAGTTACCCAGCCGGCCCAGACTGCTCCCACTGTCTCTCTGTCAGTGTCCTTGCTGTTGTCTCTCAGTTACCAGCCGGCCCAGACTGCTCCCACTGTCACTCTGTCAGTGTCCCTGCTGTTGTCTCTCAGTTACCCAGCCGGCCCAGACTGCTCCCACTGTCACTCTGTCAGTGTCCTTGCTGTTGTCTCTCAGTTACCCAGCCGGCCCAGACTGCTCCCAACGTCTCTGTCAGTGTCCTTGCTATTGTCTCTCAGTTACCAGCCGGCCCAGGCTGTTCTCACCACTGTCAATCTGTCAGTGTTCTTGCTGTTTTCTCTAATTTATTCAGCCGGCAAAGACTGCTCCCACTGTCACTCTGTCAGCGTCCTTGCTGTTGTCTCTCAGTTACCCAGCCGGCCCAGACTGCTCCCACTGTCACTCTGTCAGTGTCCTTGCTGTTGTCTCTCAGTTACCCAGCCGGCCCAGACTGCTCCCGCTGTCACTCTGTCAGTGTCCTTGCTGTTGTCTCTCAGTTACCCAGCCGGCCCAGACTGCTCCCACTGTCTCTCTGTCAGTGTCCTTGCTGTTGTCCCTCAGTTACCAGCCGGCCCAGACTGCTCCCACTGTCTCTCTGTCAGTGTCCTTGCTGTTGTCTCTCAGTTACCAGCCGGCCCACACTGCTCTCACTGTCACTCTGTCAGTGTCCTTGCTGTTGTCTCTCAGTTACCAGCCGGCCCACACTGCTCTCACTGTCACTCTGTCAGTGTCCTTGCTGTTGTCTCTCAGTTACCCAGCCGGCCCAGACTGTTCTCACCACTGTCACACTGTCAGTGTCCTTGCTGTTTTCTCTAATTTATTCAGCCGGCCCAGACTGCTCCCACTGTCACTCTGTCAGTGTCCTTGCTGTTGTATCTCAGTTACCCAGACGGCCCAGACTGCTCCCACTGTCACTCTGTCAGTGTCCTTGCTGTTGTCTCTCAGTTACCCAGCCGGCCCAGACTGTTCTCACCACTGTCACTCTGTCACTGTCCTTGCTGTTGTCTCTCAGTTACCCAGCCGGTCCAGACTGCTCCCGCTGTCACTCTGTCAGTGTCCTTGCTGTTGTTTCTCAGTTACCCAGCCGGCCCAGACTGCTCCCACTGTCACTCTGTCAGTGTCCTTGCTGTTGTCTCTCAGTTACCCAGCCGGTCCAGACTGCTCCCACTGTCACTCTGTCAGTGTCCTTGCTGTTGTCTCTCAGTTACCCAGCCGACCCAGACTGTTCTCACCATTGTCAATCTGTCAGTGTCCTTGCTGTTTTCTCTAATTTATTCAGCCGGCAAAGACTGCTCCCACTGTCACTCTGTCAGGGTCCTTGCTGTTGTATCTCAGTTACCCAGACGGCCCAGACTGCTCCCACTGTCACTCTGTCAGTGTCCTTGCTGTTGTCTCTCAGTTACCCAGCCGGCCCAGACTGTTCTCACCACTGTCACTCTGTCAATGTCCTTGCTGTTGTCTCTCAGTTACCCAGCCGGTCCAGACTGCTCCCGCTGTCACTCTGTCAGTGTCCTTGCTGTTGTTTCTCAGTTACCCAGCCGGCCCAGACTGCTCCCACTGTCACTCTGTCAGTGTCCTTGCTGTTGTCTCTCAGTTACCCAGCCGGTCCAGACTGCTCCCACTGTCACTCTGTCAGTGTCCTTGCTGTTGTCTCTCAGTTACCCAGCCGGCCCAGACTGCTCCCACTGTCACTCTGTCAGTGTCCTTGCTGTTGTCTCTCAGTTACCCAGCCGGCCCAGACTGCTCCCGCTGTCACTCTGTCAGTGTCCTTGCTCTTGTCTCTCAGTTACCCAGCCGGCCCAGACTGCTCCCACTGTCACTCTGTCAGTGTCCTTGCTGTTGTCTCTCAGTTACCCAGCCGGCCCAGACTGCTCCCACTGTCTCTCTGTCAGTGTCCTTGCTGTTGTCTCTCAGTTACCCAGCCGGCCCAGACTGTTCTCACCACTGTCACACTGTCAGTGTCCTTGCTGTTTTCTCTAATTTATTCAGCCGGCCCAGACTGCTCCCACTGTCACTCTGTCAGTGTCCTTGCTGTTGTATCTCAGTTACCCAGACGGCCCAGACTGCTCCCACTGTCACTCTGTCAGTGTCCTTGCTGTTGTCTCTCAGTTACCCAGCCGGCCCAGACTGTTCTCACCACTGTCACTCTGTCACTGTCCTTGCTGTTGTCTCTCAGTTACCCAGCCGGTCCAGACTGCTCCCGCTGTCACTCTGTCAGTGTCCTTGCTGTTGTTTCTCAGTTACCCAGCCGGCCCAGACTGCTCCCACTGTCACTCTGTCAGTGTCCTTGCTGTTGTCTCTCAGTTACCCAGCCGGTCCAGACTGCTCCCACTGTCACTCTGTCAGTGTCCTTGCTGTTGTCTCTCAGTTACCCAGCCGACCCAGACTGTTCTCACCATTGTCAATCTGTCAGTGTCCTTGCTGTTTTCTCTAATTTATTCAGCCGGCAAAGACTGCTCCCACTGTCACTCTGTCAGGGTCCTTGCTGTTGTATCTCAGTTACCCAGACGGCCCAGACTGCTCCCACTGTCACTCTGTCAGTGTCCTTGCTGTTGTCTCTCAGTTACCCAGCCGGCCCAGACTGTTCTCACCACTGTCACTCTGTCAATGTCCTTGCTGTTGTCTCTCAGTTACCCAGCCGGTCCAGACTGCTCCCGCTGTCACTCTGTCAGTGTCCTTGCTGTTGTTTCTCAGTTACCCAGCCGGCCCAGACTGCTCCCACTGTCACTCTGTCAGTGTCCTTGCTGTTGTCTCTCAGTTACCCAGCCGGTCCAGACTGCTCCCACTGTCACTCTGTCAGTGTCCTTGCTGTTGTCTCTCAGTTACCCAGCCGGCCCAGACTGCTCCCACTGTCACTCTGTCAGTGTCCTTGCTGTTGTCTCTCAGTTACCCAGCCGGCCCAGACTGCTCCCGCTGTCACTCTGTCAGTGTCCTTGCTCTTGTCTCTCAGTTACCCAGCCGGCCCAGACTGCTCCCACTGTCACTCTGTCAGTGTCCTTGCTGTTGTCTCTCAGTTACCCAGCCGGCCCAGACTGCTCCCACTGTCTCTCTGTCAGTGTCCTTGCTGTTGTCTCTCAGTTACCAGCCGGCCCAGACTGCTCCCACTGTCTCTCTGTCAGTGTCCTTGCTGTTGTCTCTCTGTTACCAGCCGGCCCACACTGCTCCCACTGTCACTCTGTCACTGCCCTTGCTGTTGTATCTCAGTTACCCAGCCAGCCCAGACTGTTCTCACCACTGTCACACTGTCAGTGTCCTTGCTGTTTTCTCTCAGTTACCCAGCCGATCCAGACTGCTCCCACTGTCTCTCTGTCAGTGTCCTTGCTGTTGTCTCTCAGTTACCCAGCCGGCCCAGACTGTTCTCACCACTGTCACTCTGTCACTGTCCTTGCTGTTGTCTCTCAGTTACCCAGCCGGTCAAGACTGCTCCCGCTTTCACTCTGTCAGCGTCCTTGCTGTTGTCTCTCAGTTACCCAGCCGGCCCAGACTGCTCCCACTGTCACTCTGTCAGTGTCCTTGCTGTTGTATCTCAGTTACTCAGCCGGTCCAGACTGCTCCCACTGTCACTCTGTCACTGTCCTTGCTGTTGTCTCTCAGTTACCCAGCCGGCCCAGACTGCTCCCACTGTCACTCTGTCACTGTCCTTGCTGTTGTCTCTCAGTTACCCAGCCGGCCCAGACTGCTCCCATTGTCACTCTGCCAGTGTCCTTGCTGTTGTCTCTCAGTTACCCAGCCGGCCCAGACTGCTCCCATTGTCACTCTGTCAGTGTCCTTGCTGTTGTCTCTCAGTTACCCAGCCGGTCCAGACTGCTCCCACTGTCACTCTGTCAGTGTCCTTGCTGTTGTCTCTCAGTTACCCAGCCGGCCCAGACTGCTCCCACTGTCACTCTGTCAGTGTCCTTGCTATTGTCTCTCAGTTACCCAGCCAGCCCAGACTGCTCCCATTGTCACTCTGTCAGTGTCCTTGCTGTTGTCTCTCAATTACCCAGCCGGCCGAGACTGCTCCCACTGTCACTCTGTCACTGTCCTTGCTGTTGTCTCTCAGTTACCAGCCGGCCCAGACTGCTCCCACTGTCACTCCGTCAGTGTCCTTGCTGTTGTCTCTCAGTTACCTAGCCGGCCCAGACTGCTCCCACTGTCACTCTGTCAGTGTCCTTGCTGTTGTCTCTCAGTTACAAAGCCGGCCCAGACTGCTCCCACTCTCTCTCTGTCAGTGTCCTTGCTGTTGTCCCTCAGTTACCAGCCGGCCCAGACTGCTCCCACTGTCTCTCTGTCAGTGTCCTTGCTGTTGTCTCTCAGTTACCAGCCGGCCCACACTGCTCTCACTGTCACTCTGTCACTGTCCTCGCTGTTGTATCTCAGTTACCCAGCCAGCCCAGACTGTTCTCACCACTGTCACACTCTCAGTGTCCTTGCTGTTTTCTCTAATTTATTCAGCCGGCCCCGACTGCTCCCACTGTCACTCTGTCAGTGTCCTTGCTGTTGTATCTCAGTTACCCAGACGGCCCAGACTGCTCCCACTGTCACTCTGTCACTGTCCTTGCTGTTGTCTCTCAGTTACCCAGCCGGTCCAGACTGCTCCCGCTGTCACTCTGTCAGTGTCCTTGCTGTTGTCTCTCAGTTACCCAGCCGGTCCAGACTGCTCCCAACGTCTCTCTGTCAGTGTCCTTGCTATTGTCTCTCAGTTACCAGCCGGCCCAGACTGTTCTCACCACTGTCACTCTGTCAGTGTCCTTGCTGTTTTCTCTAATTTATTCAGCCGGCCCAGACTGCTCCCACTGTCACTCTGTCAGGGTCCTTGCTGTTGTCTCTCAGTTACCCAGCCGGCCCAGACTGCTCCCACTGTCACTCTGTCAGTGTCCTTGCTGTTGTCTCTCAGTTACCCAGCCGGCCCAGACTGCTCCCGCTGTCACTCTGTCAGTGTCCTTGCTGTTGTCTCTCAGTTACCCAGCCGGCCCAGACTGTTCTCACCACTGTCACTCTGTCACTGTCCTTGCTGTTGTCTCTCAGTTACCCAGCCGGTCAAGACTGCTCCCGCTTTCACTCTGTCAGCGTCCTTGCTGTTGTCTCTCAGTTACCCAGCCGGCCCAGAATGCTCCCACTGTCACTCTGTCAGTGTCCTTGCTGTTGTATCTCAGTTACTCAGCCGGTCCAGACTGCTCCCACTGTCACTCTGTCACTGTCCTTGCTGTTGTCTCTCAGTTACCCAGCCGGCCCAGACTGCTCCCACTGCCACTCTGTCACTGTCCTTGCTGTTGTCTCTCAGTTACCCAGCCGGCCCAGACTGCTCCCATTGTCACTCTGCCAGTGTCCTTGCTGTTGTCTCTCAGTTACCCAGCCGGCCCAGACTGCTCCCATTGTCACTCTGTCAGTGTCCTTGCTGTTGTCTCTCAGTTACCCAGCCGTTCCAGACTGCCCCCACTGTCACTCTGTCAGTGTCCTTGCTGTTGTCTCTCAGTTACCCAGCCGGCCCAGACTGCTCCCATTGTCACTCTGTCAGTGTCCTTGCTGTAGTCTCTCAATTACCCAGCCGGCCGAGACTGCTCCCACTGTCACTCTGTCACTGTCCTTGCTGTAGTCTCTCAGTTACCAGCCGGCCCAGACTGCTCCCACTGTCACTCCGTCAGTGTCCTTGCTGTTGTCTCTCAGTTACCCAGCCGGCCCAGACTGCTCCCACTGTCACTCTGTCAGTGTCCTTGCTGTTGTCTCTCAGTTACCCAGCCGGCCCAGACTGCTCCCACTGTCACTCTGTCAGTGTCCTTGCTGTTGTCTCTCAGTTACCCAGCCGGTCCAGACTGCTCCCAACGTCTCTCTGTCAGTGTCCTTGCTGTTGTCTCTCAGTTACCAGCCGGCCCAGATTGTTCTCACCACTGTCACTCTGTCAGTGTCCTTGCCGTTTTCTCTAATTTATTCAGCCGGCCCAGACTGCTCCCGCTGTCACTCTGTCAGTGTCCTTGCTGTTGTCTCTCAGTTACCCAGCCGGCCCAGACTGCTCTCACTGTCACTCTGTCAGTGTCCTTGCTGTTGTCTCTCAGTTACCCAGCCGGCCCAGACTGCTCCCACTGTCTCTCTGTCAGTGTCCTTGCTGTTGTCTCTCAGTTACCAGCCGGCCCAGACTGCTCCCACTGTCACTCTGTCAGTGTCCTTGCTGTTGTCTCTCAGTTACCAGCCGGTCCAGATTGCTCCCAACGTCTCTCTGTCAGTGTCCTTGCTGTTGTCTCTCAGTTACCCAGCCGGCCCAGACTGTTCTCACCATTGTCAATCTGTCAGTGTCCTTGCTGTTTTCTCTAATTTATTCAGCCGGCAAAGACTGCTCCCACTGTCACTCTGTCAGGGTCCTTGCTGTTGTCTCTCAGTTACCCAGCCGGCCCAGACTGCTCCCACTGTCACTCTGTCAGTGTCCTTGCTGTTGTCTCTCAGTTACCCAGCCGGCCCAGACTGCTCCCGCTGTCACTCTGTCAGTGTCCTTGCTCTTGTCTCTCAGTTACCCAGCCGGCCCAGACTGCTCCCACTGTCACTCTGTCAGTGTCCTTGCTGTTGTCTCTCAGTTACCCAGCCGGCCCAGACTGCTCCCACTGTCTCTCTGTCAGTGTCCTTGCTGTTGTCTCTCAGTTACCAGCCGGCCCAGACTGCTCCCACTGTCTCTCTGTCAGTGTCCTTGCTGTTGTCTCTCTGTTACCAGCCGGCCCACACTGCTCCCACTGTCACTCTGTCACTGCCCTTGCTGTTGTATCTCAGTTACCCAGCCAGCCCAGACTGTTCTCACCACTGTCACACTGTCAGTGTCCTTGCTGTTTTCTCTCAGTTACCCAGCCGATCCAGACTGCTCCCACTGTCTCTCTGTCAGTGTCCTTGCTGTTGTCTCTCAGTTACCCAGCCGGCCCAGACTGTTCTCACCACTGTCACTCTGTCACTGTCCTTGCTGTTGTCTCTCAGTTACCCAGCCGGTCAAGACTGCTCCCGCTTTCACTCTGTCAGCGTCCTTGCTGTTGTCTCTCAGTTACCCAGCCGGCCCAGACTGCTCCCACTGTCACTCTGTCAGTGTCCTTGCTGTTGTATCTCAGTTACTCAGCCGGTCCAGACTGCTCCCACTGTCACTCTGTCACTGTCCTTGCTGTTGTCTCTCAGTTACCCAGCCGGCCCAGACTGCTCCCATTGTCACTCTGCCAGTGTCCTTGCTGTTGTCTCTCAGTTAGCAGCCGGCCCAGACTGCTCCCATTGTCACTCTGTCAGTGTCCTTGCTGTTTTCTCTCAGTTACCCAGCCGTTCCAGACTGCTCCCACTGTCACTCTGTCAGTGTCCTTGCTGTTGTCTCTCAGTTACCCAGCCAGCCCAGACTGCTCCCATTGTCACTCTGTCAGTGTCCTTGCTGTTGTCTCTCAATTACCCAGCCGGCCGAGACTGCTCCCACTGTCACTCTGTCACTGTCCTTGCTGTTGTCTCTCAGTTACCAGCCGGCCCAGACTGCTCCCACTGTCACTCCGTCAGTGTCCTTGCTGTTGTCTCTCAGTTACCTAGCCGGCCCAGACTGCTCCCACTGTCACTCTGTCAGTGTCCTTGCTGTTGTCTCTCAGTTACAAAGCCGGCCCAGACTGCTCCCACTGTCTCTCTGTCAGTGTCCTTGCTGTTGTCCCTCAGTTACCAGCCGGCCCAGACTGCTCCCACTGTCTCTCTGTCAGTGTCCTTGCTGTTGTCTCTCAGTTACCAGCCGGCCCACACTGCTCTCACTGTCACTCTGTCACTGTCCTCGCTGTTGTATCTCAGTTACCCAGCCAGCCCAGACTGTTCTCACCACTGTCACACTGTCAGTGTCCTTGCTGTTTTCTCTAATTTATTCAGCCGGCCCCGACTGCTCCCACTGTCACTCTGTCAGTGTCCTTGCTGTTGTATCTCAGTTACCCAGACGGCCCAGACTGCTCCCACTGTCACTCTGTCACTGTCCTTGCTGTTGTCTCTCAGTTACCCAGCCGGTCCAGACTGCTCCCGCTGTCACTCTGTCAGTGTCCTTGCTGTTGTCTCTCAGTTACCCAGCCGGTCCAGACTGCTCCCAACGTCTCTCTGTCAGTGTCCTTGCTATTGTCTCTCAGTTACCAGCCGGCCCAGACTGTTCTCACCACTGTCACTCTGTCAGTGTCCTTGCTGTTTTCTCTAATTTATTCAGCCGGCCCAGACTGCTCCCACTGTCAATCTGTCAGGGTCCTTGCTGTTGTCTCTCAGTTACCCAGCCGGCCCAGACTGCTCCCACTGTCACTCTGTCAGTGTCCTTGCTGTTGTCTCTCAGTTACCCAGCCGGCCCAGACTGCTCCCGCTGTCACTCTGTCAGTGTCCTTGCTGTTGTCTCTCAGTTACCCAGCCGGCCCAGACTGTTCTCACCACTGTCACTCTGTCACTGTCCTTGCTGTTGTCTCTCAGTTACCCAGCCGGTCAAGACTGCTCCCGCTTTCACTCTGTCAGCGTCCTTGCTGTTGTCTCTCAGTTACCCAGCCGGCCCAGACTGCTCCCACTGTCACTCTGTCAGTGTCCTTGCTGTTGTCTCTCAGTTACCCAGCCGGCCCAGACTGCTCCCACTGTCTCTCTGTCAGTGTCCTTGCTGTTGTCTCTCAGTTACCAGCCGGCCCAGACTGCTCCCACTGTCACTCTGTCAGTGTCCCTGCTGTTGTCTCTCAGTTACCCAGCCGGCCCAGACTGCTCCCACTGTCACTCTGTCAGTGTCCTTGCTGTTGTCTCTCAGTTACCCAGCCGGCCCAGACTGCTCCCAACGTCTCTGTCAGTGTCCTTGCTATTGTCTCTCAGTTACCAGCCGGCCCAGGCTGTTCTCACCACTGTCAATCTGTCAGTGTTCTTGCTGTTTTCTCTAATTTATTCAGCCGGCAAAGACTGCTCCCACTGTCACTCTGTCAGCGTCCTTGCTGTTGTCTCTCAGTTACCCAGCCGGCCCAGACTGCTCCCACTGTCACTCTGTCAGTGTCCTTGCTGTTGTCTCTCAGTTACCCAGCCGGCCCAGACTGCTCCCGCTGTCACTCTGTCAGTGTCCTTGCTGTTGTCTCTCAGTTACCCAGCCGGCCCAGACTGCTCCCACTGTCTCTCTGTCAGTGTCCTTGCTGTTGTCCCTCAGTTACCAGCCGGCCCAGACTGCTCCCACTGTCTCTCTGTCAGTGTCCTTGCTGTTGTCTCTCAGTTACCAGCCGGCCCACACTGCTCTCACTGTCACTCTGTCAGTGTCCTTGCTGTTGTCTCTCAGTTACCAGCCGGCCCACACTGCTCTCACTGTCACTCTGTCAGTGTCCTTGCTGTTGTCTCTCAGTTACCCAGCCGGCCCAGACTGTTCTCACCACTGTCACACTGTCAGTGTCCTTGCTGTTTTCTCTAATTTATTCAGCCGGCCCAGACTGCTCCCACTGTCACTCTGTCAGTGTCCTTGCTGTTGTCGCTCAGTTACCCAGCCGGCCCAGACTGTTCTCACCACTGTCACTCTGTCACTGTCCTTGCTGTTGTATCTCAGTTACCCAGACGGCCCAGACTGCTCCCACTGTCACTCTGTCAGTGTCCTTGCTGTTGTCTCTCAGTTACCCAGCCGGCCCAGACTGTTCTCACCACTGTCACTCTGTCACTGTCCTTGCTGTTGTCTCTCAGTTACCCAGCCGGTCCAGACTGCTCCCGCTGTCACTCTGTCAGTGTCCTTGCTGTTGTTTCTCAGTTACCCAGCCGGCCCAGACTGCTCCCACTGTCACTCTGTCAGTGTCCTTGCTGTTGTCTCTCAGTTACCCAGCCGGTCCAGACTGCTCCCACTGTCACTCTGTCAGTGTCCTTGCTGTTGTCTCTCAGTTACCCAGCCGACCCAGACTGTTCTCACCATTGTCAATCTGTCAGTGTCCTTGCTGTTTTCTCTAATTTATTCAGCCGGCAAAGACTGCTCCCACTGTCACTCTGTCAGGGTCCTTGCTGTTGTATCTCAGTTACCCAGACGGCCCAGACTGCTCCCACTGTCACTCTGTCAGTGTCCTTGCTGTTGTCTCTCAGTTACCCAGCCGGCCCAGACTGTTCTCACCACTGTCACTCTGTCAATGTCCTTGCTGTTGTCTCTCAGTTACCCAGCCGGTCCAGACTGCTCCCGCTGTCACTCTGTCAGTGTCCTTGCTGTTGTTTCTCAGTTACCCAGCCGGCCCAGACTGCTCCCACTGTCACTCTGTCAGTGTCCTTGCTGTTGTCTCTCAGTTACCCAGCCGGTCCAGACTGCTCCCACTGTCACTCTGTCAGTGTCCTTGCTGTTGTCTCTCAGTTACCCAGCCGGCCCAGACTGCTCCCACTGTCACTCTGTCAGTGTCCTTGCTGTTGTCTCTCAGTTACCCAGCCGGCCCAGACTGCTCCCGCTGTCACTCTGTCAGTGTCCTTGCTCTTGTCTCTCAGTTACCCAGCCGGCCCAGACTGCTCCCACTGTCACTCTGTCAGTGTCCTTGCTGTTGTCTCTCAGTTACCCAGCCGGCCCAGACTGCTCCCACTGTCTCTCTGTCAGTGTCCTTGCTGTTGTCTCTCAGTTACCCAGCCGGCCCAGACTGTTCTCACCACTGTCACACTGTCAGTGTCCTTGCTGTTTTCTCTAATTTATTCAGCCGGCCCAGACTGCTCCCACTGTCACTCTGTCAGTGTCCTTGCTGTTGTATCTCAGTTACCCAGACGGCCCAGACTGCTCCCACTGTCACTCTGTCAGTGTCCTTGCTGTTGTCTCTCAGTTACCCAGCCGGCCCAGACTGTTCTCACCACTGTCACTCTGTCACTGTCCTTGCTGTTGTCTCTCAGTTACCCAGCCGGTCCAGACTGCTCCCGCTGTCACTCTGTCAGTGTCCTTGCTGTTGTTTCTCAGTTACCCAGCCGGCCCAGACTGCTCCCACTGTCACTCTGTCAGTGTCCTTGCTGTTGTCTCTCAGTTACCCAGCCGGTCCAGACTGCTCCCACTGTCACTCTGTCAGTGTCCTTGCTGTTGTCTCTCAGTTACCCAGCCGACCCAGACTGTTCTCACCATTGTCAATCTGTCAGTGTCCTTGCTGTTTTCTCTAATTTATTCAGCCGGCAAAGACTGCTCCCACTGTCACTCTGTCAGGGTCCTTGCTGTTGTATCTCAGTTACCCAGACGGCCCAGACTGCTCCCACTGTCACTCTGTCAGTGTCCTTGCTGTTGTCTCTCAGTTACCCAGCCGGCCCAGACTGTTCTCACCACTGTCACTCTGTCAATGTCCTTGCTGTTGTCTCTCAGTTACCCAGCCGGTCCAGACTGCTCCCGCTGTCACTCTGTCAGTGTCCTTGCTGTTGTTTCTCAGTTACCCAGCCGGCCCAGACTGCTCCCACTGTCACTCTGTCAGTGTCCTTGCTGTTGTCTCTCAGTTACCCAGCCGGTCCAGACTGCTCCCACTGTCACTCTGTCAGTGTCCTTGCTGTTGTCTCTCAGTTACCCAGCCGGCCCAGACTGCTCCCACTGTCACTCTGTCAGTGTCCTTGCTGTTGTCTCTCAGTTACCCAGCCGGCCCAGACTGCTCCCGCTGTCACTCTGTCAGTGTCCTTGCTCTTGTCTCTCAGTTACCCAGCCGGCCCAGACTGCTCCCACTGTCACTCTGTCAGTGTCCTTGCTGTTGTCTCTCAGTTACCCAGCCGGCCCAGACTGCTCCCACTGTCTCTCTGTCAGTGTCCTTGCTGTTGTCTCTCAGTTACCAGCCGGCCCAGACTGCTCCCACTGTCTCTCTGTCAGTGTCCTTGCTGTTGTCTCTCTGTTACCAGCCGGCCCACACTGCTCCCACTGTCACTCTGTCACTGCCCTTGCTGTTGTATCTCAGTTACCCAGCCAGCCCAGACTGTTCTCACCACTGTCACACTGTCAGTGTCCTTGCTGTTTTCTCTCAGTTACCCAGCCGATCCAGACTGCTCCCACTGTCTCTCTGTCAGTGTCCTTGCTGTTGTCTCTCAGTTACCCAGCCGGCCCAGACTGTTCTCACCACTGTCACTCTGTCACTGTCCTTGCTGTTGTCTCTCAGTTACCCAGCCGGTCAAGACTGCTCCCGCTTTCACTCTGTCAGCGTCCTTGCTGTTGTCTCTCAGTTACCCAGCCGGCCCAGACTGCTCCCACTGTCACTCTGTCAGTGTCCTTGCTGTTGTATCTCAGTTACTCAGCCGGTCCAGACTGCTCCCACTGTCACTCTGTCACTGTCCTTGCTGTTGTCTCTCAGTTACCCAGCCGGCCCAGACTGCTCCCACTGTCACTCTGTCACTGTCCTTGCTGTTGTCTCTCAGTTACCCAGCCGGCCCAGACTGCTCCCATTGTCACTCTGCCAGTGTCCTTGCTGTTGTCTCTCAGTTACCCAGCCGGCCCAGACTGCTCCCATTGTCACTCTGTCAGTGTCCTTGCTGTTGTCTCTCAGTTACCCAGCCGGTCCAGACTGCTCCCACTGTCACTCTGTCAGTGTCCTTGCTGTTGTCTCTCAGTTACCCAGCCGGCCCAGACTGCTCCCACTGTCACTCTGTCAGTGTCCTTGCTATTGTCTCTCAGTTACCCAGCCAGCCCAGACTGCTCCCATTGTCACTCTGTCAGTGTCCTTGCTGTTGTCTCTCAATTACCCAGCCGGCCGAGACTGCTCCCACTGTCACTCTGTCACTGTCCTTGCTGTTGTCTCTCAGTTACCAGCCGGCCCAGACTGCTCCCACTGTCACTCCGTCAGTGTCCTTGCTGTTGTCTCTCAGTTACCTAGCCGGCCCAGACTGCTCCCACTGTCACTCTGTCAGTGTCCTTGCTGTTGTCTCTCAGTTACAAAGCCGGCCCAGACTGCTCCCACTCTCTCTCTGTCAGTGTCCTTGCTGTTGTCCCTCAGTTACCAGCCGGCCCAGACTGCTCCCACTGTCTCTCTGTCAGTGTCCTTGCTGTTGTCTCTCAGTTACCAGCCGGCCCACACTGCTCTCACTGTCACTCTGTCACTGTCCTCGCTGTTGTATCTCAGTTACCCAGCCAGCCCAGACTGTTCTCACCACTGTCACACTCTCAGTGTCCTTGCTGTTTTCTCTAATTTATTCAGCCGGCCCCGACTGCTCCCACTGTCACTCTGTCAGTGTCCTTGCTGTTGTATCTCAGTTACCCAGACGGCCCAGACTGCTCCCACTGTCACTCTGTCACTGTCCTTGCTGTTGTCTCTCAGTTACCCAGCCGGTCCAGACTGCTCCCGCTGTCACTCTGTCAGTGTCCTTGCTGTTGTCTCTCAGTTACCCAGCCGGTCCAGACTGCTCCCAACGTCTCTCTGTCAGTGTCCTTGCTATTGTCTCTCAGTTACCAGCCGGCCCAGACTGTTCTCACCACTGTCACTCTGTCAGTGTCCTTGCTGTTTTCTCTAATTTATTCAGCCGGCCCAGACTGCTCCCACTGTCACTCTGTCAGGGTCCTTGCTGTTGTCTCTCAGTTACCCAGCCGGCCCAGACTGCTCCCACTGTCACTCTGTCAGTGTCCTTGCTGTTGTCTCTCAGTTACCCAGCCGGCCCAGACTGCTCCCGCTGTCACTCTGTCAGTGTCCTTGCTGTTGTCTCTCAGTTACCCAGCCGGCCCAGACTGTTCTCACCACTGTCACTCTGTCACTGTCCTTGCTGTTGTCTCTCAGTTACCCAGCCGGTCAAGACTGCTCCCGCTTTCACTCTGTCAGCGTCCTTGCTGTTGTCTCTCAGTTACCCAGCCGGCCCAGAATGCTCCCACTGTCACTCTGTCAGTGTCCTTGCTGTTGTATCTCAGTTACTCAGCCGGTCCAGACTGCTCCCACTGTCACTCTGTCACTGTCCTTGCTGTTGTCTCTCAGTTACCCAGCCGGCCCAGACTGCTCCCACTGCCACTCTGTCACTGTCCTTGCTGTTGTCTCTCAGTTACCCAGCCGGCCCAGACTGCTCCCATTGTCACTCTGCCAGTGTCCTTGCTGTTGTCTCTCAGTTACCCAGCCGGCCCAGACTGCTCCCATTGTCACTCTGTCAGTGTCCTTGCTGTTGTCTCTCAGTTACCCAGCCGTTCCAGACTGCCCCCACTGTCACTCTGTCAGTGTCCTTGCTGTTGTCTCTCAGTTACCCAGCCGGCCCAGACTGCTCCCATTGTCACTCTGTCAGTGTCCTTGCTGTAGTCTCTCAATTACCCAGCCGGCCGAGACTGCTCCCACTGTCACTCTGTCACTGTCCTTGCTGTAGTCTCTCAGTTACCAGCCGGCCCAGACTGCTCCCACTGTCACTCCGTCAGTGTCCTTGCTGTTGTCTCTCAGTTACCCAGCCGGCCCAGACTGCTCCCACTGTCACTCTGTCAGTGTCCTTGCTGTTGTCTCTCAGTTACCCAGCCGGCCCAGACTGCTCCCACTGTCACTCTGTCAGTGTCCTTGCTGTTGTCTCTCAGTTACCCAGCCGGTCCAGACTGCTCCCAACGTCTCTCTGTCAGTGTCCTTGCTGTTGTCTCTCAGTTACCAGCCGGCCCAGATTGTTCTCACCACTGTCACTCTGTCAGTGTCCTTGCCGTTTTCTCTAATTTATTCAGCCGGCCCAGACTGCTCCCGCTGTCACTCTGTCAGTGTCCTTGCTGTTGTCTCTCAGTTACCCAGCCGGCCCAGACTGCTCTCACTGTCACTCTGTCAGTGTCCTTGCTGTTGTCTCTCAGTTACCCAGCCGGCCCAGACTGCTCCCACTGTCTCTCTGTCAGTGTCCTTGCTGTTGTCTCTCAGTTACCAGCCGGCCCAGACTGCTCCCACTGTCACTCTGTCAGTGTCCTTGCTGTTGTCTCTCAGTTACCAGCCGGTCCAGATTGCTCCCAACGTCTCTCTGTCAGTGTCCTTGCTGTTGTCTCTCAGTTACCCAGCCGGCCCAGACTGTTCTCACCATTGTCAATCTGTCAGTGTCCTTGCTGTTTTCTCTAATTTATTCAGCCGGCAAAGACTGCTCCCACTGTCACTCTGTCAGGGTCCTTGCTGTTGTCTCTCAGTTACCCAGCCGGCCCAGACTGCTCCCACTGTCACTCTGTCAGTGTCCTTGCTGTTGTCTCTCAGTTACCCAGCCGGCCCAGACTGCTCCCGCTGTCACTCTGTCAGTGTCCTTGCTCTTGTCTCTCAGTTACCCAGCCGGCCCAGACTGCTCCCACTGTCACTCTGTCAGTGTCCTTGCTGTTGTCTCTCAGTTACCCAGCCGGCCCAGACTGCTCCCACTGTCTCTCTGTCAGTGTCCTTGCTGTTGTCTCTCAGTTACCAGCCGGCCCAGACTGCTCCCACTGTCTCTCTGTCAGTGTCCTTGCTGTTGTCTCTCTGTTACCAGCCGGCCCACACTGCTCCCACTGTCACTCTGTCACTGCCCTTGCTGTTGTATCTCAGTTACCCAGCCAGCCCAGACTGTTCTCACCACTGTCACACTGTCAGTGTCCTTGCTGTTTTCTCTCAGTTACCCAGCCGATCCAGACTGCTCCCACTGTCTCTCTGTCAGTGTCCTTGCTGTTGTCTCTCAGTTACCCAGCCGGCCCAGACTGTTCTCACCACTGTCACTCTGTCACTGTCCTTGCTGTTGTCTCTCAGTTACCCAGCCGGTCAAGACTGCTCCCGCTTTCACTCTGTCAGCGTCCTTGCTGTTGTCTCTCAGTTACCCAGCCGGCCCAGACTGCTCCCACTGTCACTCTGTCAGTGTCCTTGCTGTTGTATCTCAGTTACTCAGCCGGTCCAGACTGCTCCCACTGTCACTCTGTCACTGTCCTTGCTGTTGTCTCTCAGTTACCCAGCCGGCCCAGACTGCTCCCATTGTCACTCTGCCAGTGTCCTTGCTGTTGTCTCTCAGTTAGCAGCCGGCCCAGACTGCTCCCATTGTCACTCTGTCAGTGTCCTTGCTGTTTTCTCTCAGTTACCCAGCCGTTCCAGACTGCTCCCACTGTCACTCTGTCAGTGTCCTTGCTGTTGTCTCTCAGTTACCCAGCCAGCCCAGACTGCTCCCATTGTCACTCTGTCAGTGTCCTTGCTGTTGTCTCTCAATTACCCAGCCGGCCGAGACTGCTCCCACTGTCACTCTGTCACTGTCCTTGCTGTTGTCTCTCAGTTACCAGCCGGCCCAGACTGCTCCCACTGTCACTCCGTCAGTGTCCTTGCTGTTGTCTCTCAGTTACCTAGCCGGCCCAGACTGCTCCCACTGTCACTCTGTCAGTGTCCTTGCTGTTGTCTCTCAGTTACAAAGCCGGCCCAGACTGCTCCCACTGTCTCTCTGTCAGTGTCCTTGCTGTTGTCCCTCAGTTACCAGCCGGCCCAGACTGCTCCCACTGTCTCTCTGTCAGTGTCCTTGCTGTTGTCTCTCAGTTACCAGCCGGCCCACACTGCTCTCACTGTCACTCTGTCACTGTCCTCGCTGTTGTATCTCAGTTACCCAGCCAGCCCAGACTGTTCTCACCACTGTCACACTGTCAGTGTCCTTGCTGTTTTCTCTAATTTATTCAGCCGGCCCCGACTGCTCCCACTGTCACTCTGTCAGTGTCCTTGCTGTTGTATCTCAGTTACCCAGACGGCCCAGACTGCTCCCACTGTCACTCTGTCACTGTCCTTGCTGTTGTCTCTCAGTTACCCAGCCGGTCCAGACTGCTCCCGCTGTCACTCTGTCAGTGTCCTTGCTGTTGTCTCTCAGTTACCCAGCCGGTCCAGACTGCTCCCAACGTCTCTCTGTCAGTGTCCTTGCTATTGTCTCTCAGTTACCAGCCGGCCCAGACTGTTCTCACCACTGTCACTCTGTCAGTGTCCTTGCTGTTTTCTCTAATTTATTCAGCCGGCCCAGACTGCTCCCACTGTCAATCTGTCAGGGTCCTTGCTGTTGTCTCTCAGTTACCCAGCCGGCCCAGACTGCTCCCACTGTCACTCTGTCAGTGTCCTTGCTGTTGTCTCTCAGTTACCCAGCCGGCCCAGACTGCTCCCGCTGTCACTCTGTCAGTGTCCTTGCTGTTGTCTCTCAGTTACCCAGCCGGCCCAGACTGTTCTCACCACTGTCACTCTGTCACTGTCCTTGCTGTTGTCTCTCAGTTACCCAGCCGGTCAAGACTGCTCCCGCTTTCACTCTGTCAGCGTCCTTGCTGTTGTCTCTCAGTTACCCAGCCGGCCCAGACTGCTCCCACTGTCACTATGTCAGTGTCCTTGCTGTTGTATCTCAGTTACTCAGCCGGTCCAGACTGCTCCCACTGTCACTCTGTCACTGTCCTTGCTGTTGTCTCTCAGTTACCCAGCCGGCCCAGACTGCTCCCACTGTCACTCTGTCACTGTCCTTGCTGTTGTCTCTCAGTTACCCAGCCGGCCCAGACTGCTCCCATTGTCACTCTGCCAGTGTCCTTGCTGTTGTCTCTCAGTTACCCAGCCGGCCCAGACTGCTCCCATTGTCACTCTGTCAGTGTCCTTGCTGTTGTCTCTCAGTTACCCAGCCGTTCCAGACTGCCCCCACTGTCACTCTGTCAGTGTCCTTGCTGTTGTCTCTCAGTTACCCAGCCGGCCCAGACTGCTCCCATTGTCACTCTGTCAGTGTCCTTGCTGTTGTCTCTCAATTACCCAGCCGGCCGAGACTGCTCCCACTGTCACTCTGTCACTGTCCTTGCTGTAGTCTCTCAGTTACCAGCCGGCCCAGACTGCTCCCACTGTCACTCCGTCAGTGTCCTTGCTGTTGTCTCTCAGTTACCCAGCCGGCCCAGACTGCTCCCACTGTCACTCTGTCAGTGTCCTTGCTGTTGTCTCTCAGTTACCCAGCCGGCCCAGACTGCTCCCACTGTCACTCTGTCAGTGTCCTTGCTGTTGTCTCTCAGTTACCCAGCCGGCCCAGACTGTTCTCACCACTGTCACTCTGTCAGTGTCCTTGCCGTTTTTTCTAATTTATTCAGCCGGCCCAGACTGCTCCCGCTGTCACTCTGTCAGTGTCCTTGCTGTTGTCTCTCAGTTACCCAGCCGGCCCAGACTGCTCTCACTGTCACTCTGTCAGTGTCTTTGCTGTTGTCTCTCAGTTACCCAGCCGGCCCAGACTGCTCCCACTGTCACTCTGTCAGTGTCCTTGCTGTTGTCTCTCAGTTACCAGCCGGTCCAGACTGCTCCCAACGTCTCTCTGTCAGTGTCCTTGCTGTTGTCTCTCAGTTACCCAGCCGGCCCAGACTGCTCCCACTGTCTCTCTGTCAGTGTCCTTGTTGTTGTCTCTCAGTTACCCAGCCGGCCCAGACTGCTCCCATTGTCACTCTGTCAGTGTCCTTGCTGTTGTCTCTCAGTTACCCATCCGGCCCAGACTGTTCTCACCACTGTCACTCTGCCAGTGTCCTTGCTGTTTTCTCTAATTTATTCAGCCGGCAAAGACTGCTCCCACTGTCACTCTGTCAGGGTCCTTGCTGTTGTCTCTCAGTTACCCAGCCGGCCCAGACTGCTCCCACTGTCACTCTGTCAGTGTCCTTGCTGTTGTCTCTCAGTTACCCAGCCGGCCCAGACTGCTCCCGCTGTCACTCTGTCAGTGTCCTTGCTCTTGTCTCTCAGTTACCCAGCCGGCCCAGACTGCTCCCACTGTCTCTCTGTCAGTGTCCTTGCTGTTGTCTCTCAGTTACCAGCCGGCCCAGACTGCTCCCACTGTCTCTCTGTCAGTGTCCTTGCTGTTGTCTCTCTGTTACCAGCCGGCCCACACTGCTCCCACTGTCACTCTGTCACTGCCCTTGCTGTTGTATCTCAGTTACCCAGCCAGCCCAGACTGTTCTCACCACTGTCACACTGTCAGTGTCCTTGCTGTTTTCTCTCAGTTACCCAGCCGATCCAGACTGCTCCCACTGTCTCTCTGTCAGTGTCCTTGCTGTTGTCCCTCAGTTACCCAGCCGGCCCAGACTGTTCTCACCACTGTCACTCTGTCACTGTCCTTGCTGTTGTCTCTCAGTTACCCAGCCGGTCAAGACTGCTCCCGCTTTCACTCTGTCAGCGTCCTTGCTGTTGTCTCTCAGTTACCCAGCCGGCCCAGACTGCTCCCACTGTCACTCTGTCAGTGTCCTTGCTGTTGTATCTCAGTTACTCAGCCGGTCCAGACTGCTCCCACTGTCACTCTGTCACTGTCCTTGCTGTTGTCTCTCAGTTACCCAGCCGGCCCAGACTGCTCCCACTGTCACTCTGTCACTGTCCTTGCTGTTGTCTCTCAGTTACCCAGCCGGCCCAGACTGCTCCCATTGTCACTCTGCCAGTGTCCTTGCTGTTGTCTCTCATTTATTCAGCCGGCCCAGACTGCTCCCACTGTCACTCTGTCAGGGTCCTTGCTGTTGTCTCTCAGTTACCCAGCCGGCCCAGACTGCTCCCACTGTCACTCTGTCAGTGTCCTTGCTGTTGTCTCTCAGTTACCCAGCCGGCCCAGACTGCTCCCGCTGTCACTCTGTCAGTGTCCTTGCTGTTGTCTCTCAGTTACCCAGCCGGCCCAGACTGTTCTCACCACTGTCACTCTGTCACTGTCCTTGCTGTTGTCTCTCAGTTACCCAGCCGGTCAAGACTGCTCACGCTTTCACTCTGTCAGCGTCCTTGCTGTTGTCTCTCAGTTACCCAGCCGGCCCAGACTGCTCCCACTGTCACTCTGTCAGTGTCCTTGCTGTTGTATCTCAGTTACTCAGCCGGTCCAGACTGCTCCCACTGTCACTCTGTCACTGTCCTTTCTGTTGTCTCTCAGTTACCCAGCCGGCCCAGACTGCTCCCACTGTCACTCTGTCACTGTCCTTGCTGTTGTCTCTCAGTTACCCAGCCGGCCCAGACTGCTCCCATTGTCACTCTGCCAGTGTCCTTGCTGTTGTCTCTCAGTTACCCAGCCGGCCCAGACTGCTCCCATTGTCACTCTGCCAGTGTCCTTGCTGTTGTCTCTCAGTTACCCAGCCGGCCCAGACTGCTCCCATTGTCACTCTGTCAGTGTCCTTGCTGTTGTCTCTCAGTTACCCAGCCGTTCCAGACTGCCCCCACTGTCACTCTGTCAGTGTCCTTGCTGTTGTCTCTCAGTTACCCAGCCGGCCCAGACTGCTCCCATTGTCACTCTGTCAGTGTCCTTGCTGTTGTCTCTCAATTACCCAGCCGGCCGAGACTGCTCCCACTGTCACTCTGTCACTGTCCTTGCTGTAGTCTCTCAGTTACCAGCCGGCCCAGACTGCTCCCACTGTCACTCCGTCAGTGTCCTTGCTGTTGTCTCTCAGTTACCCAGCCGGCCCAGACTGCTCCCACTGTCACTCTGTCAGTGTCCTTGCTGTTGTCTCTCAGTTACCCAGCCGGCCCAGACTGCTCCCACTGTCACTCTGTCAGTGTCCTTGCTGTTGTCTCTCAGTTACCCAGCCGGTCCAGACTGCTCCCAACGTCTCTCTGTCAGTGTCCTTGCTGTTGTCTCTCAGTTACCAGCCGGCCCAGACTGTTCTCACCACTGTCACTCTGTCAGTGTCCTTGCTGTTTTCTCTAATTTATTCAGCCGGCAAAGACTGCTCCCACTGTCACTCTGTCAGGGTCCTTGCTGTTGTCTCTCAGTTACCCAGCCGGCCCAGACTGCTCCCACTGTCACTCTGTCAGTGTCCTTGCTGTTGTCTCTCAGTTACCCAGCCGGCCCAGACTGCTCCCACTGTCTCTCTGTCAGTGTCCTTGCTGTTGTCTCTCAGTTACCAGCCGGCCCAGACTGCTCCCACTGTCTCTCTGTCACTGTCCTTGCTGTTGTCTTTCAGTTACCCAGCCGGCCCAGACTGCTCCCATTGTTACTCTGTCAGTGTCCTTGCTGTTGTCTCTCAGTTACCCAGCTGGCCCAGACTGCTCCCACTGTCTCTCTGTCAGTGTCCTTGCTGTTGTCTCTCAGTTACCAGCCGGCCCAGACTGCTCCCACTGTCTCTCTGTCAGTGTCCTTGCTGTTGTCTCACAGTTACCAGCCGGCCCACACTGCTCTCACTGTCACTCTGTCACTGTCCTCGCTGTTGTATCTCAGTTACCCAGCCAGCCCAGACTGTTCTCACCACTGTCACACTGTCAGTGTCCTTGCTGTTTTCTCTAATTTATTCAGCCGGCCCAGACTGCTCCCACTGTCTCTCTGTCAGTGTCCTTGCTGTTGTCTCTCAGTTACCCAGACGGCCCAGACTGCTCCCACTGTCACTCTGTCAGTGTCCTTGCTGTTGTCTCTCAGTTACCCAGCCGGCCCAGACTGTTCTCACCACTGTCACTCTGTCACTGTCCTTGCTGTTGTCTTTCAGTTACCCAGCCGGCCCAGACTGCTCCCATTGTTACTCTGTCAGTGTCCTTGCTGTTGTCTCTCTGTTACCCAGCCGGCCCAGACTGCTCCCATTGTCACTCTGTCAGTGTCCTTGCTGTTGTCTCTCAGTTACCCATCCGGCCCAGACTGTTCTCACCACTGTCACTCTGTCAGTGTCCTTGCTGTTTTCTC
This sequence comes from Scyliorhinus torazame, assembly GCF_047496885.1. Lineage (NCBI taxonomy): Eukaryota > Metazoa > Chordata > Chondrichthyes > Carcharhiniformes > Scyliorhinidae > Scyliorhinus > Scyliorhinus torazame. Next base: position 177,388 of record NW_027307805.1, on the reverse strand, counting down.
TAATTTATTCAGCCGGCAAAGACTGCTCCCACTGTCACTCTGTCAGGGTCCTTGCTGTTGTCTCTCAGTTACCCAGCCGGCCCAGACTGCTCCCACTGTCACTCTGTCAGTGTCCTTGCTGTTGTCTCTCAGTTACCCAGCCGGCCCAGACTGCTCCCGCTGTCACTCTGTCAGTGTCCTTGCTCTTGTCTCTCAGTTACCCAGCCGGCCCAGACTGCTCCCACTGTCTCTCTGTCAGTGTCCTTGCTGTTGTCTCTCAGTTACCAGCCGGCCCAGACTGCTCCCACTGTCTCTCTGTCAGTGTCCTTGCTGTTGTCTCTCTGTTACCAGCCGGCCCACACTGCTCCCACTGTCACTCTGTCACTGCCCTTGCTGTTGTATCTCAGTTACCCAGCCAGCCCAGACTGTTCTCACCACTGTCACACTGTCAGTGTCCTTGCTGTTTTCTCTCAGTTACCCAGCCGATCCAGACTGCTCCCACTGTCTCTCTGTCAGTGTCCTTGCTGTTGTCCCTCAGTTACCCAGCCGGCCCAGACTGTTCTCACCACTGTCACTCTGTCACTGTCCTTGCTGTTGTCTCTCAGTTACCCAGCCGGTCAAGACTGCTCCCGCTTTCACTCTGTCAGCGTCCTTGCTGTTGTCTCTCAGTTACCCAGCCGGCCCAGACTGCTCCCACTGTCACTCTGTCAGTGTCCTTGCTGTTGTATCTCAGTTACTCAGCCGGTCCAGACTGCTCCCACTGTCACTCTGTCACTGTCCTTGCTGTTGTCTCTCAGTTACCCAGCCGGCCCAGACTGCTCCCACTGTCACTCTGTCACTGTCCTTGCTGTTGTCTCTCAGTTACCCAGCCGGCCCAGACTGCTCCCATTGTCACTCTGCCAGTGTCCTTGCTGTTGTCTCTCATTTATTCAGCCGGCCCAGACTGCTCCCACTGTCACTCTGTCAGGGTCCTTGCTGTTGTCTCTCAGTTACCCAGCCGGCCCAGACTGCTCCCACTGTCACTCTGTCAGTGTCCTTGCTGTTGTCTCTCAGTTACCCAGCCGGCCCAGACTGCTCCCGCTGTCACTCTGTCAGTGTCCTTGCTGTTGTCTCTCAGTTACCCAGCCGGCCCAGACTGTTCTCACCACTGTCACTCTGTCACTGTCCTTGCTGTTGTCTCTCAGTTACCCAGCCGGTCAAGACTGCTCACGCTTTCACTCTGTCAGCGTCCTTGCTGTTGTCTCTCAGTTACCCAGCCGGCCCAGACTGCTCCCACTGTCACTCTGTCAGTGTCCTTGCTGTTGTATCTCAGTTACTCAGCCGGTCCAGACTGCTCCCACTGTCACTCTGTCACTGTCCTTGCTGTTGTCTCTCAGTTACCCAGCCGGCCCAGACTGCTCCCACTGTCACTCTGTCACTGTCCTTGCTGTTGTCTCTCAGTTACCCAGCCGGCCCAGACTGCTCCCATTGTCACTCTGCCAGTGTCCTTGCTGTTGTCTCTCAGTTACCCAGCCGGCCCAGACTGCTCCCATTGTCACTCTGCCAGTGTCCTTGCTGTTGTCTCTCAGTTACCCAGCCGGCCCAGACTGCTCCCATTGTCACTCTGTCAGTGTCCTTGCTGTTGTCTCTCAGTTACCCAGCCGTTCCAGACTGCCCCCACTGTCACTCTGTCAGTGTCCTTGCTGTTGTCTCTCAGTTACCCAGCCGGCCCAGACTGCTCCCATTGTCACTCTGTCAGTGTCCTTGCTGTTGTCTCTCAATTACCCAGCCGGCCGAGACTGCTCCCACTGTCACTCTGTCACTGTCCTTGCTGTAGTCTCTCAGTTACCAGCCGGCCCAGACTGCTCCCACTGTCACTCCGTCAGTGTCCTTGCTGTTGACTCTCAGTTACCCAGCCGGCCCAGACTGCTCCCACTGTCACTCTGTCAGTGTCCTTGCTGTTGTCTCTCAGTTACCCAGCCGGCCCAGACTGCTCCCACTGTCACTCTGTCAGTGTCCTTGCTGTTGTCTCTCAGTTACCCAGCCGGTCCAGACTGCTCCCAACGTCTCTCTGTCAGTGTCCTTGCTGTTGTCTCTCAGTTACCAGCCGGCCCAGACTGTTCTCACCACTGTCACTCTGTCAGTGTCCTTGCTGTTTTCTCTAATTTATTCAGCCGGCAAAGACTGCTCCCACTGTCACTCTGTCAGGGTCCTTGCTGTTGTCTCTCAGTTACCCAGCCGGCCCAGACTGCTCCCACTGTCACTCTGTCAGTGTCCTTGCTGTTGTCTCTCAGTTACCCAGCCGGCCCAGACTGCTCCCACTGTCACTCTGTCAGTGTCCTTGCTCTTGTCTCTCAGTTACCCAGCCGGCCCAGACTGCTCCCACTGTCTCTCTGTCAGTGTCCTTGCTGTTGTCTCTCAGTTACCAGCCGGCCCAGACTGCTCCCACTGTCTCTCTGTCACTGTCCTTGCTGTTGTCTTTCAGTTACCCAGCCGGCCAAGACTGCTCCCATTGTTACTCTGTCAGTGTCCTTGCTGTTGTCTCTCAGTTACCCAGCCGGCCCAGACTGCTCCCACTGTCTCTCTGTCAGTGTCCTTGCTGTTGTCTCTCAGTTACCAGCCGGCCCAGACTGCTCCCACTGTCTCTCTGTCAGTGTCCTTGCTGTTGTCTCTCAGTTACCAGCCGGCCCACACTGCTCTCACTGTCACTCTGTCACTGTCCTCGCTGTTGTATCTCAGTTACCCAGCCAGCCCAGACTGTTCTCACCACTGTCACACTGTCAGTGTCCTTGCTGTTTTCTCTAATTTATTCAGCCGGCCCAGACTGCTCCCACTGTCTCTCTGTCAGTGTCCTTGCTGTTGTCTCTCAGTTACCCAGACGGCCCAGACTGCTCCCACTGTCACTCTGTCAGTGTCCTTGCTGTTGTCTCTCAGTTACCCAGCCGGCCCAGACTGTTCTCACCACTGTCAATCTGTCAGTGTCCTTGCTGTTTTCTCTAATTTATTCAGCCGGCCCTGACTGCTCCCACTGTCACTCTGTCAGTGTCCTTGCTGTTGTCTCTCAGTTACCCAGCCGGCCCAGACTGCTCCCACTGTCACTCTGTCACTGTCCTTGCTGTTGTCTCTCAGTTACCTAGCCGGCCCATACTGCACACACCACTGTCACTCTGTCAGTGTCCTTGCTGTTGTATCTCAGTTACCCAGCCGGCCCAGACTGTTCTCACTGTCACTGTGTCACTGTTCTTGCTGTTGTCTCTCAGTTACCCAGCCGACCCAGACTTCTCCCCAAGTCACTCTGTCACTGTCCTTGCTGTTGTCTCTCAGTTACCCAGCCGGCCCAGACTGCTCCCACTGTCACTCTGTCAGTGTCCTTGCTGTTGTCTCTCAGTTACCCAGCCGGCCCAGACTGCTCTCACTGTCACTCAGTCAGTGTCCTTGCTGTTGTCTCTCAGTTACCCAGCCGGCCCAGACTGCTCCCATTGTCACTCTGTCAGTGTCCTTGCTGTTGTCTCTCAGTTACCCAGCCGTTCCAGACTGCCCCCACTGTCACTCTGTCAGTGTCCTTGCTGTTGTCTCTCAGTTACCCAGCCGGCCCAGACTGCTCCCATTGTCACTCTGTCAGTGTCCTTGCTGTTGTCTCTCAATTACCCAGCCGGCCGAGACTGCTCCCACTGTCACTCTGTCACTGTCCTTGCTGTAGTCTCTCAGTTACCAGCCGGCCCAGACTGCTCCCACTGTCACTCCGTCAGTGTCCTTGCTGTTGTCTCTCAGTTACCCAGCCGGCCCAGACTGCTCCCACTGTCACTCTGTCAGTGTCCTTGCTGTTGTCTCTCAGTTACCCAGCCGGCCCAGACTGCTCCCACTGTCACTCTGTCAGTGTCCTTGCTGTTGTCTCTCAGTTACCCAGCCGGTCCAGACTGCTCCCAACGTCTCTCTGTCAGTGTCCTTGCTGTTGTCTCTCAGTTACCAGCCGGCCCAGACTGTTCTCACCACTGTCACTCTGTCAGTGTCCTTGCTGTTTTCTCTAATTTATTCAGCCGGCAAAGACTGCTCCCACTGTCACTCTGTCAGGGTCCTTGCTGTTGTCTCTCAGTTACCCAGCCGGCCCAGACTGCTCCCACTGTCACTCTGTCAGTGTCCTTGCTGTTGTCTCTCAGTTACCCAGCCGGCCCAGACTGCTCCCGCTGTCACTCTGTCAGTGTCCTTGCTCTTGTCTCTCAGTTACCCAGCCGGCCCAGACTGCTCCCACTGTCTCTCTGTCAGTGTCCTTGCTGTTGTCTCTCAGTTACCAGCCGGCCCAGACTGCTCCCACTGTCTCTCTGTCACTGTCCTTGCTGTTGTCTTTCAGTTACCCAGCCGGCCCAGACTGCTCCCATTGTTACTCTGTCAGTGTCCTTGCTGTTGTCTCTCAGTTACCCAGCCGGCCCAGACTGCTCCCACTGTCTCTCTGTCAGTGTCCTTGCTGTTGTCTCTCAGTTACCAGCCGGCCCAGACTGCTCCCACTGTCTCTCTGTCAGTGTCCTTGCTGTTGTCTCTCAGTTACCAGCCGGCCCACACTGCTCTCACTGTCACTCTGTCACTGTCCTCGCTGTTGTATCTCAGTTACCCAGCCAGCCCAGACTGTTCTCACCACTGTCACACTGTCAGTGTCCTTGCTGTTTTCTCTAATTTATTCAGCCGGCCCAGACTGCTCCCACTGTCTCTCTGTCAGTGTCCTTGCTGTTGTCTCTCAGTTACCCAGACGGCCCAGACTGCTCCCACTGTCACTCTGTCAGTGTCCTTGCTGTTGTCTCTCAGTTACCCAGCCGGCCCAGACTGTTCTCACCACTGTCAATCTGTCAGTGTCCTTGCTGTTTTCTCTAATTTATTCAGCCGGCCCAGACTGCTCCCACTGTCTCTCTGTCAGTGTCCTTGCTGTTGTCTCTCAGTTACCCAGCCGGCCCAGACTGCTCCCACTGTCACTCTGTCACTGTCCTTGCTGTTGTCTCTCAGTTACCTAGCCGGCCCATACTGCACACACCACTGTCACTCTGTCAGTGTCCTTGCTGTTGTATCTCAGTTACCCAGCCGGCCCAGACTGTTCTCACTGTCACTGTGTCACTGTTCTTGCTGTTGTCTCTCAGTTACCCAGCCGACCCAGACTTCTCCCCAAGTCACTCTGTCACTGTCCTTGCTGTTGTCTCTCAGTTACCCAGCCGGCCCAGACTGCTCCCACTGTCACTCTGTCAGTGTCCTTGCTGTTGTCTCTCAGTTACCCAGCCGGCCCAGACTGCTCTCACTGTCACTCAGTCAGTGTCCTTGCTGTTGTCTCTCAGTTACCCAGCCGGCCCAGACTGCTCTCACTGTCACTCAGTCAGTGTCCTTGCTGTTGTCTCTCAGTTACCCAGCCGGTCAAGACTGCTCCCACTGTCACTCTGTCAGTGTCCTTGCTGTTGTCTCTCAGTTACCCAGCCGGCCCAGACTGCTCCCATTGTCACTCTGTCTGTGTCCCTGCTGTTGTCTCTCAGTTACCAAGCCATCCCAGACTGCTCCCACTGTCACTCTGTCACTGTCCTTGCTGTTGTATCTCAGTTACTCAGCCGGTCCAGACTGCTCCCGCTGTCACTCTGTCAGTGTCCTTGCTGTTTTCTCTAATTTATTCAGCCGGCCCAGACTGCTCCCACTGTCACTCTGTCAATGTCCTTGCTGTTGTCTCTCAGTTACCCAGCCGGCCCAGACTGCTCCCACTGTCACTCTGTCAGTGTCCTTGCTGTTGTCTCTCAGTTACCCAGCCGGCCCAGACTGCTCCCACTGTCACTCTGTCAGTGTCCTTGCTGTTGTCTCTCAGTTACCCAGCCGGCCCAGACTGCCCCCACTGTCACTCTGTCAGTGTCCTTGCTGTTGTCTCTCAGTTACACAGCCGGCCCAGACTGTTCCCACTGTCACTCTGTCAGTGTACTTGCTGTTGTTTCTCAGTTACCCAGCCGGCCCAGACTGCTCCCATTGTCACTCTGTCAGTGTCCTTCCTGTTGTCTCTCAGTTACCCAGCCGGCCCAGACTACTCTCACTGTCACTCTGTCACTGTCCTTGCTGTTGTCTCTCAGTTACCAGCCGGCCCAGACTGTTCTCACCACTGTCACTCTGTCAGTGTCCTTGCTGTTTTCTCTAATTTATCCAGCCGGCCCAGACTGTTCTCACCACTGTCACTCTGTCAGTGTCCTTGCTGTTGTCTCTCAGTTACCAGCCGGCCCAGACTGTTCTCACCACTGTCACTCTGTCAGTGTCCTTGCTGTTTTCTCTAATTTATTCAGCCGGCCCAGACTGCTCCCACTGTCACTCTGTCAGGGTCCTTGCTGTTGTCTCTCAGTTACCCAGCCGGCCCAGACTGCTCCCACTGTCACTCTGTCAGTGTCCTTGCTGTTGTCTCTCAGTTACCCAGCCGGCCCAGACTGCTCCCACTGTCTCTCTGTCAGTGTCCTTGCTGTTGTCTCTCAGTTACCCAGCCGGCCCAGACTGCTCTCACTGTCACTCTGTCAGTGTCCTTGCTGTTGTCTCTCAGTTACCCAGCCGGCCCAGACTGCTCCCACTGTCACTCTGTCAGTGTCCTTGTTGCTGTCTCTCAGTTACCAGCCGGCCCAGACTGCTCCCACTGTCACTCTGTCAGTGTCCCTGCTGTTGTCTCTCAGTTACCCAGCCGGCCCAGACTGTTCTCACCACTGTCACTCTGTCACTGTCCTTGCTGTTGTCTCTCAGTTAGCCAGCCGGCCCAGACTGCTCCCACTGTCTCTCTGTCAGTGTCCTTGTTGCTGTCTCTCAGTTACCAGCCGGCCCAGACTGCTCCCACTGTCACTCTGTCAGTGTCCTTGCTGTTGTCTCTCAGTTACCCAGACGGCCCAGACTGCTCCCACTGTCACTCTGTCAGTGTCCTTGCTGTTGTCTCTCAGTTACCCAGCCGGCCCAGACTGTTCTCACCACTGTCAATCTGTCAGTGTCCTTGCTGTTTTCTCTAATTTATTCAGCCGGCCCTGACTGCTCCCACTGTCACTCTGTCAGTGTCCTTGCTGTTGTCTCTCAGTTACCCAGCCGGCCCAGACTGCTCCCACTGTCACTCTGTCACTGTCCTTGCTGTTGTCTCTCAGTTACCTAGCCGGCCCATACTGCACACACCACTGTCACTCTGTCAGTGTCCTTGCTGTTGTATCTCAGTTACCCAGCCGGCCCAGACTGTTCTCACTGTCACTGTGTCACTGTTCTTGCTGTTGTCTCTCAGTTACCCAGCCGACCCAGACTTCTCCCCAAGTCACTCTGTCACTGTCCTTGCTGTTGTCTCTCAGTTACCCAGCCGGCCCAGACTGCTCCCACTGTCACTCTGTCAGTGTCCTTGCTGTTGTCTCTCAGTTACCCAGCCGGCCCAGACTGCTCTCACTGTCACTCAGTCAGTGTCCTTGCTGTTGTCTCTCAGTTACCCAGCCGGCCCAGACTGCTCCCATTGTCACTCTGTCAGTGTCCTTGCTGTTGTCTCTCAGTTACCCAGCCGTTCCAGACTGCCCCCACTGTCACTCTGTCAGTGTCCTTGCTGTTGTCTCTCAGTTACCCAGCCGGCCCAGACTGCTCCCATTGTCACTCTGTCAGTGTCCTTGCTGTTGTCTCTCAATTACCCAGCCGGCCGAGACTGCTCCCACTGTCACTCTGTCACTGTCCTTGCTGTAGTCTCTCAGTTACCAGCCGGCCCAGACTGCTCCCACTGTCACTCCGTCAGTGTCCTTGCTGTTGTCTCTCAGTTACCCAGCCGGCCCAGACTGCTCCCACTGTCACTCTGTCAGTGTCCTTGCTGTTGTCTCTCAGTTACCCAGCCGGCCCAGACTGCTCCCACTGTCACTCTGTCAGTGTCCTTGCTGTTGTCTCTCAGTTACCCAGCCGGTCCAGACTGCTCCCAACGTCTCTCTGTCAGTGTCCTTGCTGTTGTCTCTCAGTTACCAGCCGGCCCAGACTGTTCTCACCACTGTCACTCTGTCAGTGTCCTTGCTGTTTTCTCTAATTTATTCAGCCGGCAAAGACTGCTCCCACTGTCACTCTGTCAGGGTCCTTGCTGTTGTCTCTCAGTTACCCAGCCGGCCCAGACTGCTCCCACTGTCACTCTGTCAGTGTCCTTGCTGTTGTCTCTCAGTTACCCAGCCGGCCCAGACTGCTCCCGCTGTCACTCTGTCAGTGTCCTTGCTCTTGTCTCTCAGTTACCCAGCCGGCCCAGACTGCTCCCACTGTCTCTCTGTCAGTGTCCTTGCTGTTGTCTCTCAGTTACCAGCCGGCCCAGACTGCTCCCACTGTCTCTCTGTCACTGTCCTTGCTGTTGTCTTTCAGTTACCCAGCCGGCCCAGACTGCTCCCATTGTTACTCTGTCAGTGTCCTTGCTGTTGTCTCTCAGTTACCCAGCCGGCCCAGACTGCTCCCACTGTCTCTCTGTCAGTGTCCTTGCTGTTGTCTCTCAGTTACCAGCCGGCCCAGACTGCTCCCACTGTCTCTCTGTCAGTGTCCTTGCTGTTGTCTCTCAGTTACCAGCCGGCCCACACTGCTCTCACTGTCACTCTGTCACTGTCCTCGCTGTTGTATCTCAGTTACCCAGCCAGCCCAGACTGTTCTCACCACTGTCACACTGTCAGTGTCCTTGCTGTTTTCTCTAATTTATTCAGCCGGCCCAGACTGCTCCCACTGTCTCTCTGTCAGTGTCCTTGCTGTTGTCTCTCAGTTACCCAGACGGCCCAGACTGCTCCCACTGTCACTCTGTCAGTGTCCTTGCTGTTGTCTCTCAGTTACCCAGCCGGCCCAGACTGTTCTCACCACTGTCAATCTGTCAGTGTCCTTGCTGTTTTCTCTAATTTATTCAGCCGGCCCAGACTGCTCCCACTGTCTCTCTGTCAGTGTCCTTGCTGTTGTCTCTCAGTTACCCAGCCGGCCCAGACTGCTCCCACTGTCACTCTGTCACTGTCCTTGCTGTTGTCTCTCAGTTACCTAGCCGGCCCATACTGCACACACCACTGTCACTCTGTCAGTGTCCTTGCTGTTGTATCTCAGTTACCCAGCCGGCCCAGACTGTTCTCACTGTCACTGTGTCACTGTTCTTGCTGTTGTCTCTCAGTTACCCAGCCGACCCAGACTTCTCCCCAAGTCACTCTGTCACTGTCCTTGCTGTTGTCTCTCAGTTACCCAGCCGGCCCAGACTGCTCCCACTGTCACTCTGTCAGTGTCCTTGCTGTTGTCTCTCAGTTACCCAGCCGGCCCAGACTGCTCTCACTGTCACTCAGTCAGTGTCCTTGCTGTTGTCTCTCAGTTACCCAGCCGGCCCAGACTGCTCTCACTGTCACTCAGTCAGTGTCCTTGCTGTTGTCTCTCAGTTACCCAGCCGGTCAAGACTGCTCCCACTGTCACTCTGTCAGTGTCCTTGCTGTTGTCTCTCAGTTACCCAGCCGGCCCAGACTGCTCCCATTGTCACTCTGTCTGTGTCCCTGCTGTTGTCTCTCAGTTACCAAGCCATCCCAGACTGCTCCCACTGTCACTCTGTCACTGTCCTTGCTGTTGTATCTCAGTTACTCAGCCGGTCCAGACTGCTCCCGCTGTCACTCTGTCAGTGTCCTTGCTGTTTTCTCTAATTTATTCAGCCGGCCCAGACTGCTCCCACTGTCACTCTGTCAATGTCCTTGCTGTTGTCTCTCAGTTACCCAGCCGGCCCAGACTGCTCCCACTGTCACTCTGTCAGTGTCCTTGCTGTTGTCTCTCAGTTACCCAGCCGGCCCAGACTGCTCCCACTGTCACTCTGTCAGTGTCCTTGCTGTTGTCTCTCAGTTACCCAGCCGGCCCAGACTGCCCCCACTGTCACTCTGTCAGTGTCCTTGCTGTTGTCTCTCAGTTACACAGCCGGCCCAGACTGTTCCCACTGTCACTCTGTCAGTGTACTTGCTGTTGTTTCTCAGTTACCCAGCCGGCCCAGACTGCTCCCATTGTCACTCTGTCAGTGTCCTTCCTGTTGTCTCTCAGTTACCCAGCCGGCCCAGACTACTCTCACTGTCACTCTGTCACTGTCCTTGCTGTTGTCTCTCAGTTACCAGCCGGCCCAGACTGTTCTCACCACTGTCACTCTGTCAGTGTCCTTGCTGTTTTCTCTAATTTATCCAGCCGGCCCAGACTGTTCTCACCACTGTCACTCTGTCAGTGTCCTTGCTGTTGTCTCTCAGTTACCAGCCGGCCCAGACTGTTCTCACCACTGTCACTCTGTCAGTGTCCTTGCTGTTTTCTCTAATTTATTCAGCCGGCCCAGACTGCTCCCACTGTCACTCTGTCAGGGTCCTTGCTGTTGTCTCTCAGTTACCCAGCCGGCCCAGACTGCTCCCACTGTCACTCTGTCAGTGTCCTTGCTGTTGTCTCTCAGTTACCCAGCCGGCCCAGACTGCTCCCACTGTCTCTCTGTCAGTGTCCTTGCTGTTGTCTCTCAGTTACCCAGCCGGCCCAGACTGCTCTCACTGTCACTCTGTCAGTGTCCTTGCTGTTGTCTCTCAGTTACCCAGCCGGCCCAGACTGCTCCCACTGTCACTCTGTCAGTGTCCTTGTTGCTGTCTCTCAGTTACCAGCCGGCCCAGACTGCTCCCACTGTCACTCTGTCAGTGTCCCTGCTGTTGTCTCTCAGTTACCCAGCCGGCCCAGACTGTTCTCACCACTGTCACTCTGTCACTGTCCTTGCTGTTGTCTCTCAGTTAGCCAGCCGGCCCAGACTGCTCCCACTGTCTCTCTGTCAGTGTCCTTGTTGCTGTCTCTCAGTTACCAGCCGGCCCAGACTGCTCCCACTGTCACTCTGTCAGCGTCCTTGCTGTTGTCTCTCAGTTACCCAGCCGGCCCAGACTGCTCCCACTGTCACTCTGTCACTGTCCTTGCTGTTGTCTCTCAGTTACCCAGCCGGCCCAGACTGCTCCCATTGTCACTCTGCCAGTGTCCTTGCTGTTGTCTCTCAGTTACCCAGCCGGCCCAGACTGCTCCCATTGTCACTCTGTCAGTGTCCTTGCTGTTGTCTCTCAGTTACCCAGCCGTTCCAGACTGCCCCCACTGTCACTCTGTCAGTGTCCTTGCTGTTGTCTCTCAGTTACCCAGCCGGCCCAGACTGCTCCCATTGTCACTCTGTCAGTGTCCTTGCTGTTGTCTCTCAATTACCCAGCCGGCCGAGACTCCTCCCACTGTAACTCTGTCACTGTCCTTGCTGTTGTCTCTCAGTTACCAGCCGGCCCAGACTGCTCCCACTGTCACTCCGTCAGTGTCCTTGCTGTTGTCTCTCAGTTACCCAGCCGGCCCAGACTGCTCCCACTGTCACTCTGTCAGTGTCCTTGCTGTTGTCTCTCAGTTACCCAGCCGGCCCAGACTGCTCCCACTGTCACTCTGTCAGTGTCCTTGCTGTTGTCTCTCAGTTACCCAGCCGGTCCAGACTGCTCCCAACGTCTCTCTGTCAGTGTCCTTGCTGTTGTCTCTCAGTTACCAGCCGGCCCAGACTGTTCTCACCACTGTCACTCTGTCAGTGTCCTTGCCGTTTTCTCTAATTTATTCAGCCGGCCCAGACTGCTCCCACTGTCACTCTGTCAGGGTCCTTGCTGTTGTCTCTCAGTTACCCAGCCGGCCCAGACTGCTCCCACTGTCACTCTGTCAGTGTCCTTGCTGTTGTCTCTCAGTTACCAGCCGGTCCAGACTGCTCTCACTGTCACTCTGTCAGTGTCCTTGCTATTGTCTCTCAGTTACCAGCCGGCCCAGACTGCTCCCACTGTCACTCTGTCAGTGTCCTTGCTGTTTTCTCTAATTTATTCAGCCGGCCCAGACTGCTCCCACTGTCACTCTGTCACTGCCCTTGCTGTTGTCTCTCAGTTACCCAGCCGGCCCAGACTGCTCCCACTGTCACTCTGTCAGTGTCCTTGCTGTTGTCTCTCAGTTACCCAGCCGGCCCAGACTGCTCCCGCTGTCACTCTGTCAGTGTCCTTGCTGTTGTCTCTCAGTTACCCAGCCGGCCCAGACTGCTCCCACTGTCTCTCTGTCAGTGTCCTTGCTGTTGTCTCTCAGTTACCCAGACGGCCCAGACTGCTCCCACTGTCACTCTGTCAGTGTCCTTGCTGTTGTCTCTCAGTTACCCAGACGGCCCAGACTGCTCCCACTGTCACACTGTCAGTGTCCTTGCTGTTTTCTCTAATTTATTCAGCCGGCCCAGACTGCTCCCACTGTCTCTCTGTCAGTGTCCTTGCTGTTGTCTCTCAGTTACCCAGACGGCCCAGACTGCTCCCACTGTCACTCTGTCAGTGTCCTTGCTGTTGTCTCTCAGTTACCCAGCCGGCCCAGACTGTTCTCACCACTGTCACTCTGTCACTGTCCTTGCTGTTGTCTTTCAGTTACCCAGCCGGCCCAGACTGCTCCCACTGTCACTCTGTCAGTGTCCTTGCTGTTGTCTCTCAGTTACCCAGCCGGCCCAGACTGCTCACACTGTCACCCTGTCAGCGTCCTTGCTGTTGTCTCTCAGTTACCCAACCGGCCCAGACTATTCTCACCACTGTCAATCTGTCAGTGTCCTTGCTGTTTTCTCTAATTTATTCAGCCGGCCCTGACTGCTCCCACTGTCACTCTGTCAGTGTCCTTGCTGTTGTCTCTCAGTTACCCATCCGGCCCAGACTGCTCCCACTGTCACTCTGTCACTGTCCTTGCTGTTGTCTCTCAGTTACCTAGCCGGCCCATACTGCACACACCACTGTCACTCTGTCAGTGTCCTTGCTGTTGTCTCTCAGTTACCCAGCCGGCCCAGACTGCTCTCACTGTCACTCTGTCAGTGTCCTTGCTGTTGTCTCTCAGTTACCCAGCCGGTCAAGACTTCTCCCGCTTTCACTCTGTCAGCGTCCTTGCTGTTGTCTCTCCGTTACCCAGCCGGCCCACACTGCTCCCACTGTCACTCTGTCAGCGTCCTTGCTGTTGTCTCTCAGTTACCCAGCCGGCCCAGACTGCTCCCACTGTCACTCTACCAGTGTCCTTGCTGTTGTCTCTCAGTTACCCAGCCGGCCCAGACTGCTCCCACTATTCACTCTGTCTGTGTCCCTGCTGTTGTCTCTCAGTTACCCAGCCATCCCAGACTGCTCCCACTGTCACACTGTCACTGTCCTTGCTGTTGTATCTCAGTTACTCAGCCGGTCCAGACTGCTCCCGCTGTCACTCTGTCAGTGTCCTTGCTGTTTTCTCTAATTTATTCAGCCGGCCCAGACTGCTCCCACTGTCACTCTGTCAGGGTCCTTGCTGTTGTCTCTCAGTTACCCAGCCGGCCCAGACTGCTCCCACTGTCACTCTGTCAGTGTCCTTACTGTTGTCTCTCAGTTACCCAGCCGGCCCAGACTGCTTCCACTGTCACTCTGTCAGTGTCCTTGCTGTTGTCTCTCAGTTACCCAGCCGGCCCAGACTGCTCCCGCTGTCACTCTGTCAGTGTCCTTGCTGTTGTCTCTCAGTTACCAGCCGGCCCAGACTGCTCCCACTGTCACTCTGTCAGTGTCCTTGCTGTTGTCTCTCAGTTACCTAGCCGGCCCAGACTGCTCCCACTGTCTCTCTGTCAGTGTCCTTGCTGTTGTCTCTCAGTTACCAGCATGCCCAGACTGCTCCCACTGTCACTCTGTCAGTGTCCTTGCTGTTGTCTCTCAGTTACCAGCATGCCCAGACTGCTCCCACTGTCTCTCTGTCAGTGTCCTTGCTGTTGTCTCTCAGTTACCAGCATGCCCAGACTGCTCTCACTGTCACTCTGTCAGTGTCCTTGCTGTTGTCTCTCAGTTACCCAGACGGCCCAGACTGCTCCCACTGTCACTCTGTCAGTGTCCTTGCTGTTGTCTCTCAGTTACCCAGCCGGCCCAGACTGCCCCCACTGTCACTCTGTCAGTGTACTTGCTGTTGTTTCTCAGTTACCCAGCCGGCCCAGACTGCTCCCATTGTCACTCTGTCAGTGTCCTTGCTGTTGTCTCTCAGTTACCCAGCCGGCCCAGACTACTCTCACTGTCACTCTGTCACTGTCCTTGCTGTTGTCTCTCAGTTACCAGCCGGCCCAGACTGCTCCCACTGTCACTCCGTCAGTGTCCTTGCTGTTGTCTCTCAGTTACCTAGCCGGCCCAGACTGCTCCCACTGTCACTCTGTCAGTGTCCTTGCTGTTGTCTCTCAGTTACCCAGCCGGTCCAGACTGCTCCCAACGTCTCTCTGTCAGTGTCCTTGCTGTTGTCTCTCAGTTACCAGCCGGCCCAGACTGTTCTCACCACTGTCACTCTGTCAGTGTCCTTGCTGTTGTCTCTCAGTTACCAGCCGGCCCAGACTGTTCTCACCACTGTCACTCCGTCAGTGTCCTTGCTGTTGTCTCTCAGTTACCTAGCCGGCCCAGACTGCTCCCACTGTCACTCTGTCAGGGTCCTTGCTGTTGTCTCTCAGTTACCCAGCCGGCCCAGACAGCTCCCACTGTCACTCGGTCAGTGTCCTTGCTGTTGTCTCTCAGTTACCCAGCCGGCCCAGACTGCTCCCACTGTCACTCTGTCAGTGTCCTTGCTGTTGTCTCTCAGTTACCCAGTCGGCCCAGACTGCTCCCAACGTCTCTGTCAGTGTCCTTGCTATTGTCTCTCAGTTACCAGCCGGCCCAGGCTGTTCTCACCACTGTCAATCTGTCAGTGTCCTTGCTGTTTTCTCTAATTTATTCAGCCGGCAAAGACTGCTCCCACTGTCACTCTGTCAGGGTCCTTGCTGTTGTCTCTCAGTTACCCAGCCGGCCCAGACTGCTCCCACTGTCACTCTGTCAGTGTCCTTGCTGTTGTCTCTCAGTTACCCAGCCGGCCCAGACTGCTCCCGCTGTCACTCTGTCAGTGTCCTTGCTGTTGTCTCTCAGTTACCCAGCCGGTCCAGACTGCTCCCACTGTCTCTCTGTCAGTGTCCTTGCTGTTGTCTCTCAGATACCAGCCGGCCCACACTGCTCTCACTGTCACTCTGTCACTGTCCTCGCTGTTGTATCTCAGTTACCCAGCCAGCCCAGACTGTTCTCACCACTGTCACACTGTCAGTGTCCTTGCTGTTTTCTCTAATTTATTGAGCCGGCCCAGACTGCTCCCACTGTCACTCTGTCAGTGTCCTTGCTGTTGTATCTCAGTTACCCAGACGGCCCAGACTGCTCCCACTGTCACTCTGTCAGTGTCCTTGCTGTTGTCTCTCAGTTACCCAGCCGGCCCAGACTGCTCCCACTGTCACTCTGTCACTGTCCTTGCTGTTGTCTCTCAGTTACCCAGCCGGCCCAGACTGCTCCCACTGTCACTCTGTCAGTGTCCTTGCTGTTGTCTCTCAGTTAACCAGCCGCCCCAGACTGTTCTCACCACTGTCACTCTGTCACTGTCCTTGCTGTTGTCTCTCAGTTACCCAGCCGGTCCAGACTGCTCCCACCATTGTCACTCTGTCACTGTCCTTGCTGTTGTCTCTCAGTTACTCAGCCGGTCCAGACTGCTCCCGCTGTCACTCTGTCAGTGTCCCTGCTGTTGTCTCTCAGTTACCCAGCCGGCCCAGACTGCTCCCACTGTCACTCTGTCAGTGTCCTTGCTGTTTTCTCTAATTTATTCAGCCGGCCCAGACTGCTCCCACTGTCACTCTGTCAGTGTCCTTGCTGTTGTCTCTCAGTTACCCAGTCGGCCCAGACTGCTCCCACTGTCACTCTGTCAGTGTCCTTGCTGTTGTCTCTCAGTTACCCAGCCGGCCCAGACTGCTCCCACTGTCACTCTGTCAGTGTCCTTGCTGTTGTCTCTCAGTTACCCAGCCGGCCCAGACTGCTCCCACTGTCACTCTGTCAGTGTCCTTGCTGTTGTCTCTCAGTTACCCAGCCGGCCCAGACTGCTCTCACTGTCACTCTGTCACTGACCTTGCTGTTGTCTCTCAGTTACCCAGCCGGCCCAGACTGCTCCCACTGTCACTCTGTCAGTGTCCTTGCTGTTGTCTCTCAGTTACCCAGCCGGCCCAGACTGCCCCCACTGTCACT
This sequence comes from Scyliorhinus torazame, assembly GCF_047496885.1. NCBI lineage: Eukaryota > Metazoa > Chordata > Chondrichthyes > Carcharhiniformes > Scyliorhinidae > Scyliorhinus > Scyliorhinus torazame. The sequence continues at coordinate 161,411 of NW_027307805.1, read as the reverse complement.
CTGTCAGTGTCCTTGCTGTTGTCTCTCAGTTACCCAGCCGGCCCAGACTGCTCCCACTGTCACTCTGTCAGTGTCCTTGCTGTTGTTTCTCAGTTACCCAGCCGGCCCAGACTGCTCCCACTGTCACTCTGTCAGTGTCCTTGCTGTTGTCTCTCAGTTACCCAGCCGGCCCAGACTGCTCCCATTGTCACTCTGTCAGTGTACTTGCTGTTGTTTCTCAGTTACCCAGCCGGCCCAGACTGCTCCCACTGTCACTCTGTCAGTGTCCTTGCTGTTGTCTCTCAGTTACCCAGCCGGTCCAGACTGCTCCCAACGTCTCTCTGTCAGTGTCCTTGCTGTTGTCTCTCAGTTACCAGCCGGCCCAGACTGTTCTCACCACTGTCACTCTGTCAGTGTCCTTGCTGTTGTCTCTCAGTGACCAGCCGGCCCAGACTGTTCTCACGACTGTCACTCTGTCAGTGTCCTTGCTGTTTTCTGTAATTTATTCAGCAGGCCCAGACTGCTCCCACTGTCACTCTGTCAGGGTCCTTGCTGTTGTCTCTCAGTTACCCAGCCGGCCCAGACTGCTCCCACTGTCACTCTGTCAGTGTCCTTGCTGTTGTCTCTCAGTTACCCAGCCGGCCCAGACTGCTCCCACTGTCTCTCTGTCAGTGTCCTTGCTGTTGTCTCTCAGTTACCCAGCCGGCCCAGACTGCTCCCACTGTCTCTCTGTCAGTGTCCTTGCTGTTGTCTCTCAGTTACCAGCCGGCCCAGACTGCTCCCACTGTCACTCTGTCAGTGTCCCTGCTGTTGTCTCTCAGTTACCCAGCCGGCCCAGACTGCTCCCACTGTCACTCTGTCAGTGTCCTTGCTGTTGTCTCTCAGTTACCCAGCCGGCCCAGACTGCTCCCAACGTCTCTGTCAGTGTCCTTGCTGTTGTCTCTCAGATACCAGCCGGCCCACACTGCTCCCACTGTCACTCTGTCAGTGTCCTTGCTGTTGTATCTCAGTTACCCAGCCAGCCCAGACTGTTCTCACCACTGTCACACTGTCAGTGTCCTTGCTGTTTTCTCTAATTTATTCAGCCGGCCCAGACTGCTCCCACTGTCACTCTGTCAGTGTCCTTGCTGTTGTATCTCAGTTGCCCAGACGGCCCAGACTGCTCCCACTGTCACTCTGTCAGTGTCCTTGCTGTTGTCTCTCAGTTACCCAGCCGGTCCAGACTGCTCCCAACGTCTCTCTGTCAGTGTCCTTGCTATTGTCTCTCAGTTACCAGCCGGCCCAGACTGTTCTCACCACTGTCACTCTGTCAGTGTCCTTGCTGTTTTCTCTAATTTATTCAGCCGGCCCAGACTGCTCCCACTGTCACTCTGTCAGGGTCCTTGCTGTTGTCTCTCAGTTACCCAGCCGGCCCAGACTGCTCCCACTGTCACTCTGTCAGTGTCCTTGCTGTTGTCTCTCAGTTACCCAGCCGGCCCAGACTGCTCCCGCTGTCACTCTGTCAGTGTCCTTGCTGTTGTCTCTCAGTTACCTAGCCGGCCCAGACTGCTCCCACTGTCTCTCTGTCAGTGTCCTTGCTGTTGTCTCTCAGTTACCAGCCGGCCCAGACTGCTCCCACTGTCACTCTGTCAGTGTCCTTGCTGTTGTCTCTCAGTTACCCAGCCGGCCCAGACTGCTCCCACTGTCACTCTGTCAGTGTCCTTGCTGTTGTCTCTCAGTTACCCAGCCGGCCCAGACTGCTCCCACTGTCACTCTGTCAGTGTCCTTGCTGTTGTCTCTCAGTTACCCAGCCGGCCCAGACTGCCCCCACTGTCACTCTGCCAGTGTACTTGCTGTTGTTTCTCAGTTACCCAGCCGGCCCAGACTGCTCCCACTGTCACTCTGTCAGTGTCCTTGCTGTTGTCTCTCAGTTACCCATCCGGTCCAGACTGCTCCCAACGTCTCTCTGTCAGTGTCCTTGCTGTTGTCTCTCAGTTACCAGCCGGCCCAGACTGTTCTCACCACTGTCACTCTGTCAGTGTCCTTTCTGTTGTCTCTCAGTTACCAGCCGGCCCAGACTGTTCTCACCACTGTCACTCTGTCAGTGTCCTTGCTGTTTTCTCTAATTTATTCAGCCGGCCCAGACTGCTCCCACTGTCACTCTGTCAGTGTCCTTGCTGTTGTCTCTCAGTTACCCAGCCGGCCCAGACTGCTCCCACTGTCACTCTGTCAGGGTCCTTGCTGTTGTCTCTCAGTTACCCAGCCGGCCCAGACTGCTCCCACTGTCACTCTGTCAGTGTCCTTGCTGTTGTCTCTCAGTTACCCAGCCGGCCCAGACTGCTCCCACTGTCTCTCTGTCAGTGTCCTTGCTGTTGTCTCTCAGTTACCCAGCCGGCCCAGACTGCTCCCACTGTCTCTCTGTCAGTGTCCTTGCTGTTGTCTCTCAGTTACCAGCCGGCCCAGACTGCTCCCACTGTCACTCTGTCAGTGTCCCTGCTGTTGTCTCTCAGTTACCCAGCCGGCCCAGACTGCTCCCACTGTCACTCTGTCAGTGTCCTTGCTGTTGTCTCTCAGTTACCCAGCCGGCCCAGACTGCTCCCAACGTCTCTGTCAGTGTCCTTGCTATTGTCTCTCAGTTACCAGCCGGCCCAGGCTGTTCTCACCACTGTCAATCTGTCAGTGTCCTTGCTGTTTTCTCTAATTTATTCAGCCGGCAAAGACTGCTCCCACTGTCACTCTGTCAGGGTCCTTGCTGTTGTCTCTCAGTTACCCAGCCGGCCCAGACTGCTCCCACTGTCACTCTGTCAGTGTCCTTGCTGTTGTCTCTCAGTTACCCAGCCGGCCCAGACTGCTCCCGCTGTCACTCTGTCAGTGTCCTTGCTGTTGTCTCTCAGTTACCCAGCCGGCCCAGACTGCTCCCACTGTCTCTCTGTCAGTGTCCTTGCTGTTGTCCCTCAGTTACCAGCCGGCCCAGACTGCTCCCACTGTCTCTCTGTCAGTGTCCTTGCTGTTGTCTCTCAGATACCAGCCGGCCCACACTGCTCTCACTGTCACTCTGTCACTGTCCTCGCTGTTGTATCTCAGTTACCCAGCCAGCCCAGACTGTTCTCACCACTGTCACACTGTCAGTGTCCTTGCTGTTTTCTCTAATTTATTCAGCCGGCCCAGACTGCTCCCACTGTCACTCTGTCAGTGTCCTTGCTGTTGTATCTCAGTTACCCAGCCGGCCCAGACTGCTCCCACTGTCACTCTGTCAGTGTCCTTGCTGTTGTCTCTCAGTTACCCAGCCGGCCCAGACTGTTCTCACCACTGTCACTCTGTCACTGTCCTTGCTGTTGTCTCTCAGTTACCCAGCCGGTCCAGACTGCTCCCGCTGTCACTCTGTCAGTGTCCTTGCTGTTGTTTCTCAGTTACCCAGCCGGCCCAGACTGCTCCCACTGTCACTCTGTCAGTGTCCTTGCTGTTGTCTCTCAGTTACCCAGCCGGTCCAGACTGCTCCCAACGTCTCTCTGTCAGTGTCCTTGCTATTGTCTCTCAGTTACCAGCCGGCCCAGACTGTTCTCACCACTGTCACACTGTCAGTGTCCTTGCTGTTTTCTCTAATTTATTCAGCCGGCCCAGACTGCTCCCACTGTCACTCTGTCAGGGTCCTTGCTGTTGTCTCTCAGTTACCCAGCCGGCCCAGACTGCTCCCACTGTCACTCTGTCAGTGTCCTTGCTGTTGTCTCTCAGTTACCCAGCCGGCCCAGACTGCTCCCGCTGTCACTCTGTCAGTGTCCTTGCTGTTGTCTCTCAGTTACCCAGCCGGCCCAGACTGCTCCCACTGTCTCTCTGTCAGTGTCCTTGCTGTTGTCTCTCAGTTACCAGCCGGCCCAGACTGCTCCCACTGTCACTCTGTCAGTGTCCCTGCTGTTGTCTCTCAGTTACCCAGCCGGCCCAGACTGTTCTCACCACTGTCAATCTGTCAGTGTCCTTGCTGTTTTCTCTAATTTATTCAGCCGGCAAAGACTGCTCCCACTGTCACTCTGTCAGGGTCCTTGCTGTTGTCTCTCAGTTACCCAGCCGGCCCGAACTGCTCCCACTGTCACTCTGTCAGTGTCCTTGCTGTTGTCTCTCAGTTACCCAGCCGGCCCAGACTGCTCCCGCTGTCACTCTGTCAGTGTCCTTGCTGTTGTCTCTCAGTTACCCAGCCGGCCCAGACTGCTCCCACTGTCACTCTGTCACTGTCCTTGCTCTTGTCTCTCAGTTACCCAGCCGGCCCAGACTGCTCCCACTGTCTCTCTGTCAGTGTCCTTGCTGTTGTCTCTCAGTGACCAGCCGGCCCAGACTGTTCTCACGACTGTCACTCTGTCAGTGTCCTTGCTGTTTTCTGTAATTTATTCAGCCGGCCCAGACTGCTCCCACTGTCACTCTGTCAGGGTCCTTGCTGTTGTCTCTCAGTTACCCAGCCGGCCCAGACTGCTCCCACTGTCACTCTGTCAGTGTCCTTGCTGTTGTCTCTCAGTTACCCAGCCGGCCCAGACTGCTCCCACTGTCTCTCTGTCAGTGTCCTTGCTGTTGTCTCTCAGTTACCCAGCCGGCCCAGACTGCTCCCACTGTCTCTCTGTCAGTTTCCTTGCTGTTGTCTCTCAGTTACCAGCCGGCCCAGACTGCTCCCACTGTCACTCTGTCAGTGTCCCTGCTGTTGTCTCTCAGTTACCCAGCCGGCCCAGACTGCTCCCACTGTCACTCTGTCAGTGTCCTTGCTGTTGTCTCTCAGTTACTCAGCCGGCCCTGACTGCTCCCAACGTCTCTGTCAGTGTCCTTGCTGTTGTCTCTCAGATACCAGCCGGCCCACACTGCTCCCACTGTCACTCTGTCAGTGTCCTTGCTGTTGTATCTCAGTTACCCAGCCAGCCCAGACTGTTCTCACCACTGTCACACTGTCAGTGTCCTTGCTGTTTTCTCTAATTTATTCAGCCGGCCCAGACTGCTCCCACTGTCACTCTGTCAGTGTCCTTGCTGTTGTATCTCAGTTACCCAGACGGCCCAGACTGCTCCCACTGTCACTCTGTCAGTGTCCTTGCTGTTGTCTCTCAGTTACCCAGCCGGTCCAGACTGCTCCCAACGTCTCTCTGTCAGTGTCCTTGCTATTGTCTCTCAGTTACCAGCCGGCCCAGACTGTTCTCACCACTGTCACTCTGTCAGTGTCCTTGCTGTTTTCTCTAATTTATTCAGCCGGCCCAGACTGCTCCCACTGTCACTCTGTCAGGGTCCTTGCTGTTGTCTCTCAGTTACCCAGCCGGCCCAGACTGCTCCCACTGTCACTCTGTCAGTGTCCCTGCTGTTGACTCTCAGTTACCCAGCCGGCCCAGACTGCTCCCACTGTCACTCTGTCAGTGTCCTTGCTGTTGTCTCTCAGTTACCCAGCCGGTCCAGACTGTTCTCACCACTGTCACTCTGTCAGTGTCCTTGCTGTTTTCTCTAATTTATTCAGCCGGCCCAGACTGCTCCCACTGTCACTCTGTCAGGGTCCTTGCTGTTGTCTCTGAGTTACCCAGCCGGCCCAGACTGCTGCCACTCTCACTCTGTCAGTGTCCTTGCTGTTGTCTCTCAGTTACCCAGCCGGCCCAGACTGCTCCCGCTGTCACTCTGTCAGTGTCCTTGCTGTTGTCTCTCAGTTACCTAGCCGGCCCAGACTGCTCCCACTGTCTCTCTGTCAGTGTCCTTGCTGTTGTCTCTCAGTTACCAGCCGGCCCAGACTGCTCCCACTGTCACTCTGTCAGTGTCCTTGCTGTTGTCTCTCAGTTACCCAGCCGGCCCAGACTGCTCCCACTGTCACTCTGTCAGTGTCCTTGCTGTTGTCTCTCAGTTACCCAGCCGGCCCAGACTGCTCCCACTGTCTCTCTGTCAGTGTCCTTGCTGTTGTCCCTCAGTTACCAGCCGGCCCAGACTGCTCCCACTGTCTCTCTGTCAGTGTCCTTGCTGTTGTCTCTCAGATACCAGCCGGCCCACACTGCTCTCACTGTCACTCTGTCACTGTCCTCGCTGTTGTATCTCAGTTACCCAGCCAGCCCAGACTGTTCTCACCACTGTCACACTGTCAGTGTCCTTGCTGTTTTCTCTAATTTATTCAGCCGGCCCAGACTGCTCCCACTGTCACTCTGTCAGTGTCCTTGCTGTTGTATCTCAGTTACCCAGCCGGCCCAGACTGCTCCCACTGTCACTCTGTCAGTGTCCTTGCTGTTGTCTCTCAGTTACCCAGCCGGCCCAGACTGTTCTCACCACTGTCACTCTGTCACTGTCCTTGCTGTTGTCTCTCAGTTACCCAGCCGGTCCAGACTGCTCCCGCTGTCACTCTGTCAGTGTCCTTGCTGTTGTTTCTCAGTTACCCAGCCGGCCCAGACTGCTCCCACTGTCACTCTGTCAGTGTCCTTGCTGTTGTCTCTCAGTTACCCAGCCGGTCCAGACTGCTCCCAACGTCTCTCTGTCAGTGTCCTTGCTATTGTCTCTCAGTTACCAGCCGGCCCAGACTGTTCTCACCACTGTCACACTGTCAGTGTCCTTGCTGTTTTCTCTAATTTATTCAGCCGGCCCAGACTGCTCCCACTGTCACTCTGTCAGGGTCCTTGCTGTTGTCTCTCAGTTACCCAGCCGGCCCAGACTGCTCCCACTGTCACTCTGTCAGTGTCCTTGCTGTTGTCTCTCAGTTACCCAGCCGGCCCAGACTGCTCCCGCTGTCACTCTGTCAGTGTCCTTGCTGTTGTCTCTCAGTTACCCAGCCGGCCCAGACTGCTCCCACTGTCTCTCTGTCAGTGTCCTTGCTGTTGTCTCTCAGTTACCAGCCGGCCCAGACTGCTCCCACTGTCACTCTGTCAGTGTCCCTGCTGTTGTCTCTCAGTTACCCAGCCGGCCCAGACTGTTCTCACCACTGTCAATCTGTCAGTGTCCTTGCTGTTTTCTCTAATTTATTCAGCCGGCAAAGACTGCTCCCACTGTCACTCTGTCAGGGTCCTTGCTGTTGTCTCTCAGTTACCCAGCCGGCCCGAACTGCTCCCACTGTCACTCTGTCAGTGTCCTTGCTGTTGTCTCTCAGTTACCCAGCCGGCCCAGACTGCTCCCGCTGTCACTCTGTCAGTGTCCTTGCTGTTGTCTCTCAGTTACCCAGCCGGCCCAGACTGCTCCCACTGTCACTCTGTCAGTGTCCTTGCTGTTTTCTGTAATTTATTCAGCCGGCCCAGACTGCTCCCACTGTCACTCTGTCAGGGTCCTTGCTGTTGTCTCTCAGTTACCCAGCCGGCCCAGACTGCTCCCACTGTCACTCTGTCAGTGTCCTTGCTGTTGTCTCTCAGTTACCCAGCCGGCCCAGACTGCTCCCACTGTCTCTCTGTCAGTGTCCTTGCTGTTGTCTCTCAGTTACCCAGCCGGCCCAGACTGCTCCCACTGTCTCTCTGTCAGTTTCCTTGCTGTTGTCTCTCAGTTACCAGCCGGCCCAGACTGCTCCCACTGTCACTCTGTCAGTGTCCCTGCTGTTGTCTCTCAGTTACCCAGCCGGCCCAGACTGCTCCCACTGTCACTCTGTCAGTGTCCTTGCTGTTGTCTCTCAGTTACTCAGCCGGCCCTGACTGCTCCCAACGTCTCTGTCAGTGTCCTTGCTGTTGTCTCTCAGATACCAGCCGGCCCACACTGCTCCCACTGTCACTCTGTCAGTGTCCTTGCTGTTGTATCTCAGTTACCCAGCCAGCCCAGACTGTTCTCACCACTGTCACACTGTCAGTGTCCTTGCTGTTTTCTCTAATTTATTCAGCCGGCCCAGACTGCTCCCACTGTCACTCTGTCAGTGTCCTTGCTGTTGTATCTCAGTTACCCAGACGGCCCAGACTGCTCCCACTGTCACTCTGTCAGTGTCCTTGCTGTTGTCTCTCAGTTACCCAGCCGGTCCAGACTGCTCCCAACGTCTCTCTGTCAGTGTCCTTGCTGTTGTCTCTCAGTTACCAGCCGGCCCAGACTGTTCTCACCACTGTCACTCTGTCAGTGTCCTTGCTGTTTTCTCTAATTTATTCAGCCGGCCCAGACTGCTCCCACTGTCACTCTGTCAGGGTCCTTGCTGTTGTCTCTCAGTTACCCAGCCGGCCCAGACTGCTCCCACTGTCACTCTGTCAGTGTCCCTGCTGTTGTCTCTCAGTTACCCAGCCGGCCCAGACTGCTCCCACTGTCACTCTGTCAGTGTCCTTGCTGTTGTCTCTCAGTTACCCAGCCGGTCCAGACTGTTCTCACCACTGTCACTCTGTCAGTGTCCTTGCTGTTTTCTCTAATTTATTCAGCCGGCCCAGACTGCTCCCACTGTCACTCTGTCAGGGTCCTTGCTGTTGTCTCTGAGTTACCCAGCCGGCCCAGACTGCTGCCACTCTCACTCTGTCAGTGTCCTTGCTGTTGTCTCTCAGTTACCCAGCCGGCCCAGACTGCTCCCGCTGTCACTCTGTCAGTGTCCTTGCTGTTGTCTCTCAGTTACCTAGCCGGCCCAGACTGCTCCCACTGTCTCTCTGTCAGTGTCCTTGCTGTTGTCTCTCAGTTACCAGCCGGCCCAGACTGCTCCCACTGTCACTCTGTCAGTGTCCTTGCTGTTGTCTCTCAGTTACCCAGCCGGCCCAGACTGCTCCCACTGTCACTCTGTCAGTGTCCTTGCTGTTGTCTCTCAGTAACCCAGCCGGCCCAGACTGCTCTCACTGTCACTCTGTCAGTGTCCTTGCTGTTGTCTCTCAGTTACCAGCCGGCCCAGACTGTTCTCACCACTGTCACTCTGTCAGTGTCCTTGCTGTTGTCTCTCAGTTACCAGCCGGCCCAGACTGTTCTCACCACTGTCACTCTGTCAGTGTCCTTGCTGTTTTCTCTAATTTATTCAGCCGGCCCAGACTGCTCCCACTGTCACTCTGTCAGTGTCCTTGCTGTTGTCTCTCAGTTACCCAGCCGGCCCAGACTGCTCCCACTGTCACTCTGTCAGGGTCCTTGCTGTTGTCTCTCAGTTACCCAGCCGGCCCAGACTGCTCCCACTGTCACTCTGTCAGTGTCCTTGCTGTTGTCTCTCAGTTACCCAGCCGGCCCAGACTGCTCCCACTGTCTCTCTGTCAGTGTCCTTGCTGTTGTCTCTCAGTTACCCAGCCGGCCCAGACTGCTCCCACTGTCTCTCTGTCAGTGTCCTTGCTGTTGTCTCTCAGTTACCAGCCGGCCCAGACTGCTCCCACTGTCACTCTGTCAGTGTCCCTGCTGTTGTCTCTCAGTTACCCAGCCGGCCCAGACTGCTCCCACTGTCACTCTGTCAGTGTCCTTGCTGTTGTCTCTCAGTTACCCAGCCGGCCCAGACTGCTCCCAACGTCTCTGTCAGTGTCCTTGCTAATGTCTCTCAGTTACCAGCCGGCCCAGGCTGTTCTCACCACTGTCAATCTGTCAGTGTCCTTGCTGTTTTCTCTAATTTATTCAGCCGGCAAAGACTGCTCCCACTGTCACTCTGTCAGGGTCCTTGCTGTTGTCTCTCAGTTACCCAGCCGGCCCAGACTGCTCCCACTGTCACTCTGTCAGTGTCCTTGCTGTTGTCTCTCAGTTACCCAGCCGGCCCAGACTGCTCCCGCTGTCACTCTGTCAGTGTCCTTGCTGTTGTCTCTCAGTTACCCAGCCGGCCCAGACTGCTCCCACTGTCTCTCTGTCAGTGTCCTTGCTGTTGTCCCTCAGTTACCAGCCGGCCCAGACTGCTCCCACTGTCTCTCTGTCAGTGTCCTTGCTGTTGTCTCTCAGATACCAGCCGGCCCACACTGCTCTCACTGTCACTCTGTCACTGTCCTCGCTGTTGTATCTCAGTTACCCAGCCAGCCCAGACTGTTCTCACCACTGTCACACTGTCAGTGTCCTTGCTGTTTTCTGTAATTTATTCAGCCGGCCCAGACTGCTCCCACTGTCACTCTGTCAGTGTCCTTGCTGTTGTATCTCAGTTACCCAGCCGGCCCAGACTGCTCCCACTGTCACTCTGTCAGTGTCCTTGCTGTTGTCTCTCAGTTACCCAGCCGGCCCAGACTGTTCTCACCACTGTCACTCTGTCACTGCCCTTGCTGTTGTCTCTCAGTTACCCAGCCGGTCCAGACTGCTCCCGCTGTCACTCTGTCAGTGTCCTTGCTGTTGTTTCTCAGTTACCCAGCCGGCCCAGACTGCTCCCACTGTCACTCTGTCAGTGTCCTTGCTGTTGTCTCTCAGTTACCCAGCCGGTCCAGACTGCTCCCAACGTCTCTCTGTCAGTGTCCTTGCTATTGTCTCTCAGTTACCAGCCGGCCCAGACTGTTCTCACCACTGTCACACTGTCAGTGTCCTTGCTGTTTTCTCTAATTTATTCAGCCGGCCCAGACTGCTCCCACTGTCACTCTGTCAGGGTCCTTGCTGTTGTCTCTCAGTTACCCAGCCGGCCCAGACTGCTCCCACTGTCACTCTGTCAGTGTCCTTGCTGTTGTCTCTCAGTTACCCAGCCGGCCCAGACTGCTCCCGCTGTCACTCTGTCAGTGTCCTTGCTGTTGTCTCTCAGTTACCCAGCCGGCCCAGACTGCTCCCACTGTCTCTCTGTCAGTGTCCTTGCTGTTGTCTCTCAGTTACCAGCCGGCCCAGACTGCTCCCACTGTCACTCTGTCAGTGTCCTTGCGGTTTTCTCTAATTTATTCAGCCGGCCCAGACTGCTCCCACTGTCACTCTGTCAGGGTCCTTGCTGTTGTCTCTCAGTTACCCAGCCGGCCCAGACTGCTCCCACTGTCACTCTGTCAGTGTCCTTGCTGTTGTCTCTCAGTTACCCAGCCGGCCCAGACTGCTCCCACTGTCTCTCTGTCAGTGTCCTTGCTGTTGTCTCTCAGTTACCCAGCCGGCCCAGACTGCTCCCACTGTCACTCTGTCTGTGTCCTTGCTGTTGTCTCTCAGTTACCCAGCCGGCCCAGACTGCTCCCACTGTCTCTCTGTCAGTGTCCTTGCTGTTGTCTCTCAGTTACCAGCCGGCCCAGACTGCTCCCACTGTCACTCTGTCAGTGTCCCTGCTGTTGTCTCTCAGTTACCCAGCCGGCCCAGACTGCTCCCACTGTCACTCTGTCAGTGTCCTTGCTGTTGTCTCTCAGTTACCCAGCCGGCCCAGACTGCTCCCACTGTCACTCTGTCAGTGTCCCTGCTGTTGTCTCTCAGTTACCCAGCCGGCCCAGACTGCTCCCACTGTCACTCTGTCAGTGTCCTTGCTGTTGTCTCTCAGTTACCCAGCCGGCCCAGACTGCTCCCACTGTCACTCTGTCAGTGTCCTTGCTGTTGTCTCTCAGTTACCCAGCCGGCCCAGACTGCTCCCAACGTCTCTGTCAGTGTCCTTGCTATTGTCTCTCAGTTACCAGCCGGCCCAGGCTGTTCTCACCACTGTCAATCTGTCAGTGTCCTTGCTGTTTTCTCTAATTTATTCAGTCGGCAAAGACTGCTCCTACTGTCACTCTGTCAGGGTCCTTGCTGTTGTCTCTCAGTTACCCAGCCGGCCCAGACTGCTCCCACTGTCACTCTGTCAGTGTCCTTGCTGTTGTCTCTCAGTTACCTAGCCGGCCCAGACTGCTCCCGCTGTCACTCTGTCAGTGTCCTTGCTGTTGTCTCTCAGTTACCCAGCCGGCCCAGACTGCTCCCACTGTCTCTCTGTCAGTGTCCTTGCTGTTGTCTCTCAGTTACCCAGCCGGCCCAGACTGCTCCCACTGTCTCTCTGTCAGTGTCCTTGCTGTTGTCCCTCAGTTACCAGCCGGCCCAGACTGCTCCCACTGTCTCTCTGTCAGTGTCCTTGCTGTTGTCTCTCAGATACCAGCCGGCCCACACTGCTCTCACTGTCACTCTGTCACTGTCCTCGCTGTTGTATCTCAGTTACCCAGCCAGCCCAGACTGTTCTCACCACTGTCACACTGTCAGTGTCCTTGCTGTTTTCTCTAATTTATTCAGCCGGCCCAGACTGCTCCCACTGTCACTCTGTCAGTGTCCTTGCTGTTGTATCTCAGTTACCCAGCCGGCCCAGACTGCTCCCACTGTCACTCTGTCAGTGTCCTTGCTGTTGTCTCTCAGTTACCCAGCCGGCCCAGACTGTTCTCACCACTGTCACTCTGTCACTGTCCTTGCTGTTGTCTCTCAGTTACCCAGCCGGTCCAGACTGCTCCCGCTGTCACTCTGTCAGTGTCCTTGCTGTTGTTTCTCAGTTACCCAGCCGGCCCAGACTGCTCCCACTGTCACTCTGTCAGTGTCCTTGCTGTTGTCTCTCAGTTACCCAGCCGGTCCAGACTGCTCCCAACGTCTCTCTGTCAGTGTCCTTGCTATTGTCTCTCAGTTACCAGCCGGCCCAGACTGTTCTCACCACTGTCACACTGTCAGTGTCCTTGCTGTTTTCTCTAATTTATTCAGCCGGCCCAGACTGCTCCCACTGTCACTCTGTCAGGGTCCTTGCTGTTGTCTCTCAGTTACCCAGCCGGCCCAGACTGCTCCCACTGTCACTCTGTCAGTGTCCTTGCTGTTGTCTCTCAGTTACCCAGCCGGCCCAGACTGCTCCCGCTGTCACTCTGTCAGTGTCCTTGCTGTTGTCTCTCAGTTACCCAGCCGGCCCAGACTGCTCCCACTGTCTCTCTGTCAGTGTCCTTGCTGTTGTCTCTCAGTTACCAGCCGGCCCAGACTGCTCCCACTGTCACTCTGTCAGTGTCCTTGCTGTTGTCTCTCAGTTACCCAGCCGGCCCAGACTGCTCCCACTGTCTCTCTGTCAGTGTCCTTGCTGTTGTCTCTCAGTTACCAGCCGGCCCAGACTGCTCCCACTGTCACTCTGTCAGGGTCCTTGCTGTTGTCTCTCAGTTACCCAGCCGGCCCAGACTGTTCTCACCACTGTCAATCTGTCAGTGTCCTTGCTGTTTTCTCTAATTTATTCAGCCGGCAAAGACTGCTCCCACTGTCACTCTGTCAGGGTCCTTGCTGTTGTCTCTCAGTTACCCAGCCGGCCCGAACTGCTCCCACTGTCACTCTGTCAGTGTCCTTGCTGTTGTCTCTCAGTTACCCAGCCGGCCCAGACTGCTCCCACTGTCACTCTGTCACTGTCCTTGCTCTTGTCTCTCAGTTACCCAGCCGGCCCAGACTGCTCCCACTGTCACTCTGTCAGTGTCCTTGCTGTTGTCTCTCTGTTACCAGCCGGCCCAGACTGCTCTAACTGTCACTCTGTCACTGTCCTCGCTGTTGTATCTCAGTTACCCAGCCGGCCGAGACTGCTCCCACTGTCACTCTGTCACTGTCCTTGCTGTTGTCTCTCAGTTACCAGCCGGCCCAGACTGCTCCCACTGTCACTCTGTCAGTGTCCTTGCTGTTGTCTCTCAGTTACCCAGCCGGCCCAGACTGCTCCCACTGTCTCTCTGTCAGTGTCCTTGCTGTTGTCTCTCAGTTACCCAGCCGGCCCAGACTGCTCCCACTGTCACTCTGTCTGTGTCCTTGCTGTTGTCTCTCAGTTACCCAGCCGGCCCAGACTGCTCCCACTGTCTCTCTGTCAGTGTCCTTGCTGTTGTCTCTCAGTTACCAGCCGGCCCAGACTGCTCCCACTGTCACTCTGTCAGTGTCCCTGCTGTTGTCTCTCAGTTACCCAGCCGGCCCAGACTGCTCCCACTGTCACTCTGTCAGTGTCCTTGCTGTTGTCTCTCAGTTACCCAGCCGGCCCAGACTGCTCCCAACGTCTCTGTCAGTGTCCTTGCTATTGTCTCTCAGTTACCAGCCGGCCCAGGCTGTTCTCACCACTGTCAATCTGTCAGTGTCCTTGCTGTTTTCTCTAATTTATTCAGTCGGCAAAGACTGCTCCCACTGTCACTCTGTCAGGGTCCTTGCTGTTGTCTCTCAGTTACCCAGCCGGCCCAGACTGCTCCCACTGTCACTCTGTCAGTGTCCTTGCTGTTGTCTCTCAGTTACCCAGCCGGCCCAGACTGCTCCCGCTGTCACTCTGTCAGTGTCCTTGCTGTTGTCTCTCAGTTACCCAGCCGGCCCAGACTGCTCCCACTGTCTCTCTGTCAGTGTCCTTGCTGTTGTCCCTCAGTTACCAGCCGGCCCAGACTGCTCCCACTGTCTCTCTGTCAGTGTCCTTGCTGTTGTCTCTCAGATACCAGCCGGCCCACACTGCTCTCACTGTCACTCTGTCACTGTCCTCGCTGTTGTATCTCAGTTACCCAGCCAGCCCAGACTGTTCTCACCACTGTCACACTGTCAGTGTCCTTGCTGTTTTCTCTAATTTATTCAGCCGGCCCAGACTGCTCCCACTGTCACTCTGTCAGTGTCCTTGCTGTTGTATCTCAGTTACCCAGACGGCCCAGACTGCTCCCACTGTCACTCTGTCAGTGTCCTTGCTGTTGTATCTCAGTTACCCAGCCGGCCCAGACTGCTCCCACTGTCACTCTGTCAGTGTCCTTGCTGTTGTCTCTCAGTTACCCAGCCGGCCCAGACTGTTCTCACCACTGTCACTCTGTCACTGTCCTTGCTGTTGTCTCTCAGTTACCCAGCCGGTCCAGACTGCTCCCGCTGTCACTCTGTCAGTGTCCTTGCTGTTGTTTCTCAGTTACCCAGCCGGCCCAGACTGCTCCCACTGTCACTCTGTCAGTGTCCTTGCTGTTGTCTCTCAGTTACCCAGCCGGTCCAGACTGCTCCCAACGTCTCTCTGTCAGTGTCCTTGCTATTGTCTCTCAGTTACCAGCCGGCCCAGACTGTTCTCACCACTGTCACACTGTCAGTGTCCTTGCTGTTTTCTCTAATTTATTCAGCCGGCCCAGACTGCTCCCACTGTCACTCTGTCAGGGTCCTTGCTGTTGTCTCTCAGTTACCCAGCCGGCCCAGACTGCTCCCACTGTCACTCTGTCAGTGTCCTTGCTGTTGTCTCTCAGTTACCCAGCCGGCCCAGACTGCTCCCGCTGTCACTCTGTCAGTGTCCTTGCTGTTGTCTCTCAGTTACCCAGCCGGCCCAGACTGCTCCCACTGTCTCTCTGTCAGTGTCCTTGCTGTTGTCTCTCAGTTACCAGCCGGCCCAGACTGCTCCCACTGTCACTCTGTCAGTGTCCCTGCTGTTGTCTCTCAGTTACCCAGCCGGCCCAGACTGTTCTCACCACTGTCACTCTGTCACTGTCCTCGCTGTTGTAGCTCAGTTACCCAGCCGGCCGAGACTGCTCCCACTGTCTCTCTGTCAGTGTCCTTGCTGTTGTCTCTCAGTTACCAGCCGGCCCAGACTGCTCCCACTGTCACTCCGTCAGTGTCCTTGCTGTTGTCTCTCAGTTACCTAGCCGGCCCAGACTGTTCCCACTGTCACTCTGTCAGTGTCCTTGCTGTTGTCTCTCAGTTACCCAGCCGGTCCAGACTGCTCCCAACGTCTCTCTGTCAGTGTCCTTGCTGTTGTCTCTCAGTTACCAGCCGGCCCAGACTGTTCTCACCACTGTCACTCTGTCAGTGTCCTTGCTGTTTTCTCTAATTTATTCAGCCGGCCCAGACTGCTCCCACTGTCACTCTGTCACTGTCCTTGCTGTTGTATCTCAGTTACCCAGCCGGCCCAGACTGCTCCCACTGTCACTCTGTCAGGGTCCTTGCTGTTGTCTCTCAGTTACCCAGCCGGCCGAGACTGCTCCCACTGTCACTCTGTCAGTGTCCTTGCTGTTGTCTCTCAGTTACCCTGCCGGCCCAGACTGCTCCCGCTGTCACTCTGTCAGTGTCCTTGCTGTTGTCTCTCAGTTACCCAGCCGGCCCAGACTGCTCCCACTGTCTCTCTGTCAGTGTCCTTGCTGTTGTCTCTCAGTTACCAGCCGGCCCAGACTGCTCCCACTGTCTCTCTGTCAGTGTCATTGCTGTTGTCTCTCAGTTACCAGCCGGCCCATACTGCTCTCACTGTCACTCTGTCACTGTCCTCGCTGTTGTATCTCAGTTACCCAGCCAGCCCAGACTGTTCTCACCACTGTCACTCTGTCAGTGTCCTTGCTGTTTTCTCTAATTTATTCAGCCGGCCCAGACTGCTCCCACTGTCACTCTGTCAGGGTCCTTGCTGTTGTCTCTCAGTTACCCAGCCGGCCCAGACTGCTCCCACTGTCACTCTGTCAGTGTCCTTGCTGTTGTCTCTCAGTTACCCAGCCGGCCCAGACTGCTCCCACTGTCTCTCTGTCAGTGTCCTTGCTGTTGTCTCTCAGTTACCCAGCCGGCCCAGACTGCTCCCACTGTCTCTCTGTCAGTGTCCTTGCTGTTGTCTCTCAGTTACCAGCCGGCCCAGACTGCTCCCACTGTCACTCAGTCAGTGTCCCTGCTGTTGTCTCTCAGTTACCCAGCCGGCCCAGACTGCTCCCACTGTCACTCTGTCAGTGTCCTTGCTGTTGTCTCTCAGTTACCCAGCCGGCCCAGACTGCTCCCAACGTCTCTGTCAGTGTCCTTGCTATTGTCTCTCAGTTACCAGCCGGCCCAGGCTGTTCTCACCACTGTCAATCTGTCAGTGTCCTTGCTGTTTTCTCTAATTTATTCAGCCGGCAAAGACTGCTCCCACTGTCACTCTGTCAGTGTCCTTGCTGTTGTCTCTCAGTTACCCAGCCGGCCCAGACTGCTCCCACTGTCACTCTGTCAGTGTCCTTGCTGTTGTCTCTCAGTTACCCAGCCGGCCCAGACTGCTCCCGCTGTCACTCTGTCAGTGTCCTTGCTGTTGTCTCTCAGTTACCCAGCCGGCCCAGACTGCTCCCACTGTCTCTCTGTCAGTGTCCTTGCTGTTGTCCCTCAGTTACCAGCCGGCCCAGACTGCTCCCACTGTCTCTCTGTCAGTGTCCTTGCTGTTGTCTCTCAGATACCAGCCGGCCCACACTGCTCTCACTGTCACTCTGTCACTGTCCTCGCTGTTGTATCTCAGTTACCCAGCCAGCCCAGACTGTTCTCACCACTGTCACACTGTCAGTGTCCTTGATGTTTTCTCTAATTTATTCAGCCGGCCCAGACTGCTCCCACTGTCACTCTGTCAGTGTCCTTGCTGTTGTATCTCAGTTACCCAGACGGCCCAGACTGCTCCCACTGTCACTCTGTCAGTGTCCTTGCTGTTGTATCTCAGTTACCCAGCCGGCCCAGACTGCTCCCACTGTCACTCTGTCAGTGTCCTTGCTTTTGTCTCTCAGTTACCCAGCCGGCCCAGACTGTTCTCACCACTGTCACTCTGTCACTGTCCTTGCTGTTGTTTCTCAGTTACCCAGCCGGCCCAGACTGCTCCCGCTGTCACTCTGTCAGTGTCCTTGCTGTTGTCTCTCAGTTACCCAGCCGGCCCAGACTGCTCCCACTGTCACTCTGTCAGTGTCCTTGCTGTTGTCTCTCAGTTACCCAGCCGGTCCAGACTGCTCCCACTGTCACTCTGTCACTGTCCTTGCTGTTGTTTCTCAGTTACCCAGCCGGCCCAGACTGCTCCCAACGTCTCTCTGTCAGTGTCCTTGCTATTGTCTCTCAGTTACCCAGCCGGTCCAGACTGCTCCCAACGTCTCTCTGTCAGTGTCCTTGCTATTGTCTCTCAGTTACCAGCCGGCCCAGACTGTTCTCACCACTGTCACTCTGTCAGTGTCCTTGCTGTTTTCTCTAATTTATTCAGCCGGCCCAGACTGCTCCCACTGTCACTCTGTCAGGGTCCTTGCTGTTGTCTCTCAGTTACCCAGCCGGCCCAGACTGCTCCCACTGTCACTCTGTCAGTGTCCTTGCTGTTGTCTCTCAGTTACCCAGCCGGCCCAGACTGCTCCCGCTGTCACTCTGTCAGTGTCCTTGCTGTTGTCTCTCAGTTACCCAGCCGGCCCAGACTGCTCCCACTGTCTCTCTGTCAGTGTCCTTGCTATTGTCTCTCAGTTACCAGCCGGCCCAGACTGCTCCCACTGTCACTCTGTCAGTGTCCCTGCTGTTGTCTCTCAGTTACCCAGCCGGCCCAGACTGCTCCCACTGTCACTCTGTCAGTGTCCTTGCTGTTGTCTCTCAGTTACCCAGCCGGCCCAGACTGTTCTCACCACTGTCAATCTGTCAGTGTCCTTGCTGTTTTCTCTAATTTATTCAGCCGGCAAAGACTGCTCCCACTGTCACTCAGTCAGTGTCCTTGCTGTTGTCTCTCAGTTACCCAGCCGGCCCAGACTGCTCCCACTGTCTCTCTGTCAGTGTCCTTGCTGTTGTCTCTCTGTTACCAGCCGGCCCAGACTGCTCCCACTGTCTCTCTGTCAGTGTCCTTGCTGTTGTCTCTCAGTTACCCAGCCGGCCCAGACTGCTCCCACTGTCTCTCTGTCACTGTCCTTGCTGTTGTATCTCAGTTACCCAGCCGGCCGAGACTGCTCCCACTGTCACTCTGTCACTGTCCTTGCTGTTGTCTCTCAGTTACCAGCCGGCCCAGACTGCTCCCACTGTCACTCTGTCAGTGTCCTTGCTGTTGTCTCTCAGTTACCCAGCCGGCCCAGACTGCTCCCACTGTCAGTCTGTCAGTGTCCTTGCTGTTGTCTCTCAGTTACCCAGCCGGCCCAGACTGCCCCCACTGTCACTCTGTCAGTGTCCTTGCTGTTGTCTCTCAGTTACCCAGCCGGCCCAGACTGCCCCCACTGTCACTCTGTCAGTGTACTTGCTGTTGTTTCTCAGTTACCCAGCCGGCCCAGACTGCTCCCACTGTCACTCTGTCAGTGTCCTTGCTGTTGTCTCTCAGTTACCCAGCCGGTCCAGACTGCTCCCAACGTCTCTCTGTCAGTGTCCTTGCTGTTGTCTCTCAGTTACCAACCGGCCCAGACTGTTCTCACCACTGTCACTCTGTCAGTGTCCTTGCTGTTGTCTCTCAGTTACCAGCCGGCCCAGACTGTTCTCACCACTGTCACTCTGTCAGTGTCCTTGCTGTTTTCTCTAATTTATTCAGCCGGCCCAGACTGCTCCCACTGTCACTCTGTCAGGGTCCTTGCTGTTGTCTCTCAGTTACCCAGCCGGCCCAGACTGCTCCCACTGTCACTCTGTCAGTGTCCTTGCTGTTGTCTCTCAGTTACCCAGCCGGCCCAGACTGCTCCCACTGTCACTCTGTCAGTGTCCTTGCTGTTGTCTCTCAGTTACCAGCCGGCCCAGACTGCTCCCACTGTCACTCTGTCAGTGTCCCTGCTGTTGTCTCTCAGTTACCCAGCCGGCCCAGACTGCTCCCACTGTCACTCTGTCAGTGTCCTTGCTGTTGTCTCTCAGTTACCCAGCCGGCCCAGACTGCTCCCAACGTCTCTGTCAGTGTCCTTGCTATTGTCTCTCAGTTACCAGCCGGCCCAGGCTGTTCTCACCACTGTCAATCTGTCAGTGTCCTTGCTGTTTTCTCTAATTTATTCAGCCGGCAAAGACTGCTCCCACTGTCACTCTGTCAGGGTCCTTGCTGTTGTCTCTCAGTTACCCAGCCGGCCCAGACTGCTCCCACTGTCACTCTGTCAGTGTCCTTGCTGTTGTCTCTCAGTTACCCAGCCGGCCCAGACTGCTCCCACTGTCACTCTGTCAGTGTCCTTGCTGTTGTCTCTCAGTTACCCAGCCGGCCCAGACTGCTCCCACTGTCTCTCTGTCAGTGTCCTTGCTGTTGTCCCTCAGTTACCAGCCGGCCCAGACTGCTCCCACTGTCTCTCTGTCAGTGTCCTTGCTGTTGTCCCTCAGTTACCAGCCGGCCCAGACTGCTCCCACTGTCACTCTGTCAGTGTCCTTGCTGTTGTCTCTCAGTTACCAGCCGGCCCAGACTGCTCCCACTGTCACTCTGTCAGTGTCCTTGCTGTTGTCTCTCAGATACCAGCCGGCCCAGACTGCTCTCACTGTCACTCTGTCACTGTCCTTGCTGTTGTATCTCAGTTACCCAGCCGGCCCAGACTGTTCTCACCACTGTCACACTGTCAGTGTCCTTGCTGTTTTCTCTAATTTATTCAGCCGGCCCAGACTGCTCCCACTGTCACTCTGTCAGTGTCCTTGCTGTTGTATCTCAGTTACCCAGACGGCCCAGACTGCTCCCACTGTCACTCTGTCTGTGTCGTTGCTGTTGTCTCTCAGTTACCCAGCCGGCCCAGACTGCTCCCACTGTCACTCTGTCAGTGTCCTTGATGTTGTCTCTCAGTTACCCAGACGGCCCAGACTGCTCCCACTGTCACTCTGTCTGTGTCGTTGCTGTTGTCTCTCAGTTACCCAGCCGGTCCAGACTGCTCCCACTGTCACTCTGTCAGTGTCCTTGCTGTTGTCTCTCAGTTACCCAGCCGGCCCAGACTGTTCTCACCACTGTCACTCTGTCACTGTCCTTGCTGTTGTCTCTCAGTTACCCAGCCGGTCCAGACTGCTCCCACTGTCACTCTGTCAGTGTCCTTGCTGTTGTTTCTCAGTTACCCAGCCGGCCCAGACTGCTCCCACTGTCACTCTGTCAGTGTCCTTGCTGTTTCCTCTCAGTTACCCAGCCGGTCCAGACTGCTCCCACTGTCACTCTGTCAGTGTCCTTGCTGTTGTTTCTCAGTTACCCAGCCGGCCCAGACTGCTCCCACTGTCACTCTGTCAGTGTCCTTGCTGTTGTCTCTCAGTTACCCAGCCGGTCCAGACTGCTCCCAAAGTCTCTCTGTCAGTGTCCTTGCTATTGTCTCTCAGTTACCAGCCGGCCCAGACTGTTCTCACCACTGTCACACTGTCACTGTCCTTGCTGTTTTCTCTAATTTATTCAGCCGGCCCAGACTGCTCCCACTGTCACTCTGTCAGGGTCCTTGCTGTTGTCTCTCAGTTACCCAGCCGGCCCAGACTGCTCCCACTGTCACTCTGTCAGTGTCCTTGCTGTTGTCTCTCAGTTACCCAGCCGGCCCAGACTGCTCCCGCTGTCACTTTGTCAGTGTCCTTGCTGTTGTCTCTCAGTTACCCAGCCGGCCCAGACTGCTCCCACTGTCACTCTGTCAGTGTCCTTGCTGTTGTCTATCAGTTACCCAGCCGGCCCAGACAGCTCCCACTGTCTCTCTGTCAGTGTCCTTGCTGTTGTCTCTCAGTTACCAGCCGGCCCAGACTGCTCCCACTGTCACTTTGTCAGTGTCCTTGCTGTTGTCTCTCAGTTACCCAGCCGGCCCAGACAGCTCCCACTGTCTCTCTGTCAGTGTCCTTGCTGTTGTCTCTCAGTTACCAGCCGGCCCAGACTGCTCCCACTGTCACTCTGTCAGTGTCCCTGCTGTTGTCTCTCAGTTACCCAGCCGGCCCAGACTGTTCTCACCACTGTCAATCTGTCAGTGTCCTTGCTGTTTTCTCTAATTTATTCAGCCGGCAAAGACTGCTCCCACTGTCACTCTGTCAGGGTCCTTGCTGTTGTCTCTCAGTTACCCAGCCGGCCCAGACTGCTCCCACTGTCACTCTGTCAGTGTCCTTGCTGTTGTCTCTCAGTTACCCAGCCGGCCCTGACTGCTCCCGCTGTCACTCTGTCAGTGTCCTTGCTCTTGTCTCTCAGTTACCCAGCCGGCCCAGACTGCTCCCACTGTCTCTCTGTCAGTGTCCTTGCTGTTGTCTCTCAGTTACCAGCCGGCCCAGACTGCTTCCACTGTCTCTCTGTCAGTGTCCTTGCTGTTGTCTCTCTGTTACCAGCCGGCCCACACTGCTCTAACTGTCACTCTGTCACTGTCCTCGCTGTTGTATCTCAGTTACCCAGCCGGCCGAGACTGCTCCCACTGTCACTCTGTCACTGTCCTTGCTGTTGTCTCTCAGTTACCCAGCCGGCCCAGACTGCTCCAACTGTTACTGACAGTGTCCTTGCTGTTGTCTTTCAGTTGCCCAGCCGGCCCAGACTGCTCCCACTGTCTCTCTGTCAGTGTTCTTGCTGTTGTCTCTCAGTTACCAGCCGGCCCAGACTGCTCCCACTGTCTCTCTGTCAGTGTCCTTGCTGTTGTCTCTCAGTTACCAGCCGGCCCACACTGCTCTCACTGTCACTCTGTCACTGTCCTCGCTGTTGTATCTCAGTTACCCAGCCGGTCCAGACTGCTCCCAACGTCTCTCTGTCAGTGTCCTTGCTATTGTCTCTCAGTTACCTGCCGGCCCAGACTGTTCTCACCACTGTCACTCTGACAGTGTCCTTGCTGTTTTCTCTAATTTATTCAGCCGGCCCAGACTGCTCCCACTGTCACTCTGTCAGTGTCCTTGCTGTTGTCTCTCAGTTACCCAGCCGGTCCAGGCTGCTCCCACTGTCACTCTGTCAGGGTCCCTGCTGTTGTCTCTCAGTTACCCAGCCGGCCCAGACTGCTCCCACTGTCACTCTGTCAGTGTCCTTGCTGTTGTCTCTCAGTTACCCAGCCGGCCCAGACTGCTCCCGCTGTCACTCTGTCAGTGTCCTTGCTGTTGTCTCTCAGTTACCCAGCCGGCCCAGACTGCTCCCACCGTCTCTATGTCAGTGTTCTTGCTGTTGTCTCTCAGTTACCAGCCGGCCCAGACTGCTCCCACTGTCTCTCTGTCAGTGTCCTTGCTGTTGTCTCTCAGTTACCAGCCGGCCCACACTGCTCTCACTGTCACTCTGTCACTGTCCTCGCTGTTGTATCTCAGTTACGCAGCCAGCCCAGACTGTTCTCACCACTGTCACACTGTCAGTGTCCTTGCTGTTTTCTCTAATTTATTCAGCCGGCCCAGACTGCTCCCACTGTCACTCTGTCAGTGTCCTTGCTGTTGTCTCTCAGTTACCCAGCCGGCCGAGACTGCTCCCACTGTCACTCTGTCAGTGTCCTTGCTGTTGTATCTCAGTTACCCAGGCGGCCCACACTGCTCCCACTGTCACTCTGTCAGTGTCCTTGCTGTTGTCTCTCAGTTACCCAGCCGGCCCAGACTGCTCCCACTGTCTCTCTGTCAGTGTCCTTGCTGTTGTCTCTCAGTTACCCAGCCGGCCCAGACTGTTCTCACCACTGTCACTCTGTCACTGTCCTTGCTGTTGTCTCTCAGTTACCCAGCCGGTCCAGACTGCTCCCACTGTCACTCTGTCAGTGTCCTTGCTGTTGTCTCTCAGTTACCCAGCCGGCCCAGACTGCTCCCATTGTCAATCTGTCAGTGTCCTTGCTGTTGTATCTCAGTTACCCAGGCGGCCCAGACTGCTCCCACTGTCACTCTGTCAGTGTCCTTGCTGTTGTCTCTCAGTTACCCAGCCGGCCCAGACTGCTCCCACTGTCTCTCTGTCAGTGTCCTTGCTGTTGTCTCTCAGTTACCCAGCCGGCCCAGACTGTTCTCACCACTGTCACTCTGTCACTGTCCTTGCTGTTGTCTCTCAGTTACCCAGCCGATCCAGACTGCTCCCACTGTCTCTCTGTCAGTGTCCTTGCTGTTGTCTCTCAGTTACCCAGCCGGCCCAGACTGCTCCCATTGTCACTCTGTCAGTGTCCTTGCTGTTGTCTCTCAGTTACCCAGCCGGCCCAGACTGCTCCCACTGTCACTCTGTCACTGTCCTTGCTGCTGTCTCTCAGTTACCCAGCCGGCCCAGACTGCTCCAACGGTCACTCTGTCAGTGTACTTGCTGTTGTCTCTCAGTTACCCAGCCGGTCCAGACTGCTCCCGCTGTCACTCTGTCAGCGTCCTTGCTGTTGTCTCTCAGTTACCCAGCCGGCCCAGACTGCTCCCACTGTCACTCTGTCAGTGTCCTTGCTGTTTTCTCTAATTTATTCAGCCGGCCCAGACTGCTCCCACTGTCACTCTGTCAGTGTCCTTGCTGTTGTCTCTCAGTTACCCAGCCGGTACAGACTGCTCCCACTGTCACTCTGTCACTGTCCTTGCTGTTGTCTCTCAGTTACCCAGCCGGCCCAGACTGCTCCCACTGTCACTCTGTCACTGTCCTTGCTGTTGTCTCTCAGTTACCCAGCCGGCCCAGACTGCTCCCACTGTCACTCTGTCAGTGTCCTTGCTGTTGTCTCACAGTTACCCAGCCGGCCCAGACTGCTCCCACTGTCACTCTGTCACTGTCCTTGCTGTTGTCTCTCAGTTACCCATCCGGCCCAGACTGCTCCCACTGTCACTCTGTCAGTGTCCTTGCTGTTGTCTCTCAGTTGCCCAGCCGTTCCAGACTGCTCCCACTGTCACTCTGTCAGTGTACTTGCTGTTGTTTCTCATTTACACAGCCGGCCCAGACTGCTCCCACTGTCACTCTGTCAGTGTCCTTGCTGTTGTCTCTCAATTACCCAGCCGGCCGAGACTGCTCCCACTGTCACTCTGTCTGTGTCCTTGATGTTGTCTATCAGTTACCCAGCCGGCCCAGACTGCTCTCACTGTCACTCTGTCACTGACCTTGCTGTTGTCTCTCAGTTACCCAGCCGGCCCACACTGCTCCCACTGTCACTCTGTCAGTGTCCTTGCTGTTGTCTCTCAGTTACCCAGCCGGCCCAGACTGCTCTCACTGTCACTCTGTCACTGACCTTGCTGTTGTCTCTCAGTTACCCAGCCGGCCCAGACTGCTCCCACTGTCACTCCGTCAGTGTCCTTGCTGTTGTCTCTCAGTTATCCAGCCGGCCCAGACTGCTCCCACTGTCACTCTGTCACTGTCCTTGCTGTTGTCTCTCAGTTACCCAGCCGGCCCAGACTGCTCCCACTGTCACTCTGTCAGTGTCCTTGCTGTTGTCTCTCAGTTACCCAGCCGGTCCAGACTGCTCCCGCTGTCACTCTGTCAGCATCCTTGCTGTTGTCTCTCAGTTACCCAGCCGGCCCAGACTGCTATAACTGTCACTCTGTCAGTGTTCTTGCTGTTGTCTCTCAGTTACCCAGCCGGCCCAGACTGCTCCCACTGTCACTCTGTCAGTGTCCTTGCTGTTGTCTCTCAGTTACCCAGCCGGCCTAGACTGCTCCCACTGTCACTCTGTCACTGTCCTTGCTGTTGTCTCTCAGTTGCCCAGCCGTTCCAGACTGCCCCCACTGTCACTCTGTCAGTGTCCTTGCTGTTGTATCTCAGTTACCAGCCGGCCCAGACTGCTCCCACTGTCACTCTGTCAGTGTCCTTGCTGTTGTCTCTCAGTTGCCCAGCCGTTCCAGACTGCCCCCACTGTCACTCTGTCAGTGTCCTTGCTGTCGTTTCTCATTTACACAGCCGGCCCAGACTGCTCCCACTGTCACTCTGTCTGTGTCCTTGATGTTGTCTATCAGTTACCCAGCCGGTCCAGACTGCTCCCACTGTCACTCTGTCAGTGTCCTTGCTGTTGTCTCTCAGTTACCCAGCCGGCCCAGACTGCTCCCACTGTCACTCTGTCACTGTCCTTGCTGCTGTCTCTCAGTTACCCAGCCGGCCCAGACTGCTCCAACGGTCACTCTGTCAGTGTACTTGCTGTTGTCTCTCAGTTACCCAGCCGGTCCAGACTGCTCCCGCTGTCACTCTGTCAGCGTCCTTGCTGTTGTCTCTCAGTTACCCAGCCGGCCCAGACTGCTCCCACTGTCACTCTGTCAGTGTCCTTGCTGTTTTCTCTAATTTATTCAGCCGGCCCAGACTGCTCCCACTGTCACTCTGTCAGTGTCCTTGCTGTTGTCTCTCAGTTACCCAGCCGGTACAGACTGCTCCCACTGTCACTCTGTCACTGTCCTTGCTGTTGTCTCTCAGTTACCCAGCCGGCCCAGACTGCTCCCACTGTCACTCTGTCACTGTCCTTGCTGTTGTCTCTCAGTTACCCAGCCGGCCCAGACTGCTCCCACTGTCACTCTGTCAGTGTCCTTGCTGTTGTCTCACAGTTACCCAGCCGGCCCAGACTGCTCCCACTGTCACTCTGTCACTGTCCTTGCTGTTGTCTCTCAGTTACCCATCCGGCCCAGACTGCTCCCACTGTCACTCTGTCAGTGTCCTTGCTGTTGTCTCTCAGTTGCCCAGCCGTTCCAGACTGCTCCCACTGTCACTCTGTCAGTGTACTTGCTGTTGTTTCTCATTTACACAGCCGGCCCAGACTGCTCCCACTGTCACTCTGTCAGTGTCCTTGCTGTTGTCTCTCAATTACCCAGCCGGCCGAGACTGCTCCCACTGTCACTCTGTCTGTGTCCTTGATGTTGTCTATCAGTTACCCAGCCGGCCCAGACTGCTCTCACTGTCACTCTGTCACTGACCTTGCTGTTGTCTCTCAGTTACCCAGCCGGCCCACACTGCTCCCACTGTCACTCTGTCAGTGTCCTTGCTGTTGTCTCTCAGTTACCCAGCCGGCCCAGACTGCTCTCACTGTCACTCTGTCACTGACCTTGCTGTTGTCTCTCAGTTACCCAGCCGGCCCAGACTGCTCCCACTGTCACTCCGTCAGTGTCCTTGCTGTTGTCTCTCAGTTATCCAGCCGGCCCAGACTGCTCCCACTGTCACTCTGTCACTGTCCTTGCTGTTGTCTCTCAGTTACCCAGCCGGCCCAGACTGCTCCCACTGTCACTCTGTCAGTGTCCTTGCTGTTGTCTCTCAGTTACCCAGCCGGTCCAGACTGCTCCCGCTGTCACTCTGTCAGCATCCTTGCTGTTGTCTCTCAGTTACCCAGCCGGCCCAGACTGCTATAACTGTCACTCTGTCAGTGTTCTTGCTGTTGTCTCTCAGTTACCCAGCCGGCCCAGACTGCTCCCACTGTCACTCTGTCAGTGTCCTTGCTGTTGTCTCTCAGTTACCCAGCCGGCCTAGACTGCTCCCACTGTCACTCTGTCACTGTCCTTGCTGTTGTCTCTCAGTTGTCCAGCCGTTCCAGACTGCCCCCACTGTCACTCTGTCAGTGTCCTTGCTGTTGTATCTCAGTTACCAGCCGGCCCAGACTGCTCCCACTGTCACTCTGTCAGTGTCCTTGCTGTTGTCTCTCAGTTGCCCAGCCGTTCCAGACTGCCCCCACTGTCACTCTGTCAGTGTCCTTGCTGTCGTTTCTCATTTACACAGCCGGCCCAGACTGCTCCCACTGTCACTCTGTCAGTGTCCTTGCTGTTGTCTCTCAATTACCCAGCCGGCCGAGACTGCTCCCACTGTCACTCTGTCTGTGTCCTTGATGTTGTCTATCAGTTACCCAGCCGGTCCAGACTGCTCCCACTGTCAATCTGTCAGTGTCCTTGCTGTTGTCTCTCAGTTACCCAGCCGGCCCAGACTGCTCTCACTGTCACTCTGTCACTGACCTTGCTGTTGTCTCTCAGTTACCAGCCAGCCCAGACTGCTCCTACTGTCACTCTGTCAGTGTCCTTGCTGTTGTCTCTCAGTTACCCAGCCGGCCCAGACTGCTCCCACTGTCACTCTGTCACTGACCTTGCTGTTGTCTCTCAGTTACCCAGCCGGCCCAGACTGCTCTCACTGTCACTCTGTCACTGACCTTGCTGTTGTCTCTCAGTTACCCAGCCGGCCCAGACTGCTCCCACTGTCACTCCGTCAGTGTCCTTGCTGTTGTCTCTCAGTTATCCAGCCGGCCCAGACTGCTCCCACTGTCACTCTGTCACTGTCCTTGCTGTTGTCTCTCAGTTACCCAGCCGGCCCAGACTGCTCCCACTGTCACTCTGTCAGTGTCCTTGCTGTTGTCTCTCAGTTACCCAGCCGGTCCAGACTGCTCCCGCTGTCACTCTGTCAGCATCCTTGCTGTTGTCTCTCAGTTACCCAGCCGGCCCAGACTGCTCCCACTGTCACTCTGTCAGTGTTCTTGCTGTTGTCTCTCAGTTACCCAGCCGGCCCAGACTGCTCCCACTGTCACTCTGTCAGTGTCCTTGCTGTTGTCTCTCAGTTACCCAGCCGGCCTAGACTGCTCCCACTGTCACTCTGTCACTGTCCTTGCTGTTGTCTCTCAGTTACCCAGCCGGCCCAGACTGCTCCCACTGTCACTCTGTCAGTGTCCTTGCTGTTGTCTCTCAGTTACCCAGCCGGTCTAGACTGCTCCCACTGTCACTCTGTCAGTGTCCTTGCAGTTGTTTCTCAGTTACCCAGCCGGTCCAGACTGCTCCCACTGTCACTCTGTCAGTGTCCTTGCTGTTGTCTCTCAGTTATCCAGCCAGCCCAGACTGCTCCCACTGTCACTCTGTCACTGTCCTTGCTGTTGTCTCTCAGTTATCCAGCCAGCCCAGACTGCCCGCCCCCATGCTGAGGTGATACAGTGTGAAGTCCACATCTGCCTGAGCTCCTCCAGGCCCATCTGCAATCACCTCCAGTGGTAGACAGCAGCCTTTTACTGATTCAGTCACGGCATTTGGTGGTTACTGATCAGAAAAGCATGTTCTTTCCATCCCTCATTGCCCAGAATCGGATGGTCGGCTTGGCCATTTGAGAGGGTAGTTGTCAGTAACCCACATTGCTGTGGGTCTGAATTCACTTGGAGGTCAGGTCAGGAGGGCAGGTTTTACCCGACTTCAGATGAGGGATGAAAATGTAATATCTCCAAATATGCAGATCATAGAAATGTGGGTGGGAGGTTGAACTGAGAGGAGGATGCACTGATCCTGCAATGCCTTTTGGAGAAGTTGAGTTTCTGGGGAAATGAATGGTAGATGCGTTATCATTTGTATCAATGCGACATTATCCACTTTGGGGGAAAGATGAGAAGGCAGACGATGATCTGAATGGCCATATGTTTGGAGAGGGGAATGTGCACCGAGACCTGGGTGCCCCGTCCACCATTCGCTGCAAGGTGTAAGCAGGCCGTTGCAGCAGGCAGGGCAGGAGGCAAATTCTCTGCCTTCAGCACGAGATGATTGGAATACAGGAGCAGCCATGCCTTGTGGCTATTATACAGGGCCTTGGTGAGGCCACATCTGGACGATTGTGTGCAGTTTTGGACTCCTCATCAGAGGAAGGATGTTCTTGCTGCAGACAGAGTGCAGCCAATGTTTACCAGATTGAATCCTGGGATGGCAGGACTGACGTAGGAGGAGAGGTTGAATCGATTAGAGTTCTATTCGCTGGAGGTCAGAAGAATGAGGAGGAATTTCAACGAAACCTGGGGAATTCTAACAGGAAGACACGGGGTAGATACAGGAAGGATCTCTCCGATGGTCTGTCTGTAGAATCAGATGTCACAAGCTGAGGATGCGGGGGAGACGATTTACGACAGAGATGATGAGAGATGTTTTCACCCAGAGAGCGCAAAACCTGTGCAATTAGTTTCCACAGCAGGTAGTTGAGGAAAAAACATTGTATAGAACATAGAACATAGAACATTACAGCACAGTACAGGCCCTTCGGCCCTCGATGTTGCGCCGACCTGTGAAACCACTCTAAAGCCCATCTACACTATTCCCTTATCATCCATATGTCTATCCAATGACCATTTGAATGCCCTTAGTGTTGGCGAGTCCACTACTGTTGCACGCAGGGCATTCCACACCCTTACTACTCTCTGAGCAAATAACCTACCTCTGACATCTGTCTTATATCTATCTCCCCTCAAGTTAAAGCTATGTCCCCTCGTGCTAGATATCACCATCCGAGGAAAAAGGCTCCCTATCCAATCCTCTGATCATCTTTTATGCCTCAATTAAGTCACCTCTGAACCTTCTTCTCTCTAAGGAAAACAGCCTCAAGTCCCTCAGCCTTTCCTCATAAGATCTTCCCTCCATAGCAGGCAACATTCTGGTAAATCTCCTCTGCACCCTTTCCAATGCTTCCACATCCTTCCTATAATGCGGCGACCAGAATTGCACGCAATACTCCAAATGCGGCCGCAACAGAGTTTTGTACTGCTGCAACATGACCTCATGGCTCTGAAACTCATTCCCTCTACCAATAAACGCTAACACACCGTACGCCTTCTTAACAACCCTCTCAACCTGGGTGGCACCTTTCAGGGATCTATGTACATGGACACCGAGATCTCTCTGCTCATCCACACCACCTTTATTCGCAGCAGTTAGATGTTTCATTTGGGACGAAGTGGATCTAATGAAAAGGGGGGAGGGGGCATTCGTATTGAGTTGGATCGTCATCCATGATCATCCTGAATGGTATAGCCAGTATGAAAGGACGACTGGGACCCTCCTGCTCCGGCTTTCTCTGGTTCTCTGTTTCTATGTAGGTACACACGCAGTGCTGTTAGGGAGGGAGTTCCAGGATTGCGTTTGAACATCAGTTGCTCCATGTTGTGTAGGTAGATGCACAGTGTCGCCAAGAAGGGAGTACCTGGACTCTTCATGGTCACCAGTCAGTTCATGTGATGTAGGTACACCCACAGTGCTGTTAGAGAGAAATTGCCAGGATTGTTATTGGACATCCGTCAGTCCATGTGGTGTAGGTACACGCACAGTGCAGTTAGATAGAGTTCTGGATTGTTATTGGACATCCATCAGTCCATGTGGTGTAGGTAGACCCACTGTGCTGTTAGAGAGAGATTTCCAGGATGGTTATTGGGCATCAGTCAGTCCATGTGGAGGTTAGTGTGTGTGTGTGTGGGGGGGGGAGGGGTTAGTGTGTTTATGGCAGTAGATTAGTGTGTGAGAATGGGTTAGTATGGGGTTACTGTGGTGGTGGGGGGGGGAGGTTAGTGAGTGTGTGGGGGGTTACTGTGTGTGTGAAGGGGGTTAATGTGTGTGTGGAAGGGTTAGTGAGTGTGTGTGGGGCGGTTAGTTGTGTGTAGGAGGTTGATGTGTGTAGGGGGGTTAGTGTGTGGGGCTTGTTAGTGCCTGTGTGTGGGGGGGGGGGGTTAGTTGTGCATGGGGAGATAGTGTGTGTAGGGGGGTTAGTTTGTGGGGGGGTGGTTTGTGTGTGTGTGTGTGGGGGGGGTAAGTGTGTGTGGGGAGTTACTGTGTGTGTGGGGTTGGTCTAGTGTGTGGGGGAGTAAGTGTGTCTGTGGGGGCGGGGTTAGTGAGTGAGTGTGGGTGCGTTTGTGGGTGTGTGGTGGGGTTATTGTGTGTGTGGGGGGGGTTTAGTGTGTGTGTGAGGGGTTTATTGTGTGTATGGGAGGGTTAGTGTGTGTCTGGTTGTGGGTTAGTGTGTGGGGGGGCTTAGTGTGTATGTGGGGGGCAGTGTGTGTTTGGGGGCTTACTGTGTGTGTGTGTGGGGGGGTTAGTGTGTGTGTGGGGGGGTTAGTGAGGGTCTGCGGGCGGTGAGCGTGTGTGTGTGGGTGGGGGGGGGTTACTGTGTGTGTGTGGGGTGGTTAGTGTGTGTTGGGGGGTTACTGTATGCGTGAGGGGGGTTAGTGTGAGTGTGGGGTGTGGTTAGTGTGTCTTGGGGGGTAGTTGTGTGGGGGGTTAGTGTGTGCGTCTGGGGGTTTGGTGTGTGTGTGGGGTGGTTTGTGTGTGTTGGGGGGTTACTGTGTGCGTGAGGGGGGTTAGTGTGAGTGTGGGGTGTGGTGAGTTTGTCTTGGGGGGTAGTTGTGTGGGGGGTTAGTGTGTGCGTCTGGGGGTTTGGTGTGTGTGTGGGGTGGTTAGTGTGTGTGTGTGGGTGGTTCAGTGGGTGTGTGGGGGGGTAGTGTGTGTGGCGGGTTAGTATATGTGTGCGGGGAGTTAATGTGTGTAGGGGGTTAGTGTGTGGGGGTTTTAGTGCGTGTGTGTGTGGGGGGGGGTTAGTTGTGTGTGGGGTTAATCTGTGGGGGGTGTTAGTGCGTGTGTGTGTGTGGGGGGGGTCGTTGCGTGTGGGTGTGGGGGGGGGTCTAGTGTGTTGGGCAGTTAGTGTGTGTGGGGGGGGTTAGTGTGTGTGGGGGGCGTTTAGTGTGTGTGAGGGGGGTTTAGTGCTTATGTGGGCGGTGTTGTGAGTGTGTGTGGGGGGGGGTTGAGTGTGTGTGGTGGTTCAGTGTGTGTGTGGGGTGGGGTTAGTGGGTCTGGGGTTTGGTTAGTGTGTGTTTGGGGGATCGTCTGTGTGTGGGGGGGGTTCGAGTGTGTGTGGGGGGGGTTAGAGTGTGTGTGGGGGGGTTAGTGTGTGTGAAGGGGGTTAGTATGTGTGGGGTGGTTAGTGTGTGTGGGGAGGGTTAGTGTGTGCGTGTGTGGGAGTTTGTGTGTGTGGGGGTGGTTTGTGTGTGTGGGGGGTTGTTTACTGGGTGTGTGGGGAGGTTAGTGTGTGTGGGGGTTAGTATATGTGTGTT
Source organism: Scyliorhinus torazame (assembly GCF_047496885.1). Classification (NCBI taxonomy): domain Eukaryota; kingdom Metazoa; phylum Chordata; class Chondrichthyes; order Carcharhiniformes; family Scyliorhinidae; genus Scyliorhinus; species Scyliorhinus torazame. Next base: position 129,516 of record NW_027307805.1, on the reverse strand, counting down.
GGGGGTTAATGTGTGTGTGGGGGGGTTAGTGTGTGTGTGCTGGGTGTATTGTGTGTGTGGGACTTTAGTGCGTGTGTTGGTTGGTTAGTTGTGTGTCGGGCGGTTAGTTGTGTGTGGGGGATTTAGTGTGTGTCGGGGGTCAATGTGTGGGGTTTAGTGTGTGTGTGTGTATGGGGGGTAGTGTGTGTGGTGGGTTTGTGTGTGTGGGGGGGTTAGTGTGTGTCTGGGGGAGTTTGTGTGTGTGTTGTGGGGTTAGTGTGTGTGTGGTTGTGGTTAGCGTGTTTGGGGGTTAGTGTGTGTGTTAGGGGTTAGTTGTGTGTAGGGGCCAGTGTGTGGGGGGTTAGTGTGTGTGGGGTGGTTAGTGTGTGTTGGGGATGTTAGAGTGTGGGGGTTATTGTGTGTGGGGGGTCTAGTGTGTGGGGGAGTTAATGTGTGTGTGTGGGGGGGTTAGTGTGTGTATATGGGATGGATTGGTGTGTGTGGGGGGTTAGTGTGTGTGTCGGGGGTTACTATGTTTGGGGGTTAGTGTGTGTGTGGGGGGGAGTTAGTGAGTGTGTCGACGGTGGTTAGCGTGTGTGTGGGGTGTGTTTAGTGTGTATGTGGTGGTGTTTAGCGTGTGTGGGGTGTTAGTGTGTGTGAAGGGGGTTAGTTCGTGTGTGTGGGTGCGTTTGTGGGTGTGTGAGGGGGTTACTATGTGTGTGGGGGGGTTAGTGTGGTGGGGGGTGGTTTGTGTGTGTGGGTGGTTTAGTGGGTGTGTGGGGAGTGTTAGTGTGAGTGGGGGGTAAGTATATGTGTGTGGGGGGTTAATGTGTGTGGGGGGAGTAGTGTGTGTGGGAGGAGGGGTTTGTGTGTGCATGTGGTGGGGGGGATTTAGTGCGTGTGTTGGTTGGTTAGTTGTGTATAGGGGGATAGTTGTGTGTGGGGGGTTTAGTGTGTGTAGGGGGGTCAGTGTGTGGGGGTTAGTGTGCGTGGGGTTGGTTAGTGTGTGTTGGGGGTTTACTGTGTGCGTGAGGGTGGTTAGCGTGTGTGGGGTGGGTTCGTGTGTGTTAGGGGGGTAGTTGTGTGGGGGTTAGTGTGTGCGTCTGGATGGTTAGTGTGTGTGAGGGGTGGTTAGTGTGTGTGTGTGTGTGTGGTTTAGTGCGTGTGTCGGGGGGTTAGTGTGTGTGGGGGTTAATGTGTGTGTGGGTGGGGGGTTAGTGTCTGTGTAGGGGGTTTATTGTGTGTAGGAGGTTAGTGTGTGGGGGTGTTAGTACGTGTGTGTATGTGGGGGGGGTAGTTGTGTGTGGGGTTAGTGTGTGTAGGGGGTGTTAGAGTGTGTGGGGGGTTATTGTGTGTGGGGGATGAGTGTGTGTGTGCGGGGGGTTAGTGTCTGTGGGGGGGGTTAGTGTGTGTGTGTGGGTGTGGGTTTGTGTGTGTGGGGGGGTGTTAGTGTGAATGCGGGTGATCAGTGTGTGTGTCGGTGGTTACGGTGTGTGGGTGGGGATGGTGTTAGTGAGTGTGTGTGGGTGCGTTTGTGGGTGTGTGGGGTGGTTACTGTGTGTGGGGGTGGTTAGTGTGTGTGATGTGGGTTTAGTGTGTGTGAGGGGGGTTAGTTTCTGTGGGGGGATATTGTGTGTGTGGGGGGAGCGGTTAGAGTGTATACGGGGTAGGGGTTAATGTGTGTGGGGGTGGTTAGTGTGTGTGTGGGGTTAGTGTGCGTGGGGGGATTAGTGTATATGTGTTGGGGGTTTAGTGTTTGTGGGGGGGTCAGTATGTGTGGGTTGTTAGTGTGTGCGTGGGGGGGTTAGTGTGTTTGTGGGGGGGGGGTTAGTGTGTGGGGAGGGCTTAGTGTGTGTGTGGGAGGTTAGTGAGTGGATGGGGGGTAGTGTTTGTGGCGGTGTTAGTGTGTGTGGGAGGTGAGTGTGTGTGTGGGGGCGGTTAGTGTGTGTGATGGGGGTTTAATGTGTGGGGGGGGTTAGTGTGTGTGGGGGGGATCGGTTAGAGTTTGTATGGGGTAGGGGTTAATGTGTATGGGGGTGGTTAGTGTGGGGGTGGGGGTTAGTGCGTGTGGGGGGGATTAGTGTGTGTGGGACGGTTAGTGTGTGTGTGTGAGGGGCGGTTAGTGTGTGTGGGGGGGGTTAGTGAGTGTGGGGTGATTAGTGTGTGTGTGTGGGGGGGGGGTTACTGCGTGTTTGGGGGTTAGTGTGTGGGGGAGGTTAGTTTGTGGGTGGGGGGTAGTTTATCTGTGGGGGGTTAGTGTTATTGGGGGTGTTTAGTGTGTGTGTGATGATTTAGTGCGTGTTTGTGGGTGTTGATGTGTGGGGGTGTTAGTTCGTATATGTGGGGGGGGTAGTTGTTTGTGGGGAGTTAATGTGTGTGTGGGGTGGGTCTAGTGTGTGGGGGAGTTAGCGTGTCTGTGGGGGTGGGGTTAGTGAGTAAGTGTGCGGACGTTTATGGGTGTGTGTGTGTGTGGGGGGGTTATGGTGTGTGAGGCGGGTTTAGTATGTGTGTGAGGGAGGTTAGTGTGTGGGGGGTTAGTGTGTGTGTGGTTGTGGGTTAGTATATTTGTGAGGGGTTAGCGTGTATGTGGGGGGGTTAGTGTGTGTGTGGGGCTAGTGTGTGTGTGTGGGTTAGTGTGTGTGTGGGGCTAGTGTGTGTGTGTGGGTTAGTGTGTGTGTGGGGGTTAGTGTGTGTGTGGGGGGTTAGTGTGTGTGTGTGGGGGTGGGAATTAGTGTGTATGTGGGGGGGGGTTAGTGTATGTGGGTGGTATGTGTGTGGGGGTGTTAGTGTGCGTGTGGGGGGGTTTGTGTGTGGGGGTGTTAGTGTCTCTGTGGGGTCGTTAGCATGTGGGAGGGGGTTTAGTGAGTGTGTGGTGGTGGTTAGCGTGTGTAGGGGTTAGTGTGTGTGGAGGTGGGGTTAGTTAGTGTCTGTGGGTGCGTTTGTGGGCGTGTGGGGGGTTAGTGAGTGTGGGGTGATTAGTGTGTGTGTGGGGGGGGGTTACTGCGTGTTTATCGGGTTTGTGTGTGTGGGGGGTTAGTGTGTGTGGGGGAGAGTTAGTGTGTGTGGGAGGGTTAGTGTGTGTGTGGGGGGTTTAGTGTGTGGGGGAGGTTAGTGTGTGGGGGGGGTAGTTTATCTGTGGGGGGTTAGTGTTATTGGGGGTGTTTAGTGTGTGTGAGGGTTTAGTGCGTGTTTGTGGGTGTTGATGTGTGGGGGGTGTTAGTTTGTATCTATGGGGGGCTAGTTGTGTGTGGGGAGATAGTGTGTGGGGTCGGTGGTTCGTGTGTGTGTGTGGGGGGGTAAGTGTTTGTGGGGTGTTAATGTGTCTGTGGGGTGGGTCTAGTGTGTGGGGGAGTTAGCGTGTCTGTGGGGGTGGGGCTAGTGAGTATGTGTGCGTGTGTTTGTGGGTGTGGGGGTGTGTGTGGGGGGGTTATGGTGTGTGAGGGGGGTTAGTGTATGTGTGGTTGTGGGTTAGTGTATGTGTGGGGGTTTACTGTGTGTGTGGGGGCTAGTGTGTATGTGGGGGGGGTTAGAGTGTGTGTCGGGGGTTACTATGTTTGTGGGTTAGTGTGTGTGTGGGGGAGTTAGTGAGTGTGTCGACGGTGGTTAGCGTGTGTGTGGGGCGGGTGTTTAGTGTGTATGTGGTGGTGGTTAGCGTGTGTGGGGTGTTAGTGTGTGTGGGGGGGGTTAGTTCGTGTGTGTGGGTGCGTTTGTGGGTGTGTGAGGGGGTTACTATGTGTGTGGGGGGGTTAGTGTGTGTGGGGGGTGGTTAGTGTGTGTGGGTGGTTTATGGGTGTGTGGGGGGGTTAGTGTGAGTGGGGGGTAAGTATATGTGTGTGGGGGTTTAATGTGTGTGGGGGGCGTAGTGTGTGTTGGGGGGTTATTCTGTGTGTGGGAAGAGGGGTTAGTGCGTGCGTGTGGTGGGGGGGCGTTAGTGCGTGTGTTGGTTGGTTAGTTGTGTGTGGGGGGTTTAGTGTGTGTAGGGGGGTCAGTGTGTGGGGGGTTAGTGTGCGTGGGGGTGGATAGTGTGTGTTGGGGGTTTATTGTGTGCGTGAGGGGGGTTAGTGTGTGTGGGGTGGGTTCGTGTGTGTTAGGGGGGTAGTTGTGTGGGGGGTTAGCGTGTGCGTCTGGATGGTTAGTGTGTGTGAGGGGTGGTTAGTGTGTGTGTGTGTGTGGTTTAGGGCGTGTGTCGGGGGTTAGTGTGTGTGGGGGTTAATGTGTGTGTGGGTGGGGATTTAGTGCCTGTGTCGGGGGTTTATTGTGTGTAGGGGGTTAGTGTGTGGGGGTGGTTAGTGTGGGGGTGGGGGTTAGTGTATGTGGGGGGGATGAGTGTGTATGTGTTGGGGGATTAGTGTTTGTGGGGGGGTTTGTGTGTGTGGGGGGTGTTAGCGTGTGGGGTGGTTAGTGTGTGCATGGGGGGGGTTGTTTTTGTGCGGGGGTTAGTGTGTGTGGGGAGCGGGTAGTGTGTGTGTGGGGGGGTTAGTGTGTGTGGGGGCTTACTGTGTGTGTGTGTGTGAGGGCGGTGAGTGTGTGGTGGGGGTTAGCGTGTGTAAGGGTTAGTGCGTGTGGAGGTGGGGTTAGTTAGTGTGTGTGGGTGCGTTTGTGGGTGAGTGAGGCGGGTACTGTGTGTGTGGGGGTTAGTGTGTGTGTGGGGCGTTTAGTGTGTCTTAGTGTGTGTGGGGTTGTTAGTGTGTGCATGGGGGGGTTAGTGTGTTTGTGCGGGGGTTAGTGTGTGTGGAGAGCTTAGTGTGCGTGGGAGGTTAGTGAGTGGATGGGGGTTAGTGTGTGTGTGTTGTGTTATTGTGTGTGGGGGGGATCGGATAGAGTCTGTATGGGGTTGGGGTTAATGTGTGTGGGGGTGGTTAGTGTGGGGGTGGGGGTTAGTGTATGTGGGGGAGATGAGTGTGTATGTGTTGGGGGATTAGTGTGTGTGGCGGTGTTAGTGTGTGTGGGAGGTTAGTGTGTGTGTGGGGGTTAGTGTGTGTGTGTTGTGTTATTGTGTGTGGGGGGGATCGGTTAGAGTCTGTATGGGGTTGGGGTTAATGTGTGTGGGGGTGGTTAGTGTGGGGGTGGGGGTTAGTGTATGTGGGGGGGATGAGTGTGTATGTGTTGGGGGATTAGTGTTTGTGGGGGGGTTTGTGTGTGTGGGGGTGTTAGTGTGTGGGGTGGTTAGTGTGTGCATGGGGGGGTTGTTTTTGTGCGGGGGTTAGTGTGTGTGGGGAGCGGTTAGTGTGTGTGTGGGGGGGTTTGTGTGTGTGGGGGCTTACTGTGTGTGTGTGTGTGAGGGCGGTGAGTGTGTGGTGGGCGTTAGCGTGTGTAAGGGTTAGTGCGTGTGGAGGTGGGGTTAGTTATTGTGTGTGGGTGCGTTTGTGGGTGTGTGAGGCGGGTACTGTGTGTGTGGGGGTTAGTGTGTGTGGAGGTGGGGTTAGTTAGTGTGTGTGGGTGCGTTTGTGGGTGAGTGAGGCGGGTACTGTGTGTGTGGGGGTTAGTGTGTGTGTGGGGCGTTTAGTGTGTGTGGGGTTGTTAGTGTGTGCATGGGGGGGTTAGTGTGTTTGTGCGGGGGTTAGTGTGTGTGGAGAGCTTAGTGTGCGTGGGAGGTTAGTGAGTGGATGGGGGTTAGTGTGTGTGTGTTGTGTTATTGTGTGTGGGGGGGATCGGTTAGAGTCTGTATGGGGTTGGGGTTAATGTGTGTGGGGGTGGTTAGTGTGGGGGTGGGGGTTAGTGTATGTGGGGGGGATGAGTGTGTATGTTTTGGGGGATTAGTGTGTGTGGCGGTGTTAGTGTGTGTGGGAGGTTAGTGTGTGTGTGGGGGTTAGTGTGTGTGTGTTGTGTTATTGTGTGTGGGGGGGATCGGTTAGAGTCTGTATGGGGTTGGGGTTAATGTGTGTGGGGGTGGTTAGTGTGGGGGTGGGGGTTAGTGTATGTGGGGGGGATGAGTGTGTATGTGTTGGGGGATTAGTGTTTGTGGGGGGGTTTGTGTGTGTGGGGGGTGTTAGTGTGTGGGGTGGTTAGTGTGTGCATGGGGGGGTTGTTTTTGTGCGGGGGTTAGTGTGTGTGGGGAGCGGTTAGTGTGTGTGGAGAGCTTAGTGTGCGTGGGAGGTTAGTGAGTGGATGGGGGTTAGTGTGTGTGTGTTGTGTTATTGTGTGTGGGGGGGATCGGTTAGAGTATGTATGGGGTTGGGGTTAATGTGTGTGGGGGTGGTTAGTGTGGGGGTGGGGGTTAGTGTATGTGGGGGGGATGAGTGTGTATGTGTTGGGGGATTAGTGTGTGTGGCGGTGTTAGTGTGTGTGGGAGGTTAGTGTGTGTGTGGGGGTTAGTGTGTGTGTGTTGTGTTATTGTGTGTGGGGGGGATCGGTTAGAGTCTGTATGGGGTTGGGGTTAATGTGTGTGGGGGTGGTTAGTGTGGGGGTGGGGGTTAGTGTATGTGGGGGGGATGAGTGTGTATGTGTTGGGGGATTAGTGTTTGTGGGGGGGTTTGTGTGTGTGGGGGGTGTTAGTGTGTGGGGTGGTTAGTGTGTGCATGGGGGGGTTGTTTTTGTGCGGGGGTTAGTGTGTGTGGGGAGCGGTTAGTGTGTGTGTGGGGGGGTTAGTGTGTGTGGGGGCTTGCTGTGTGTGTGTGTGTGAGGGCGGTGAGTGTGTGGTGGGGGTTAGCGTGTGTAAGGGTTAGTGCGTGTGGAGGTGGAGTTAGTTAGTGTGTGTGGGTGCGTTTGTGGGTGTGTGAGGCGGGTACTGTGTGTGTGGGGGTTAGTGTGTGTGTGGGGCATTTAGTGTGTGTGGGTGGGTCTTAGTGTGTGTGGGGTTGTTAGTGTGTGCATGGGGGGGTTAGTGTGTTTGTGCGGGGGTTAGTGTGTGTGGGGAGGGCTTAGTGTGTGTGTGGGAGGTTAGTGTGTGGGTGGTGGGGGTTAGCGTGTGTGTGGTGTGTTTAGTGTGTGTGTGCTGGTGGTTAGCGTGTGTGGGGGGTTAATGTGTGGGTGGGGGTGGGGTTAGAAAGTGTGTGTGGGTGTGCGTGTGGGGTGGGGGATTATGGTGTGTGAGGTTTGTTTAATATGTGTGTGACGGAGGTTAGCATGTGGGGGGTGGAGTTAGTGTGCGTGGGAGGGTTAGTGTGTGTGTGTGTGAGGGGCGGTTAGTGTGTGTGGGGGGGTTAATGATTGTGGGGTGATTAGTGTGTGTGTGTGGGGTGGGGGTTACTGCGTGTTTGGGGGGTTAGTGTGTGTGGGGGATTATTGTGTGTGTGTGAGGGGCGGTTAGTGTGTGTGGGGGTTAATGATTGTGGGGTGATTAGTGTGTGTGTGTGTGGGGTGGGGGTTACTGCGTGTTTGGGGGGTTAGTGTGTGTGGGGGATTATTGTGTGTGTGTGAGGGGTGGTTAGTGTGTGTGGGGGTGTTAGTGAGTGTGGGGTGATTAGTGTGTGTGTGGGGGGGTTACTGTGTGTTTGGGGGGGTTAGTGTGTGTGGGGGAGAGTTAGTGTGTGTGGGAGTGTTAGTGTGTGTGTGGGGGGGTTACTGTGAGTGTGTGAGGGGGGGCTTAGTGTGTTTGTAGGGGGGTTAGTGTGTGTGTGGAGGGGGGGGTTAGTGTGTGGGGGAGGTGAGTGTGTGGGTGGGGGGTAGTTTATCTGTGGGGGGGTTAGTGTTATTGGGGGTGTTTAGTGTGTGTGTGGGGTTAGCGCGTGTTTGTGGGTGTTGATGTGTGGGGGGTGTTAGTTCGTATCTGTGGGGGGCTAGTTGTGTGTGGGGAGATAGTGTGTGGGGTCGGTGGTTCGTGTGTGTGTGGGGGGGGGTAAGTGTTTGTGGGGTGTCAATGTGTCTGTGGGGTTGGGGTTAGTGAGTATGTGTGCGTGCATTTGTGGGTGTGGGTGTGTGTGTGGGGGGGGTTATGGCGTGTGAGGGGGGTTTAGTATATGTGTGAGGGAGGTTAGTGTGTGTGTGGGGGATTAGCGTGTATGTGGGGGGGTTAGTGTGTGGGGGGGGCTTACTGTGTGTGTGGGGTTGGTGTGTGTGTGGGGGGTTAGTGTGTGTGTGTGGGGTTAGTGTGTGTGGGGGGGGTTAGTGTGTGTGTGGGGGATTACTGTGAGTGGGGGTGTTAGTGTGTGTGTGTGTGTGAGGGCGGTGAGTGTGTGTGTGGGGGGGGGGTTGTGTGTGTGGGGGGTTAGTGACTGTGTGGGGTCGTTAGCATGTGGGAGTGGGTTTAGTGAGTGTGTGGTGGTGGTTAGCGTGTGTAGGTGTTAGTGTGTGTGGCGGTGGGGTTAGTTTGTGTGTGTGGGTGCGTTTGTGGGTGTGTGAGGCGGGTACTGTGTGTGTGAGGGTTAGTGTGTGTGTGGGGCGTTTAGTGTGTGTGGGGGTGGTTAGTGTGTGTGAGAGGGGTTTAGTGTGTATATGGGGGTATTAGTGAGTTTGTGGGGGAGGGGGGAGTGTGTGGGGGGGTTTAGTGTGTGTGTGGGGGGGTGTTAGTGTGGTTGTGGGGTTAGTGTGTGTGGGAGGCTTAGTGCGTGGGTGGGGAGGCTAGTTTGTGTGTGGGGGGTTTAGTGTGTGGGCGGATGGATTAGTGTGTGGGAGGGGGTTTAGTGTGTGTGGGGGTTAGTGTTATTGGGGGTGTTTAGTGTGTGTGTGACGGGGGTTAGAGTGTGTGGAGCGGTTTGTGCGTGTGTGTGGGGGTTAGTTGTGTGTGGGTGTGTTAGTGTGTGTAGGGGGTTAGTGTGTGGGGGGTGCTAGTGCGTATGTTTGGGGGTTAGTCGTGTGTGGGGTTAGTGTTTGTAGGTGGTGTTCAACTGTGGGGGGTTATTGTGTGTGCGTGTGAGGTCAAGTGTGTGGGGGACTTAGTGTTTGTATGAGGGTCGGGTTAGTGAGTGTGTGTGGGGGATAGTGTGCGTGTCGGATGTTATTGTGTGTGTGGGTTTGTGTGGGTGGGGGGTTAGTGAGTGTGTCGAGGGTTACTGTGTGTGGGGGGTTAGTGTGTGTGTGTGTGGGGGGGGTTAGTGAGTGCGTGTGGGGTTTACTGTGTGAGGGGGATTAGTGTGTGTGTGGGAGTGGTTAACGTGTGTGGGGGAGTGTTTAGTGTGTATGTTGTGGTGGTTAGCGTATGTGGCGGGTTAGTGTGTGTGGGGGCTGTGATTGTGTGTGGGGGAGTCAACGTGTGTTCGGGGGTTAGTGTGTCTGGGGGGTTAGTGTGTGTGTTGGCTCTTTGTGTTGGTGAGGGGGGTTAGTATGTGTGAGGGGGTTAGTGTGTGTGGGGGGTTAGTGTGTGTAATTTGGGGAGGTTAGTGTCTGAGGGGCGTCATTGTGTATGTGGAGGGGTTAGTGAGCGTGTGTGGGGGGGGTAGTGTGTGTGAGGGTTGTTAGTGTCTCTGGGGGGGTAAGTGTGTGTAGTGGTGGGGTTAGTGTGTGTGAGTGTGTGGGGCGGGGGTTAGTGTGTGTGTGTGTTGGTGGGGAGTTAGTGTGTGTGGGTTGTTAGTGTGTGTGTGGGTGGGGGGTCGGAGTGTGTGCGGGGAGGGGTCAGTGGGTGTATGGGGGTTTAGTGCGCATGCGGGGTGTTACTGTGTGTGTGGGGGGGTTAGTGTGTGTGGGGTGGGGGTTTCGTGTGTGTGTGTGGGGGTTAATGTGTGTGTGGGGGGTTAGCGTGTGTGTAGGGGTTAGTGTCTGTATGGGGTTAGTGTGTGTGTGGGTGTGTAAGTGTGTGGGTGGGAGTGTTCGTGTGTGCCTGTGGGGGTTAGTGAGCGTGGGAGGAGTAGTGTGTGTGGGGGTGATTAGTGTGTGTGTGTGGGAGGGTTAGTATGTGTGTGGGGGCTAAGTGTGTGTTAGTGGGGTGTTAGTGTGTGTGTGTGGGATGGTTAGTGGGTGTGGGAGGGTTAGTGTGTGTGGGGGTAATTGGTGTGTGTGGGGAAGATTGATGTGTGTGAGGGTTAGTGCGCGTGTGGGAGGGTTAGTGTGTGTGTGGGGGTGATTCGTGTGTGTGTGGGAAGATTAATGTGTGTGAGGGTTAGTGCACGTGTGGGAGGGTTAGTGTGTGTGTGTGTGGGTGTTTAGTGTGTGTGTGGGAAGATTCATGTGTGTGAGGGATAGTGCGCGTGTGGGGGGGTTAGTGTGTGTGGGGGGAGTTGGTGTGTGTGTGGGGTGGTGGTTAATGTGCGCGTGGGGGTTTGGTGCGTGTGTTGGGGTTAGTGTGTGTGGGGGGATAGTGTTTGTACTGGGGTCAGTGTGTGTGAGGGATTAGTGTGTGTGCATGGGGATTAATGTGTGATGGGGGTTAGTGTGTGTGAGGGGGTTAGTGTGTGCGGGGGGGGGGTTATTGCGTGTATGGGACGGAGGTTAATGTGAGTCGGTGGGTGTTAGTGTGTGTGGGGTTAGTGTGTGTGAGGGGGGTCAGTGAGTGTGAGGGTAGTTAGTGTGTGTATGGGAGGTTAATGTGTGTGTCAGGGGAGTTAGTGTGTGTGTGAGAGTGGTTAGTGTGTTTGAGGGGGATGAGTGTGTGCGGGGGTAGATTAGTGTCTGTGGGCTTCAGTGTGTGTGGGGTTGGTTAGTGTGTGGGGGTTAGTATATCTAGGGGGGTAAGTGAGTGTGGGGGTGGGGTTAGTGTGTGTGAGTGTGTGCGGGTGGGGTTGTATGTGTCGGGGGGTAGTGTGTGTGTGAGGGGTGTTCGTGTGTGTGGGGGAGTTAGTGTGTGTGAGGGGGGTTAGTGTGTGTGTGTCTGGCGTGGTTAGTGTGTGTGTGTGTGTGTGGGGGGGTTGTCTGAGTGAGGGGGGTTAGTGTGTGTGCGGGGGTTAGTGTGTGTGAGGTGGTTTTGTGTGTGTTGGTGGGGTGTTAATGTGTGTGCGTGGGAGGGTTAGTGTGTGTGTGGGTGTTGGTGTCTGTATGGAATTACTGTGTGTGTGGGGGTAGGTTAGTGTATGTGGGGCGTCAGTGTGTGTGTGGGTGGTTCGTGTGTGGGGGGGATTTAGTATGTCTGGGGGGGAAAAGTGTGTGTGGGGTTGGGGTTAGTGTGTGTGAGTGTGTGTGGAAGGGTTAGTGTGTGTGTGTGGTGGGGTTAATGTGTGTGTGAGGGGTGTTAGTTTTTGTGGGGCGCTTAGTGTGTGTGAGGAGTTTAGTGCGTGTGTCTCGGGTTAGTGTGTGTGTTAGGGGGTGTTGTGTGTGTTTTTGGGGTGTTAGTGTGTATGTGGGAGGGTTAGAGTGTGTGTGGGGGGTTGGGTGTGTATGGGAGGGTTAGTCTGTGTGTGAGTGCTAGATTCTGTATGGGGTTACTGTCTGTGTGGGGGTGTTAGTGTGTGGGTGGGAGTGTTAGTGTGTGCCTGTGGGTGTTAGTGAGCATGGGAGTGTTAGTGTGTGTGGGGGTGATTAGTGTGTGTGTGTGGGAGGGTTAGTGTGTGTGTGTGGAGGGGCTAAGTGTGTGTTAGTGGGGTGTTATGGTGTGTGTGTGGGATTGTTAGTGGGCGTGGGAGGGTTAGTGTGTGGGGGGGGTGATTGGTGTGTGTGTGGGAGGGTTATAGTGTGGGCGGGGTCTTAGTGTGTGTTAGTGGGGTGTTAGTGTGTGTGCGGGATGGTTAGTGGATGTGGGAGGGTTAGTGTGTGTGGGGAAGGTTAATGTGTGGGAGGGGGTAGAGTGTCTGGGATTACGTGTCTGTGGGTGTGGGGATAGAGTGTGTGAGTGTGTGTGGGGGGGTTAGTGTGTGTGTGGGTGAGTTAGTGTGTGTGTGTTGGTGGGGAGTTAGTGTGTGGGTGAGTGGTTCGTGTGTGTGGGAGGGTTAGTGTCTAGGGGGGCTAAGAGTGTGTTATTGGGGTGTTAGTATGTGTGAGGGGAGTTAATGTGTGTTGGTGGGGTGTTAGTGTGTGTGTGGTTGGTTAGTGAGTGTGTGGGGGGGTCAGTGTCTGTGTGTAGGGAGATTAGTGTGTGTGTAAGGGGAGTTAGTGTGTGTGTGAGAGGGGTTAGTGTGTGTGAGGGGGATTAGAGTGTGTGTGGGAGTCCGTTAGTGTCTGTTGGGCGTCAGTGTCTGTGGGGTTGTTTATTGTGTGGGGGGTTAGTATGTCTGGGGGGGTAAGTGTGTGTGGGGGTGGGGTTAGTGTGTGTGAGTGTGTGTGGGGGTTGGGGGGTTGTTTGGGTGGGCGGGGGTTAGTCTGTATGAGGGGTGTTAATGTGTGTGGGGGAGTTAGTGTGTGTGTGAGGGGGGTTAGTGTGTGTTTGTCTGGTGTGGCTATTGTGTGTGTGGGTGGGGGTTTAGTGTGTGTGCGGGGGTCAGTGTGTGTGTGAGGTGGTTTTGTGTGTGTTGGTGGGGTGTTAATGTGTGTGTGTGTGGGAGGGTTAGAGTATGTGTGGGGGTTAGTGATCGTATAGGAGGATTAGTGTGTGTGTGGGAGTTAGTGTCTGTATGGGGTTAGTGTGTGTGTGGGGGTATTAATGTGTGGTTGGGAGGGTTAGTGTGTGCCTGTGGGGATTAGTGTGCGTTGGATGGTTGGCGTGTGTGGGGGTGATTAGTGTTTTTGTGTTGGAGGGTTAGTGTGTGTGGGGCTAAGTGTGTGTTAGTGAGGTGTTAGTGAGTGTGTGTGGGATGGTTAGTGTGTGTGGGAGGATTAGTGTGTGTGGGGGGGTTAGTGTGTGTGAGGGTTAGTGCTTGTGTGGGGGGTTAGTGTGTGTGGGGGGGTTGGTGTTTGTGGGGGTGGTTAGTTTGTGTGGGGTAGGTTAGTGTGTGGGGGCTAGAGTGTCTGGGGGTAAGTGTCTGTGGGCGTGGGGATAGTGCGTGTGAGTGTGTGCGGGGGTTAGTGTGTGTGTGGGGGGTTAGTGTATGTGTGTTTGTGGGGTGATAGTGTGTGTGTGAGGGGAGTTAGTGTGTGTTGGTGGGGAGCTAGTGTGTGTGGGTGGTTAGTGTGTGTGTGGGAGGGTTAGTGTGTGGGGGGGCTAAGTGTGTGTTAATGGGGTGTTAGTGTGTGTGTGGGGGTTAGTGTATGTGTGTTTGTGGGGTGATAGTGTGTGTGTGAGGGGGGTTAGTGTGTATTGGTGGGGAGTTAGTGTGTGTGTGGGTGGTTAGTGTGTGTGTGGGAGGGTTAGTGTGTGGGGGGGGGCTAAGTGTGTGTTAATGGGGTGTTAGTGTGTGTGTGAGGTGGGTTAGTGTGTGCTGGGGGGAGTTAGTGTGTGTGTGGGTGGTTAATGTGTGTGGGAGGGGGTGCGTGATTGTGGGTGGGTTAGTGTATGTGTGGGGATATTAATGTGTGTGGAGGGGGGTCACTATGTGTGGGGGCGTTGGTTTGTGTGGGGGGTTAGTTTGTGCGTGTTGGTGGGGTGTTACTGTGTGTGTGAGGGGGGTTAGTATGTGTTGGTGGGGGGTTAGTGTGTGTGTTTTGGTGGGATGTTAGTGTGTGTGGGGGGGGGTTAGTGTGTGCTGGTGGGGGGTTAGTGTGTATGTGGGGGGTGTCAGTGTGTGCGTGTGTGGGGTAGTGTGTGTGTGTGTGTGTGTGCGGGGGATGTGTGAGTGCGTGTGTGTGGGTGTTAGTGTGTGTGCATTCGGGGTCGAAGTGTATGCGGGGCGGTTAGTGTGTGTGTGGGCGGATAAGTGTATGTGTGGGGGTGTTAGTGCGTGTGGGGGGGTGTAAGTGTGTGTTAGTGGGTTGTTAGTGTCTGAGTGAGGGGGGTAGTGTGTGCTGGTCGGGAGTTAGTGTGTGTGTGAGTGGTTAGCGTGTGTGGGGGTGTCAGTGTGTGTGTGGGGGGTAGTGTGTGTGTGGGGGCGGGGTGTGTTAGTGTGTGTGGGGGCAGTGTGTGTGTATTCGGGGACTTAGTGTGTGTGGGGCGGTTAGTGAGTGTGTGGGGGGCGGGTGGTTTGTATGTGTGTGTTGGGGTGTCAGTGTGTGCATTGGGGGGTTAGAGTGTGTGGTTGGGGGGTAAGTGTGTGTGTGGGCGTGTTAGAGTATGTGTGGGGGTGTCAGTGCGTGTGGGGGGTGTCAGTGTGTGGGGGGCGTCAGTGTGTGTGGGGGGTTAGTGTGTATGGGGTGGCGGTTTAGTGTTTGTGTGGGGGGAGGGGGTCAGTGTGTGTGGGGGGCTTTAGAGTGTGTGTGGGTGTGTTAGTGTGTGTGTGTGGAGTGGGGTCAGTGTGTGTGTGGGGGGTAAGTGTGTGTGAGGGGGGTCAGTGTGTGTGTGTGGGGGGGTCAGTGTGTGTGTGGGTGGGGGGGGTAGTGTGTGTGTGGGGGGAGTTAGTGTGTGTGAGGGGGTTAGTGTGTGTGGGGTATTAGTGTCTCTGAGGAGGGGTTGCGTGTGTGTGAGGTGGGTTAGTGTATGTGTTTTGGAGAGGTTAATGTCTGTGGGGCGTCAGTCTGTGTGTGGGGGGTTAGTGTGCGTGTGAGGGGGGTTAGTGTGCGTGTGTGTGTGTGGGGGGGTTAGTGTGAGTGTGTGTGCGGGGGTGGTTAATGTGTGTGAGGGAGTTAGTGTGTGTGTGTCTGGCGTGGTTAGTGTGTGTGTGTGTGGGGGGTTGTCTGAGTGAGGGGGGGTTAGTGTGTGTGCGCGGGTTAGTGTGTGTGAGGTGGTTTTGTGTGTGTTGGTGGGGTGTTAATGTGTGTGCGTGGGAGGGTTAGTGTGTGTGTGGGTGTTAGTGAGCGTATGGGAGGATTAGTGTGTGTGTGGGAGTTAGTGTCTGTATGGGGTTAGTGTGTGTTTGGGGGTTAGTGAGCGTATGGGAGGATTAGTGTGTGTGTGGGAGTTAGTGTCTGTATGGGGTTAGTGTGTGTGTGGGGGTATTAATGTGTGGTTGGGAGGGTTAGTGTGTGCCTGTGGGGGTTAGTGTGCGTTGGATGGTTAGCGTGTGTGGGGGTGATTAATGTTTGTGTGTTGGATATGAGTGTGTGTGGGGCTAAGTGTGTGTTAGTGAGGTGTTAGTGAGTGCGTGTGGGATGGTTAGTGTGTGTGGGAGGATTAGTGTGTGTGGGGGGGGGGGTTAGTGTGTGTGCGGGTTAGTGCTTGTGTGAGGGGTTAGTGTGTGTGGGGGGGGTTGGTGTGTGTGGGGGTGGTTAGATTGTGTGGGGTAGGTTAGTGTGTGGGGGCTAGAGTGTCTGGGGGTAAGTGTCTGTGGGGGTGGGGATAGTGTGTGTGAGTGTGTGCGGGGGTTAGTGTATATGTGTTTGTGGGGTGATAGTGTGTGTGTGAGGGGGGTTAGTATGTGTTGGTGGGGAGTTAGTGTGTGTGTGGGTGGTTAGTGTGTGTGGGAGGGTTAGTGTGTGGGGGGGCTAAGTGAGTGTTAATGGGGTGTTAGTGTGTGTGTGAGGTGGGTTAGTGTGTGCTGGGGGGAGTTAGTGTGCGTGTGGGTGGTTAATGTGTGTGTGGGTGGGGGTCAGTGTGTGTGTTGGGGGGGTTAGTGTGTGTGTTTGGGGGGTTAGTGTGTGTGTGGGTGGGTTAGTGTATGTGTGGGGGTATTAATGTGTGTGGAGGGGGTCACATTGTGTGGGGGCGTTGGTTTGTGTGTGGGGGGGTAAGTTTGTGCGTGTTGGTGGGGTGTTAGTGTATGTGTGAGGGGGGTTAGTATGTGTTGGTGGGGGGTTAGTGTGTGTGTTGGTGGGATGTTAGTGTGTGTGTGAGGGGGGTTAGTGTGTGCTGGTGAGGGGGTTAGTGTGTATGTGGGGGGTGTCAGTGTGTGTGTGTGTGTGGGGTAGTGTGTGTGTGTGCGGGGGTGTGTGTGAGTGTGTGTGTGTGTGGGTGTTAGTGTGTGCGCATTCGGGGGCTTTGTGTATGTGGGGGTGTTAGTGCGTGTGGGGGGGTAAGTGTGTGTTAGTGGGTTGTTAGTGTCTGAGTGAGGGGGGTTAGTGTGTGCTGGTGGGGAGTTAGTGTGTGTGTGGGTGGTTAGTGTGTGTGGGGGGGTGTCAGTGTGTGTGTGGGGGTGTTAGTGTGTGTGTGTGGGGGTAGTGTGTGTGTATTCGGGGTCTTAGTGTGTGTGGGGCGGTTAGTGTGTGTGTGGGGGGCGGGTGGTTAATATGTGTGTGTTGGGGGTGTTAGTGCGTGTGGGGGATGTCAGTGTGTGGGGGGGTCAGTGTGTGTGGGGGGTTAGTGTGTGTGGGGTGGCGGTTAAGTGTTTGTGGGGGGGGAGGGGGTCAGTGTGTGTGGGGGGCTTTAGTGTGTGTGTGGGTGTATTAGTGTGTGTGTATGGGGGGTCAGTGTGTGTGTGGGGGGTCAGTGTGTGTGAGGGGGGGGTCAGTATGTGTGTGGGGGGTCAGTGTGTGTGTGTGTGTGGGGGGGGTTAGTGTGTGTGTGGGGGGGTAGCGTGTGTGGAGGGAGTTAGTGTGCGTGAGGGGGTTAGTGTGTGTGGGGTATTAGTGTCTCTGAGGAGGGGTAGCGTGTGTATAAGGTGGGTTAGTGTATGTGTTTTGGGGAGGTTAGTGTCTGCGGGGCGTTAGTCTGTGTGTGGGGGGTTAGTGTGCGTGTGTGAGGGGGGTTAGTGTGCGTATGAGGTGGGTTAGTGTGCGTGTGTGTGGGGGGGGGTTAGTGTGAGTGTGTGTGCGGGGGTGGTTAGTGTGTGTGAGGGGGTTAGTGTGTGTGTGTCTGGCGTGGTTAGTGTGTGTGTGTGTGGGGGGGGGGGTTGTCTGAGTGAGGGGGGGTTAGTGTGTGTGCGGGGGTTAGTGTGTGTGAGGTGGTTTTGTGTGTGTTGGTGGGGTGTTAATGTGTGTGCGTGGGAGGGTTAGTGTGTGTGGGAGGTTAGTGTGCCTCTGGGAGGGTTAGTGTGTGTGTGGGTGTTGGTGTCTGTATGGGATTACTGTGTGTGTGGGGGTAGGTTAGTGTATGTGGGGCGTCAGTGTGTGTGTGGTTGGTTCGTGTGTGGGGGGGATTTAGTATGTCTGGGGGGGGGAAAGTGTGTGTGGGGTTGGGGTTAGTGTGTGTGAGTGTGTGTGGAAGGGTTAGTGTGTGTGTGTGGTGGGGTTAATGTGTGTGTGAGTGGTGTTAGTTTTTGTGGGGCGCTTAGTGTGTGTGAGGGGTTTAGTGCGTGTGTCTCGGGTTAGTGTGTGTGTTAGGGGGTGTTGTGTGTGTTTTTGGGGTGTTAGTGTGTGTGTGGGAGGGTTAGAGTGTGTGGGGGGGGTTGGGTGTGTATGGGAGGGTTAGTCTGTGTGTGAGTGCTAGATTCTGTATGGGGTTACTGTCTGTGTGGGGATGTTAGTGTGTGGGTGGGAGTGTTAGTGTGTGCCTGTGGGTGTTAGTGAGCATGGGAGTGTGAGTGTGTGTGGGGGCGATTAGTGTGTGTGTGTGTGTGGGAGGGTTAGTGTGTGTGTGTGGGGGGGGCTAAGTGTGTGTTAGTGGGGTGTTATGGTGTGTGTGTGGGATTGTTAGTGGGCGTGGGAGGGTTAGTGTGTGGGGGGTGATTGGTGTGTGTGTGGGAGGGTTGTAGTGTGGGCGGGGTCTTAGTGTGTGTTAGTGGGGTGTTAGTGTGTGTGTGGGATGGTTAATGGATGTGGGAGGGTTATTGTGTGTGGGGAAGGTTAGTGTGTGGGATGGGGTAGAGTGTCTGGGGGGTAAGTGTCTGTGGGTGTGGGGATAGAGTGTGTGAGTGTGTGTGGGGGGGTTAGTGTGTGTGTGGGTGAGTTAGTGTGTGTGTGTTGGTGGGGCGTTAGTGTGTGGGTGAGTGGTTCGTGTGTGTGTGGGAGGGTTAGTGTGTGGGGGGGCTAAGAGTGTGTTATTGGGGTGTTAGTATGTGTGAGGGGGGTTAGTGCGTGTTGGTGGGGTGTTAGTGTGTGTGTGGGTGGTTAGTGAGTGTGTGGGGGGGGGTTCAGTGTCTGTGTGTGGGGAGGTTAGTGTGTGTGTAAGGGGAGCTAGTGTGTGTGTGAGAGGGGTTAATGTGTGTGAGGGGGATTAGAGTGTGTGTGGGAGTCCGTTAGTGTCTGTTGGGCGTCAGTGTCTGGGGTTGGTTAGTGTGTCGGGGGTTAGTATGTCTGGGGGGGTAAGTGTGTGTGGGGTGGGTTTAGTGTGTGTGATTTGGGGTTGGGGGGTTGTGTGGGTGGGCGGGGGTTCGTCTGTGTGAGGGGTGTTAGTGTTTGTGGGGGAGTAATGTGTGTGTGAGGGGGGTTAGTGTGTGTGTGTCTGGTGTGGCTATTGTGTGTGTGGGTGGGGGTTGGTGTGTGTGGGGGTGGTTAGTTTGTGTGGAGTAGGTTAGTGTGTGGGGGCTAGAGTGTCTGGGGGGAAGTGTCTGTGGGGGTGGGGATAGTGTGTGTGAGTGTGTGCGGGGGTTAGTGTGTGTGTGGGGGGGGGGTAGTGTACGTGTGTTTGTGGGGTGATAGTGTGTGTGTGAGGGGGGTTAGTGTGTGTTGGTGGGGAGTTAGTGTGTGTGGGTGGTTAGTGTGTGTGTGGGAGGGTTAGTGTGTGTGGGGGCTAAGTGTGTGTTAATGGGGTGTTAGTGTGTGTGTGAGTTGGTTAGTGTGTGCTGGGGGGAGTTAGTGTGTGTGTGGGTGGTTAATGTGTGTGTGGGGGGGTCAGTGTGTGTGTTGGGGGTTAGTGTGTGTTTGGGGGGGTTAGTGTGTGTGTGGGTGGGTTAGTGTATGTGTGGGGGTATTAATGTGTGTGGAGGGGGGTCACTATGTGTGGGGGTGTTGGTTTGTGTGGGGGGTTAGTTTGTGCGTGTTGGTGGGGTGTTAGTGTGTGTGTGAGGGGGGTTAGTATGTGTTGGTGGGAGGTTAGTGTGTGTGTGTTGGTGGGATGTTAGTGTGTGTGTGAGGGGGGTTAGTGTGTGCTGGTGGGGGGTTAGTGTGTATGTGGGGGGGTGTCAGTGTGTGTGTGGGGTGGTGTGTGTGTGTGCGCGGGGGGGTGAGTGTGTGTGTGTGGGTGTTAGTGTGTGTGTATTCGGGGTCTTAGTGTATGTGGGGCGGTTAGTGTGTGTGTGGGCGGATAAGTGTATGTGTGGGGGTGTTAGTGCGTGTGGGGGCGTAAGTGTGTGTTAGTGGGTTGTTAGTGTATGTGTGAGGGGGTAGTGTGCGCTGGTGGGGTGTTAGTGTGTGGGTGGGTGGTTAGTGTGTGTGGGGGATTGTCAGTGTGTGTGTGGGGGGGTAGTGTATGTGTGGGGGCGGGTGGGTTAGTGTGTGTGGGGGATTGTCAGTGTGTGTGTGGGGGGGGTAGTGTATGTGTGGGGGCGGGTGTGTTAGTGTGTGTGTGGGGGTAGTGTGTGTGTATTCGGGGTCTTAGTGTGTGTGGGGCGGTTAGTGTGTGTGTGGGGCGGGTGGTTAGTATGTGTGTGTTGGGGTGTCAGTGTGTGCATTGGGGGGTTAGAGTGTGTGGTTGGGGTGGTTAGTGTGTGTGGGGGGTTTTAGTGTGCGTGTGAGGGGGGTTAGTGTTTGTGCCTGGGGTGGTTAGTGTGTGTGTGGGGGGCTTAGTGTGTGTTTGAGCGGGTATTGTGTGTGTTGGTGAGGTGTTAGTGTGTGTGTGGGAGGGTTAGTGTATTTGTGGGGGGTTAGTGTCTGTATGGGGTTCGTGTGTGTGTGATGATGTTAGTATGTGGGTGGGAGGGGTAATGGGTGTGGGTGGGGGGTTAGAGTGTGTATGTGTGAGGGTTAGTGCGTGTGTGGGGCGTTAGTGTGTGTGTTGGTTGGTGGTTGGGGGGGTTTAGTGTGTGTCAGGGGTGCGAGTGCGTGTGGGGGAGTTAACGTGTATTCGGGGTATAGTGTGTGTGGGGGGTTAGTCTGTCTTGGGGGTTCGTGTGTGTTGGCGGGGAGTTAGTGTGTGTGGGTGGTTAGTGTGCGTGGGTGGGGGTCAGAGTGATTGTGTGCGGGGGTAGTGTGTGTGTGGGGGATCAGTGTGTGGGGGGGGGGTTAGTGTGTGGAGTGGCGGTTTAGTGTGTGTGGGGGGAGGGGTCAGTGGGTGTGTGGGGTTTTAGTGAGTATGTGGGTGTGTTAGTGTGTGTGAGTGGGGGCGTCAGTGTGCGTGTGGGGGTGTTACTGTGCGTGAGTGGGGGGGTTAGTGTGTGTGTGTGGGGGGGGGTCGTGTGTGGTGGGGGTTAATGTGTGTGGGTGGGGTTTAGTGTGTGTGTGGGGTTTGCGAATGTGTGGGGGCTTTAGTGTGTGTGTGAGGGGGGTTAGCGTGTGTGTGAGGGTGGTTAGTGTATGTGTTTTGGGGAGGTTAGTGTCTGTGGGGCGTCAGTGTGTGTGTGGGGGGTTAGTGTGTGTGGGAGGGTTAGTGTGTGTGGGGGTGATTGGTGTGTTTGTGCGATGGTTAGTGTGTGTGGGAGGGTTAGTGTGTGGATGTTTAGTGTGTGTGGGAGGATTCGTGTGTGTGGATGGGGGGTTAGTGTGTGTGTGAGGGTTAGTGCGTGTGTGGTGGGTTAGTGTGTGTGGGGGGTTGGAGTGTGTGCAGGGGTTAGTGGGTGTGTGTGGGGGTTAGTGTTTGTAGTGGGGTCAGTGTGTGTGAGGGATTAGTGCGTGTGCGGGGTGATTAATGTGTGATGGGGGTGAGTGTGGGTGAGGGGGTTAGTGTGTGTGTGGGGGGGGTTAGTGCGTGTGTGGGGCGGAGGTTAATGTGTGGGTCGGTGGGTGTCAGTGTGTGTGTGTGGGGGGGGTTAGTGTGTCTGTTTGTGTGGGGAGGTTGGGGTTAAAGTGGGTGTGAGGGCTATTAGTGTGTGTGCGGGGGGGAGGGTTAGTGTGTGTGTGTAGGCATTTAGTGTGTGTGTGGGGAGACTGTTAGTGTGTGTGGTGTGGTTGTTAGTTTATGTGTGGGTGGGGGTACAGTGTGTGAGTTAATGTGTGTGTGGTTTAGTGTATGTGAGGGGGGGTTAGTGTGTGTCGGGGTGTTAGTGTGTGTGTGTGGGGCAGTTAATGTGTCTGGGGGGGTTAGTGTGTTGGGCGGGGGTTAGTGCATGTGTGGGGCGGAGGTTAATGTGTGTGTCGGTGGGTATTAGTGTGTGTGTGGGGGGGTTAGTGTGCGTGTGTGTGTTTGTGTGTGTGGAGGGGTCTGTATATGTGAGGGGGATAGTGTGTGTGCGGGATTATTTTGTGTTAGTGGGTTTAGTGTGTGTGTGAGGGGGGATAGTGTGTGTGTGTTTGTGTGTGTGGAGGGGTCAGTATATGTGAGGGGATTGTGTGTGTGTGAAGGGGGTTAGTGTGTGTGTTTTGGGGAGTTTTGTGTCTGTGGGGCGTCAGTGTGTGTGTGGGGTAGTTAGTGTGGGTGTGTGAGGGGTTGTTAGTGTGCGTGTGAGGGGGGTTAGTGTGTGTGTGAGGGGGTTAGTGATTGTATTTTGGGGAGTTTTGTGTCTGTGGGGTGTCAGTGTGTGTGTGGGGTGGTTAGTGTGGGTGTGTGAGGGGTTGTTAGTGTGCGTGTGAGGGGGGTTAGTGTGTGTGTGAGGGGGTTAGTGATTGTATTTTGGGGAGGTTTGTGTCTGTGGGGCGTCAGTGTGTGTGTGGGTTGGTTAGTGTGGGTGTGTGAGGGGTTGTTAGTGTGCGTGTGAGCGGGGTTAGTGTGCGTGTGTGTGGGTTAGTGTGTGTGTGAGGGGGGTTATTGAGTGTGAGGAGGGTTAGTGTGAGTGTGGGGAGGTTAGTGTGTGTGTAAGGGTGGTTACTGTGTGTGTGGGGGAGTTAGTGTGTGTGTGTGGGTTCGTGTGTGTGTGGAGGTGTACGTGCGTGTGTGGGGGGTTAGTGTGTGTCTGGGGTTTTAGTGTGTGTGGGGGGTTTAGTGTGTGTGCGGAGGGGTTAGTGTCTGGGGGGGTTAGCGTGTGTGGGGGTGTTGGTGTGTGTGTGGGGCGTTAGTGTGTTTTTTGGGGGGTTAGTGTGCGTGTGTGGGGGGGTTAGTGTGTGGGGGGGGGGTTAGTGTGTGTGGGGGCGTTTAGTGTGTGTGTAGGGGCAGTTAGTGTGTGAATGGGGGTTAGTGTGTGTGTGTAGTTGTTAGTGTGTGAGGGGGGTTAGTGTGTGTGGGGGGTTAGTGTGTGTGCGGGGGGTTAGTGTGTGGGGGGGGGTTTAGTGTGTGTGGGGGGGGTTCGTGTGTGGGGTGGTTAGTGTCTGTGTGGGGGCGCTTAGTGTGTGTGGTGGGCTTAGTGTGTGTGGGGGTGGGGGTTTGTGTGGGGGTGGGTGTTTGTTTTTGTGGGGGGTTAGTGTGGGGGGCTAGTGTGTGTGGGGTGTTAGTGTGTGTGCGTGGGGTTCAGTGTGTGTGGGGGGTTAGTGTGTGTGTGGGGGTTGTTCGTGTGTGTGTGGAAGGTTTAGTAAATGATCATTGGTGGGAGGGATCAGTGCGTGTGGGGAATTAATGTGTCTGTGTGTGTGGGGGGTGTTAGTGTGTGTGTGGGAGGGGTTAGTGTGTGTCTGTGAGGGGATGTTATTGTGTGGGGGGGATTAGTGTGTGTGGCGGGGTTATTCTGTGGGGGGTATTAGCGTGTGTTGGGGTTAGTATGTCTGTGGTTGAGGGTGTTAGTTGCGTGTTGGGAGGGGTCCGTGTGTCTTGGTGTGGGGGGTAGTGTGTGTGTAGGGGGTAGTGTGTCTGGGGGAGTGAGTGTGTGTGTGGAGGGACCTTTGGGTGTGTGTATTAATGTCTGTGTGTCTGTATTTCTGTGTATCTTTGAGTGTCTGTGTGTGGGTGAGAATGTGTGCATAAGTCTGTGTGTGCAAGTGTATTAGCGTCTATGTGTGTGACTGTCCCTATATGTGTGTGTGTTTGTGTATTAATGTCTCTGTCGATCTGTGAGCTGTTCACTAGTGTCTCTGTGTGTGTGGGTGTGTGTATTAGTGTCTGTGTGTCTCTGTGAGTGTGTGTATTAGTATCTGTATTTGTCTGTGAGTGTGTATTATTGGCTCTGTGTATCAGTGTGTGTGTATTAGTATCTGTGTGTTTGCGTCAGTGTGTTTATTAGTGCATGTGTGTGTGTGTGACTGTTTGTATTAGATTCGCTGTGTGTGTGTAGGCGTTAGAGTCTCCCTGTGTCTGTGAGTGTGTATATTATAGTCTCTGTGTATCAGGTAGTGTGTGTATTAGTATCTGTGTGTGTCTGTGTTAGTGCCTATGTGTGTGTGTGTATTAGTGCCATTGTGTGTCTGTGAGTGTGTGTATTAGTATCCGTATGTGTGTCTGTGAGTGCGTATTAGTGTATCTATGTGTCAGTGAGTGTGTGTATTAATGTCTGTGTGTGTGAGTGTGTTTTAGTGTCTGTGTGTGTCTGAATGTGTTTGAGAATGTGTGCATTTGTATCTGTGTGGGTGAGTGTATTAGTGGCTATGTGTGTGAGTGTCTCTATTAATGTGTGTGCGTTTGTGTAATAGTGTCTATGCTGGTCTGTAAGCTGTGTACTAGTGCCTCTGCGTGTGTGAGTTTGTGTATTGGTGTATCTGTTTCTGTGAATGTGTGTAAGTGTCTCTGTGTGTTAGTGTGTGTATTAATGTCTGCGTGTGTCTGTGAGTATGTGTATTAGAGTCTGTGTGTCTGTGAGTGTGTCTATTAGTGTATGTGTGTGTTTGTGAGTGTGTATTAGTGTCTGTGAGTGTGTGTATTAGTGTATCTGTGTGTCTGTGAGTGTGTGAATTACAATCTCCCTGTGCCTGTGAGTGTGTATATTGTTGTCTCTGTGTATCAGTGAGTGTGTGTATTAGTTTCTGTGTGTGTTTGTTAGTGTGTGTATTAGTGCATGTGTGTGTGACTGTGTGTATCAGTGTCGCTCTGCGTGTGTAAGTGTATGCATTCGAGTCTCCCTGTGTGTGGGAATGTGTATATTATTGTCTCTGTGC
Source organism: Scyliorhinus torazame (assembly GCF_047496885.1). Lineage (NCBI taxonomy): Eukaryota > Metazoa > Chordata > Chondrichthyes > Carcharhiniformes > Scyliorhinidae > Scyliorhinus > Scyliorhinus torazame. The sequence goes on along the minus strand of NW_027307805.1, from coordinate 105,906 downwards.
ATCAGTTAGTGTGTGTATTAGTGTCTGCGTGTGTCTGTGAGTATGTGAATTAGTGTCTGTGTGTCTGTGAGTGTGTCTATTAGTGTCTGTGTTTGTTTGTGAGTGTGTGTATTAGTGTCTGTGTGTGTCTGTGAGTGTGTGTATTAGTGTATCTGTGTGTCTGTGAGTGTGTGAATTACAATCTCCCTGTGCCTGTGAGTGTGTATATTGCTGTCTCTGTGTATCAGTGAGTGTGTGTATTAGTTTCTGTGTGTGTTTGTTAGTGTGTGTATTAGTGCATGTGTGTGTGACTGTGTGTATCAGTGTCGCTCTGCGTGTGTAAGTGTATGCATTCGAGTCTCCCTGTGTGTGGGAATGTGTATATTATTGTCTCTGTGCATCAGTTAGTGTGTGTATTAGTATCTGTGTGTGTGTTAGTGTCTGTGTGTATTGGTGCCAGTGTGTGTCTGTGAGTGCGTGTATTAGTGTCTCTGTGTGTCTGTGTGTGTTAGTGTCTCTATGTGTCTGTAAGTGTGTCTATTAGTGTCTCTGTGTGTCTGTGAGTGTGTGTATTAGTGTCTCTGTGTGTCTGCGAGTGTGTATTAGTATCTCTGTGTGTCTGTGATTGTGTGTATTCGTGTCTATGTGTGTTGTGAGTGTGTGTATCAGTGTCTCTGTGTATCTGTGAGTGTGTGTATTCGTGTCTCTGTGTGTGTGTGATTGTGTGTATCAGTGTCTCTGTGTGTCTGGCGTGTATATATTATATCATATATAGTTATAGCGATGAGGACTGTCAGAAGATACAGCAGGATTTAGATCGTTTGGAGACTTGGGCGGAGAGATGGCAGATGGAGTTTAATCCGGACAAATGTGAGGTCATGCATTTTGGAAGGTCTCATGCAGGTAGGGAATATACAGTGAATCGTAGAACCCTCAAGAGTATTGAAAGTCAGAGAGATCTAGGTCAACAGGTCCACAGGTCACTGAAAGGGGCAACACAGGTGGAGAATGTAGTCAAGAAGGCATACGGCATGCTTGCCATCATTAGCCGGGGCATTGAGTATAAGAATTGATAAGTCATGTTGCAGCTGTATAGAACCTTAGTTAGGCCACACTTGGAGTATAGTGTTTAGTTCTGGTCGCCACACTACCAGAAGGATGTGGAGGCATTAGATAGGGTGCAGAAGCGATTTACCAGGATGTTGCCTGGTATGGAGGGCATTAGCTATGAGGAGCGGTCGAATAAACTCAGTTTGTTCTCACGGGAACGACGGAGGTTGAGGGGCGACCTGATAGAGGTCGACAAAATTATAGGGGCATAGACAGAATGGATAGTCAGAGGATTTTCCCCGGGGTAGCTGGGTGAATTACTAGGGGGCATAGGTTTACGGTGCGGGGGACAAGGTTTAGAGGAGATGTACGAGGTCCGTTTTTACACAGAGAGTAGTGGGTGCCTGGAAATCGCTGCCAGAGGTGGTGGACGCAGGGGCGATAGTGACATTTAAGGGGCATCTTGACAAATAGATGGATAGGATGGGAATAGAGGGGTACGGACGCAGGAAGTGGAGAAGATTGTAGTTTGTCGGGCAGCATGGTCGCCACGGGCTTGGAAGGCCAAAGGGCCGTTCCTGTGCTGTACTTTTCTTTGTTCTTTGTGGGTATTAGTCTCGCTGTGTATCTGTGAGTGTGTGACTTAGTGCCTCTCTGAGTGTGTGAGTGTGTGTATTAGTGTCTGTATGTGTCTGCTAGCGTATTTATTAGTGTCTCTGGGAGTCTGCGAGAGTGTGTGTTAGTGTCTCTGTGTGTTTGCGAGTGTGTGTATTAGTGTCTGTGTGTGTCTGAGAGTGTGTGTATTAATGTCTCTGTGAGTCTGTGAGTGTGTATATTATTGTCCCTGTGTATCAGTGAGTGTGTGTATTAGTATCTGTGTGTGTGTTAGTGTCTGTGTGTATGTGTATTAGTGTCAGTGTGTGTCTTTGAGTGTGTGTGTTAGTGACTCTTTGTGTCTGCGAGTGTGTGAATTACAATCTCCCTGTGTCAGTGAGTGTGCGTATTAGTGTCTCTGTGTATCAGTGAGTGTGTGTATTAGTATCTGTGTGTATGTGTTAGTGTGTGTAGGTGTGTGACTGTGTGTATTAGCTTCGCTGTTTGTATCTGAGTGTATTCATTAGAGTCTGTCTGTGTCTGTGAGTGTGTATATTATTGTCTCTGTGTATCAGTGAGTGTGTGTATTAGTATCTGTTTGTGTGTGATAGTGTATGTGTGTGTGTATTAGTGCCAGTGTGTATGTGTGTGAGTGCGTGTATTAGTGTCTGTGTTTCTGTCTGTATGTGTATTAGTGTCTCTGTGTGTTGAGTGAGTGTGCATATTAGTGCATCTGCGTGTCAGTGAGTGTGTGCATTAGTGTCTGTGAGTGTGTCTTTGAGTTTGTGGATTAGTGTATGTGTGTGTCTGTGTGTGTCTGTGTGTGGCTGTGTGTGTTTGTGAGTTTGTGTATTAGTGTCTTTGTCTTTCAGTGTGTGTATTCATATCTGTGTGTATGTGAGTGTGTGTATTAGTGTCTCTCTGTGTTGTGTGAGTGTGCGTGTTAGTGCATCTGCGTGTCAGTGAGTGTGTGTATTAGTGTCTCTCTGTGTGTAGTTGAGTTTGTGTATTAGTGTACCTGCGTGTCAGTGAGTGTGTGTATTAGTGTATCTGTGTTTATGTGTTAGTGTTTGTATTAGTGCATGTATGTGTGTGACTGTGTGTATTAGTGTCGCTGTTTTTATCTGAGTGTTTGCATTAGAGTCTCCCTGTGTTTGTGAGTGTGTATATTATTGTATCTGTGTATCAGTGAGTGTGTATTAGTATCTGTGTGTGTGTGTGTATTAGTGTTTATGTGTGTGTGTATTAGTGCCAGTGTCTGTGTCTGTGTGTGTATTGGTGCCAGTGTGTGTCTGTGAGTGCGTGTATTAGTGCCTGTGTGTGTATTGGTGTCTGTCTGTATGTCTGTGAGTGAGTATTAGTGTATCTATATGTCAGTGAGTGTGTGTATTAGTGTCTCTGTGTGAGTGTGAGTGTGTGCATTAGTGTATGAGTGTGTCTTTGAGTTTGTGCATTCGTGTATGTGTGTGTCAGTGTTTGGCTGTGTGTGTTTGTGAGTTTGTGTATTAGTGTCTCTGTCTGTGTCTTTCGGTGTGTGTATTAAAATCTGTGAGTATGTGTATTAGTGTCTCTGTGTGTTGTGCGAGTGTGCGTATTAGAGCATCTGCGTGTCAGTGAGTGTGTGTATTAGTATCTCTGTGTGTGTCGTTGAGTTTTTGCATTAGTTCTGTGTGTTCTGTGTATGTCTGTGTGTATGTATAAGTGTCTGTGTGTGTGAGTGTGTGCATTTGTGTCTGCGTGTGAGTGGGTGTATCAGAGTCTCTGTGTGTCTGTTTGTGTGTGTATTAGTGTCTGTGTGTGTCTTTGAGTTTGTGCATTAGTGTATGTGTGTGTATGTGTGTGTGCATTAGTGTCTCTGTGTGTGTGTGAGTGTGTGCACTAGTGTCTGTGTTGTGTGAGTGTGTTTATGAGTGTCTATGTGTGTATCTGTGAGTGGATGTATTAGTGTGTCTATGTGTCGGTGAGTGTCTGTATTAGTGTCTGGGAGAGTGTGTGGATATTCGTGTCTCTGCGTGTCTGCGAGTGTGTGTGTTGGTGTCTCTGTGATGTGAGTGTGTGTATTAGTGTTATGGGCCAGGGTTTAGAGAACCCCAAAGTGTATCATGGAGTTCCCCTGACCCACAACTTTTAATAGATTGTCGTATGGGGACCACACGGCCCACTCTACAGGTGTGGTACAGCAGAAATGGAAAAGCACTTTTTAAAGAAAAATAATGTTTATTCTATAAACTCAAGTTAACCTTTTCAAAACATACAGTGAACAACTTAGCAACCATTAATTCAAATTCAACCCCCAATGAATATAACACTGTGTAATCCGTAAGCTGTCATTTTGACATCCAGAAGACTTAAGAAACACCTTTTACCAGAGGGACATTAGGTTTACATTCACTACTGAGAACATTTATAATTCTGAATTCTCCAAATCAAGAGATAGTCTTTTCATGGCAGTGAGATCAACAGTACACCTGCTCTGTCTGGCTTCAGCTCCAACACTGAAAACAAATCTAAAACACACCCTGGAGCAAACAGCCTAAAACGAAAGTAAAAAAAAAGCTGACAGGCAACCCAGCTCCACCCACTCTCTGACATCACAGCAGTAATAAGCACCCATTTCTTAAAGGTACTTCACTATAGATATTTATATACAGAACCATTATAAACACCCATTTCTTGCAGGTACTCTCACATGACAGTGTTTCTGTGTGTGAGTGTGTGCATTAGAGTCTCCATGTGTCTGTGGGTGTGTGTATGTATGTATGTGTCTCTAAGAGTGTGAATAAGTGCCTATCTGTATGTGTGAGTGTGTGTATTAGTGTCTCTGTGTGAGTCTGTGTTTCTGTGTTTGTTAGTGTATCTGTGAGTGTCTCTGTGTGTGTGAGAATGTGTGCGTTAGTGTCTGTATGAGTGTGTGTGAGTGTGTTAGTGTCTTTGAGTGTGAGTGTCTCCATTTGTGTGTGTGTGAGTGTGTGTATTAGTGTATCTGCCTTTCTGTGAGCTGTGTACTAGTGTCTCTCTGTGTGAGTGCGTGTGTACGTGTATACGTGCATCTGTGTGTCTGTGAGTATCAATGTCTCTGTGTATGTGTTTTAGTGTCTATGTTTGTCTGTGAGTGTGTGTATTAGCGTCGCTGTGTGTGAGTGTGTGTATTAGTGCATGTGAGTGTGCGTATTAGTGACTCCGTATGTGTGTGAATGTGTGTACTAGTGTCTCTGTGTGTGAGTGTGTATGTGTGTCTGTGAGTGTGTGTAGTACTGTCTTTTTATGTGTCAGTGCGTGAGTATTATTGTCTGTGTGTGTCTGTGTGTGTATTAGTGTCTGTATGTATGTATGAGTGTGTGTATTACGGTCTGCTTGTGTGTGAATGTGTGTATTCGTGTCTCTGTGTGTGTCTGTGAGTATGTGTATTAGTGTCTCTGTGTGTGTTTCATTGTATCTGCGTGTGTGTTTTAGTGTTTCTGTGTATGTAAGTGTATATATTAGTGTCTCTATGTGTCAGTGAGTGTGTGTATTAGTGTCTCTGTGAGTGTGTGTATTAGTGTCTCTGTGTGATTGTGTGCATTAGTGTCCCTGTGTGTTTGAATTTATCTATCAGTGTATCTGTGACTGTCTGTGTGTGTAAGCTTTAGTGTCTCTCTGTCTGTAAGTGTGTACATTAGTGTCTCTGTGTGTCAGTGACTGTGTGAATTAGTGTCTCTGGGTGTCTGTGAGTGTGTATTAGTGTCTCATTGTGTCGGTGAGTGTGTATATTAGTGTCTCTGTGCGTCAGTGATTGTGTGTTTTATTGACTGTGAGTGTATGTATTAGTGCCCCTGTATGGGTGTGTGTATTAGTGTCTGTGAGTGTGTGTATGAGTGCCTCCGTGTGTGAGTGTGTGTATTCGTGGCTGTGTGTCTGTGAGTTTGTATATTAATATCTTTGTGTGTCTGTGGGTGTATGTATTAGTGCCCCTGTGTGTGAGAGTGTGTGTATTTGTGTCTGTGTGTGTCTGTATTAGTGTATCTGTGCGCCTGTGAGTGTGTATTAGTGCCTGTGGGTGAGTGTGTGTATTATTGTGTCTGTGTCTCTGAGTGTGTATATTACTGTCGCTATGTGTCAGTGAGTGTGTGTATTAGTGTGTATGTGTCTTTGTGGATTAGTGTCTCTGTGTGTCTGTCAGTGTGTGCATTAGTATTTGTGTGTGAAAGTGTGTGTATTAGCGTGTGTGTGTGTGTCTGTGTGTGTCTGTATTAGTGTCTGTTTGTTTGTGTATCAGTGTGTGTGTGTGTCTGAGTATGTATTCGTGTATCTGCTTGTCAGTGAGTGTGTGTATTCGTGTCTCTGTGTGTCATTGAGTGTGTGTATTAGTGTATGTGTATGTCTGTGTGTGCGTGCATTAGTGTATCTGTGTGTGGCTGTGTGTGTTTATAAGTTTGAGTATTCGTGCCTCTGTCTGTGTCCTTGAGTATGTGTATTAGTGTCTGTGTGTGAGAGTGTGTGCATTATTGTCTCTGTGTGAGTGTGTGTGTATTCGTGCCTGTGTCTGTGAGTGTGAATTAGTGTCCCTGTGTGTGTCTGTTTTGTGTGAGTGTGTGTATTAGTCTTTGTGTGTAAGTGTGCGTATTGCAGTCTGTGTATTTGTCTGTGAGTGTGTGTATTAGAGTATCTGTGTGCATGTGAGTGTGTATTAGTGTCTGTGTGTGTGAGAGTCTTAGAGTCTCTGTTTAGGTCTGTGAGTGTATGTGTCTTAGTGTATCTGTGTGTGTGTGAGATTGTGTGCATTGGTGTCTTTGTGTGTGTGAGTGAGTGTGTGTATTAGGGTTTATCTGTGTGTCTGTGAGTGTGTGTATTTGTGTTTGTGTGTGTCTGTGAGTGTGTGTAATACTGGCTCTGTGTCAGCGTCTATTTGTGTCCCTGTGTGTGTCTGTGAGCGTGTCTATTAGTTTCTGTGAGTGTATATTCGTGTCTCTGCGTGTGGATGTATTAGTGTATGTGTGAGTAAGTCATTGTGTGTATTAGTGTATCTGTGTGTGAGTGTGTGTATTCGTGTCGCACTGTGTCGGTGAGTGTGTATTAGTGTCTGTGTGTGAATGTGTGTATTATTGTCTCTGTCTGTGAGTGTGTATTCGTTTCTCTGTGTGTGTGAGTGTGTGTATTAGTGTGTCTGTGTATCTGTGAGAGAGTATTAGTGCCTGTGTGTGAGTGTGTGTATTATTGTCTCTGTGCCTGAGTGTGTTTATCAGTGTCTATGAGTGTGTATATTTCTTTCTCTATGTGTCAGTGAGTGTGTGTATTAGTGTCTGTGTGTGTGTATTAGTGTGTGTGTGAGTTTGTATGAGTGTATCTGCGTGTCAGTGAGTGTGTGTATTAGTGTCTCTGTATGTCTTTGAGTGTGTGAATTGGTGTTTCTGTGCGTGTTTGTGTATCTGTGTCAGTGAGTTTGTATTTGTGTCTGTTCGAGTGAGTGTGTGCATTAGTGTATTTGTGAGTGTGTATCGGTGCCTTGTGTGTGAGTATATTACTGTCTGTGTATGTGTGCGAGTGTGTGTATTTGTATATATTTTATTTGACTTCAACATCACACCGACCATACTTGTGATGTCTTTCCCAGGCTGATGTATAATTTCATTGTGTATTTCCCTTCCTCACAGTGAACCTCATCACAATTGTGATCCTGAAGAGAAGAAACTGTGGGCTGTCCAAATGTGTGACTTTTTACCTGGTGGCCATGGCAATGGGGGATCTACTGGTCGTTATTCTCGACCTGATATTGAGACACATTCCCATTGTTTTTGATGAACAGTTTTATTTCCTGGAGTCCATCCCCGTGTGTAATATCCACGCCGCCCTGCTTTATGCAGCCACTGACTGTTCTGTCTGGTTCACCGTCACTTTCACCTTTGATCGATTTGTGGCCATTTGTTGCCCGAAGCTGACAAGTAAATATTGCAGCGAGAAAACGGCGGCTGTGGTTCTGGGAACAGTGGCTGTGCTGAGCTGTTTGAAGGACATTTCCTGGGGGTTTATGATGACCGGTGGGTATTGGCTGTGGAACGACCCCTGGTTTTGTGATGTCACAATGGAGGTTTTGTACTCTCCGGTCTGGGGACCAATCGAGCTCCTCCACCACATTCTAACCCCGTGTGTTCCATTCGCCCTGATTCTGCTGCTCAATGTTCTCACCGTCAGACACATTGTCCTGAGCAGCAGGGCCCGCAGGAGACTCCGGGCTCACAGCAGTGGGCACAGTCCCAGAGACCCAGAGATGGAGAGTCGGAGGAAATCCATCATTTTACTTTTTATTATCTCGGCCAATTTCATCTTGTTATGGTCAATGTTAATGGTTTATTCTATATGGAGCCGGATGTGGTATCTAGGGTATAAGTCAGCATGGTTAGATTATTATGTTATGGAATTGGGCTTCATGATGCAGCTCCTGAGTTGCTGCACAAACACTGCGATTTACGCCGTGACACAGACTCAGTTCAGACAGCAGTTGAAGAATGTTCTGAAAGTTCCCTTTAGTTTAATTCTTCAATTCATTAAGTCCTGAGAGGAAACCCCACCCACACGGCATATCTCTCCTCGCACTGCCGGTAAAACTGACCATCCCCAGTCAACCTAACCCTGATTTACCATTCTGCATTACCAGGAGGGACTATCGGTGGGTGGGTGTGACTCCCCCCATAGCCGATCACTTGTGTCTGTGTGACTCCCCCACGGCCGATCAGTTGGGTCTGTGTGCCTCCGCCATGGCCGACCAGCTGGAGGTGTGCTTCCCCCCCATGGCTGACCAGCTGGGTGTGCGGATTCCCACCATTACCGATCAATTGGGTGTGTGCTTCCCCCCCCCCCCCATTGCCGAACAGCTGGATGTGTGCTTCACCCGAAGCCGATCAGCTGGGTGTGCCTCCCCCATTGCCGATCAGCTAGATGTGTGCCTTACTTTTAAACACAGTCTGTGCAACATAATGTGCACAAGATAGAGACACACACAGACAGAGACACAGACAGACATAGATACACAGACAGAGATACAGACAGACACAGACAGAGACACAAACAGAGCCAGGGACACAGACAGAGACACAGACAGAGACGCCGACAGAGGCTGAGACGCACACAGAAAGATTCACTGACAGAGATACAGAGACAGAGACAGACACAGACACAGACAGAGGCAGAGGCAGAGACAGAGACAGAGACAGAGATACAGAGACAGACAAAAACACAGACAGAGAAAGAGACACAGACAGAGACAATGACAGAGATACAGAGACAGACACAAACACAGGCACAGACAGAGAAAGAGACACAGAGGGAGACAGAGACACAGTGAGAAACACATACAGAGACACAGTTCGAGACACAGACGCAGACAGAGACACCGAGACAGACGGAGACACAGACAGGAACAGAGAAAGATATACAGATAGAATCACAGACAGAGACACAGTCACAGACAGAGATACAGACAAAGACAGAGATACAGACAGAGACAGAGACACAGACACAGGCACATACACAGGCAGAGACACAGGCAGATATACAGAAGAGGACACAGACACAGACAGAGACACAGACACAGGCACAGACAGATTCAGAGACACAGACAGGGAAACCTACAGAGACACAGGCGAGGTCACAGACACAGGCAACGACACATATAGAGACAGAGACACAGACAGAGACACAGACAGAGACAGAGACACAGACACATACACATACAGAGTCACAAGCACAGACACAGACAGAGTCACAGACACAGACAGAGACACAGACAGAGTCACAGACACAGATAGAGACACAGACAGATACACAGGCACAGGCAGAGACACAGGCACAGACAAAGACAGAAACACAGACAGAGTCACAGACACAGACAGGGACAGGCACACAGACCGAGTCACAGACACAGACAGAGACACAGACAGGCACAAGCATCGACAGAGACATAAACACACAGACAGAGACACAGACATATACAGACATATACACAGACAGAGAGAGAGAGGGTGACACAGACAGAGACACAGACACAGATGGAAACACAGACAGTCACAGAACCAGACAGGGACAGAGACACAGATCGAGTCACAGACACAGACAGAGACACAGACAGAGACACAGACATAAAAACAGAGAGAGAGAGAGAATGACACAGGCAGAGACACAGACAGAGACACAGACTCACATCGAGACCAAACTGAGACACATACACAGACAGAGACACATAAAGAGACTCCGACACGGACACCGACACAGACACAGACGCAGACACAGACACAGGCATAGACATAGACACATACACAGACACTGACAGGAACACAGGCAGAGACACACACAGAGACAGAGAGGCAGTCAGCAAAACAGCCAGAGCCACAGACAGAGACAGAGACACAGACAGAGATACAGGCACAGGCAGAGACACAGACAGAGGCACAGGCACAGTCTGAGCCACATACAGAAACAGAGAATCTGACAGAAACACAGACAGAATCACAGACAGGGGCAGGCAGAGAGAGACACCCAGGCACAGGCAGAGAAACAGACAGAAACAGTGACACAGACAGAAACATAGACAGAGACACAGATACAGACACTTACACAGTTGCAAACAGAGACAGAGACACAGACAGAGTAAGAGACACTGGCAGACACACAGACAGATACACAAGCACAGACAGAGACCAGACAAAGACAGACACAGACAGAGGCACAAAGAGAGACACAGACAGAGCCACAGACAGAGACAGAGACACAGACAGAGACACAGGCACAGTCAGAGACATAGACAGAGGCATAGGGACAGTCAGAGCCACAAACAGACACAGAGAATATGACAGAAACACAGACAGAATCACAGACAGAGAGAGACACACACAGGTACAGTCAGCGACACAGAGAGAGACACAGAGAGAGGCACAGACAGAGACACATGCAGAGACAAAGACGCAAACACAGACAGAGACAGGGAAACAGATAGAGACACGGACAGAGACAAAGACACAGACACGGACAGAGACAGGGACACAGACAGAGACACGGACAGAGAAAAAGACACGGACACGGACAGAGACAAAGACACAGACACAGACAGAGACCGGGACACAGACAGAGACACGGACAGGGACAAAGACACAAACACAGACAGAGATACAGACAAATACAGAGGCACAGACACAAGCAGGAACTCTGACAGAGACACAAACACAAACACAGGCACAGCCAAAGGCAGAGATACGGGCAGAGACACATGCGAGGACACAGACACAGACAGAGTCAGGGACTCAGGCACAGACACAGACACAGACACTTACACAGACACAGACAGAGTCACAGACACAGACAGAGACACAGACAGAGTCACAGACACAGATAGAGACATAGATAAATACACAGGCACAGACACAGACACAGACAGAAACACAGTCAGAGTCACAGAACCAGACAGCGACAGAGACACAGACCGAGTCACAGACACAGATAGAGACATAGACAAATACACAGGCACAGGCAGAGACACAGACACAGACATAGACACATACACAGACACTGACAGGAACACAGGCAGAGACACACGCAGAGACAGAGAGACAGTCAGCAAAACAGCCAGAGCCACAGACAGAGACAGAGACACTGACACAGACAGGAACACAGGTAGAGACACAGGCAGAGACAGAGAGACAGTCAGCAAAACAGACATAGACATAGACAGAGACACAGACACAGCCAGAGACATAGCCAGAGCCGCAGACAGAGACAGAGACAGACACAGAGAATCTGACAGAAACACAGACAGAATCACAGAGAGAGAGACACACACAGGCACAGGCAGAGACACAGACAGAAACAGTGACACAGGCAGAGACACAGACAGAGACACAGATACAGACACTTACACAGGCGCAAACAGAGACACAGAAACAGACAGGCACAAATAGAGTCACAGATAGAGACACAGACACAGACAGAAACACAGACAGACACAGACAGAGAGAGAGAGAAAACGACACAGGCAGAGAAACAGTCAGAAACGCAGACTGATTCAGAGACACAGACAGAGACACATACAGAGACACAGACGAGGACACAGACACAGACATCAGGCACAGACAGAGACACAGGCACAGACAGAGAGAAACACAGACAGAATCACAAACACAGACAGGAACAGAGACACAGACCGAGTCACAAACACAGTCAGAGACACAGGCAGGCACAGGCATAGACAGAGACACAGACATAATCACACACAGAAAGAGACACAGACAGAGACACAGACATATACACAGGCAGAGACAGAGAAAGAGAGAGAGAATGACACAGACAGAGACACAGACAGAGACACAGACTCACATCGAGACCAAACTGAGACACATACACAGACAGAGACACATAAAGAGAAACCGACACAGACACCGACACAGACACAGACGCAGACACAGACACAGGCACAGACACAGACACAGGCGCAGACACAGACATAGACACAGACATAGACATAGACAGAGGCACTGACACAGCCAGGAAAACAGACAGAGACACAGGCAGAGACTAGAGATACAGTCAGCATAACAGACAGAGACATAGACAGAGACACTGGCACTGCCAGAGACACAGCCAGAGCCACTGACGGAGACAGAGACACAGACAGAGACACAGGCACAGGCAGAGACACAGACAGAGGCACAGGCACTGTCAGAGCCACAGACAGACATAGAGAACCTGACAAAAACACAGACTGAATCACAGATAGAAGAGAGACACACTGTTACAGGCAGAGACACAGACAGAAACAGTGACACAGACAGAGATCCAGGCACTGACAGCCCCACAGACAGATGCACAGGCACAGACAGAGACACAGACACAAACACAGACAGAGATACAGAAAAAAACAGAGACACAGGCACAGACAAAGGCAGAGACACAGGCAGAGATACAGACGAGGACACAGATACAGACAGAGGCAGGGACTCAGACACAGACACATACACAGTCACAGACACAGGCAGACTCTCAGAGCCAGTCAGAGAAAAAGACACAGACAGAGTCACAGACACAGATAGAGACACAGACAGATACACAGGCACAGATAGAGACAGAGACACAGGCACAGACAGAAACACAGACAGAGTCACAGACCCATACAGTGACACAGACAGCGTCACAGACACAGACAGGGACACAGACAGTTACAGGCACATACAGTGACACAGACATAGACAGACACACAGACAGAGACACAGACATAAAAACAGACAGACACAGACAGAGGGAGAGAGAGAAAATCGCCGGCAGAGACGCAGACAGAAACGGAGACAGATTCAGAGGCAAGATTCTGAGGCCGACACATACACAGACTCACATCGAGACCAAACTGAGGCACAGACAGAGACACAGACAGAGACAGAGACACAGACACTGACACAGACAGAGACTCAGCCAGAGACACAGACACAGACAGAGAGACAGTCAGCGACACAGACAGATACACAAACACAGACACAGAAAAAGACAGAGACACGGACAGAAACAAAGACACAGACACTGACACAGAAACATCCAGAGACACAGATAGAGACACAGACAGAGACATGACAGAGACACAGACAGACACAAAGGCACAGACAGAGACACAGACACAGACAGAGTCACAGATAGAGACACACACAGAGACACAGACACAGGCAGAGACACAGACAGAACGGCTGACCGATTCAAAGACACAGACAGAGACACAGACAGAGACACAGACTCATACAGAGACACAGACTCAGACACATACACAGACACAGATACAGACACTGACCCAGACAGAGACATAGATGGAAACACAGACACAGACAGAGACACAGGCACAGACAGAGACACACACAGAATCTCATATAAACACAGACAGAATCACAGACAGCGAGGCAGACAGAGAGAGAGACACACACAGCTACAGGCAGAGACACAGACAGATACAATGACACAGATAGAGACACAGGCAAAGACAGACACAGACAGAGTCACAGACAGAGACACAGATAGAGACACGGGCACAGACAGAGACACAGACAGATAATCTGATAGAAGCACAGACCGAATCACAGACAGAGAGACAGACACAGAGAGAGAGACACACAGCTACAGGCATAGACACAGCCAGATACAATGACACAGACAGAGACACAGACAGAGAAAGAGACATAATCACAGACAGAGACACAAAAACAGACACAGACAAAGACAGAGACACGGACAGAAACAAAGACAGAGACACTGACACAGACACAGACACAGCCAGAGACACAGACACAGACAGAGACACAGACAGAGACATGACAGAGACACACAGAGAAACTCCGACACAGACACAGACAGAGACACAGGCACAGACAGAGACACTGGCACAGACACAGGCACAGGCAGAGACACAGACAGAGACACAGATATAGACAGAGACGCAGACACAGACAGAGAGACAGTCAGCGACACCGACATAGACACAGACAAAGACACAGGCAGAGACACATAGAGAAACAGTGACACAGACAGAGACACAGGCACAGGCACAGATATAGACAGAGACGAAGACACAGACACTGAGACAGTCAGCGACACAGACATAGACAGAGACACAGGCAGAGACACAGAGAGAAACAGTGACACAGACAGAGACACAAGCACAGACAGAACACAGACACAGATCGAGACACAGGCAGAGACATAGACAGAGACAGAGAAAGAGACAAAATCACAGACAGAGGCACAAACACAGACAGAGGCACAGACAAAGACAGAGACACGGACAGAGACAAAGACACAAACACAGAAGAGACAGGGACACAGGCAGAGACACAGGCACAGACAGAGACACAGACACAGACAAGGGACACAGGTAGAGACAGATAGGATAACACAGACAGGGACACAGACATAGACCGATACCGAGACACAGAGAGAGACATTACACAGACAGAAACACAGACAGAGGCACAGACAGAGACATACAGAGAGAGACAAACAGCTACAGGCAGAGACATAGACAGAGACAAAGACACAAATTGAGAGACAGTCAGCGACACAGACATAGACACAGGCACAGACAAAGACAGAGAATCTGACAGAAACACAGACAGAATCACAGACAGGGAGACAGACAGAGAGAGACACACAGATACAGGCAGAGACACAGACAGATACAGTGACATAGGCAGAGACAGAAACATAGACAGAGATACGGACAGAGACAAAGACACAAACACAGGCAAAGACAGGGACACAGACAGAGACACGGACATGGACAAAGACACACACACAGACAGGGATACAGACAAAGACCGAGACACAGTCACAATCAGGGACTCAGACAGAGACACAGACAAATGCACAGACAAAGGCAGACACACAGGCAGAGACACAGACGAGGACACAGACACAGACAGAGACAGGGACACAGATAAAGACACAGACAGATACACAGGCACAGACAGAGACAGAAACACAGGCACAGGCACAGGCACAGGCACAGACACAGACACAGACACAGGCACAGCCACAGACACAGCCACAGTCACAGACACAGACACAGTCACACACACAGATAGTGACACAAACAGATACACAGGCACCAACACAGACACAGGCTCAGACACAGACAGAAAAACAGACAGAGTCACAGACCCAGACAGGGACAGAGACACAGACCGAGTCACAGACACAGACATAGACACAGACAGACACAGGCATAGACAGAGACACAGACATAAACACACAGACAGAGACACAGACACATTCACAGACAGACACAGACAGAGAGAGAGAGAATGCCACAGGGAGAGACACAGACAGAGACACAGACTCACATCGAGACCAAACTGAGACACATACACAGACAGAGACACATAAAGAAACACCGACACAGGCACCGACACAGAAAAAGACGCAGACACAGACGCAGACACAGACACAGACATAGACATAGACAGAGGCACAGACACTGACACAGCCAGGAACACAGGCAGAGACACAGGCAGAGACTAGAGGGACAGTCAGCATAACAGACAGAGTCATAGACAGAGACACTGGCACTGCCAGAGACACAGCCAGAGCCACTGACAGAGACAGAGACACAGACAGATACACAGGCACAGGCAGAGACACAGACAGAGGCACAGGCACTGTCAGAGCCACAGACAGACACAGATAATCTGACAGAAACACAGACTGAATCACAGACAGAGAGAGACACACTGATACAGGCAGAGACACAGACAGAAACAGTGACACAGACAGAGATCCAGGCACTGACAGCCACACAGACAGATGCACAGACAAAGGCAGAGACACAGGCAGAGACACAGGCAGAGACACAGACGAGGGCACAGATACAGACAGAGGCAATGACTCAGACACAGACACATACACAGACACAGACAGAGACACAGGCAGACTCTCAGAGCCAGACAAAGAAAAAGACACAGACAGAGTCACAGACCCAGACAAAGACACAGACAGCGTCACAGACACAGACAGGGACACAGACAGATACAGGCACATACAGTGACACAGACATATACAGACACACAGACAGACACAGAGACATAAAAACAGACAGACACAGACAGAGGGAGAGAGAGAATGACACCGGCAGAGACGCAGACAGAAACGGAGACAGATTCAGATGCAAGATTCTGACGCCGGCACATACACAGACTCACATCGAGGCCAAACTGAGACACAGACAGAGACACAGACACAGACACAGACAGAGACACAGACACTGACACAGACATAGACTCAGCCAGAGACACAGACACAGACAGAGAGACAGTCAGCGACACAGACAGATACACAAACACAGACACAGAAAAAGACAGAGACACGGACAGAAACAAAGACGCAGACACTGACACAGAAACATCCAGAGACACAGACAGAGACACAGACAGAGACATGACAGAGACACAGAGTAACAGACACAGACAGAGACACAGACAGACACAAAGGCACAGACAGAGACACAGGCAAAGACAGACACAGACAACGTCACAGACAGAGACACAGATAGAGACAGACACAGACACAGGCAGAGACACAGACAGAACGGCTGACCGATTCAGAGACACAGACAGAGACACAGACTCATACAGAGACCCAGACTCAGACACATACACAGACAGGGACACAGATACAGACACTGACCCAGACAGAGACATAGACGGAGACACAGACAGAGACACAGACAGAGACACAGACAGAGACACAGACACACACAGAGAATCTCATATAAACACAGACAGAATCACAGACAGCGAGACAGACAGAGAGAGACACACAGCTACAGGCAGAGACACAGACAGATACAATGACACAGATAGAGACACAGGCAAAGACAGACACAGACAGAGTCACAGACAGAGACACAGATAGAGACACGGGCACAGACAGAGACACAGACAGATAATCTGATAGAAGCACAGACCGAATCACAGACAGAGAGACAGACAGAGAGAGAGACACACAGCTACAGGCAGAGACACAGACAGATACAATGACACAGACAGAGGCACAGACAGAGAAAGAGACAGAATCACAGACAGAGACACAAAAACAGACACAGACAAAGACAGAGACACGGACAGAAACAAAGACTGAGACACTGACACAGACACAGCCAGAGACACAGACACAGACAGAGACACAGACAGAGACATGACAGAGACACACAGATAAACTCCGACACAGACACAGACAGAGACACAGACAGAGTCAAAGACACAGACAGAGACACAGACACAGACACAGACACTGGCACAGGAAGAGACACAGACAGAGACACAGGCACAGACAGAGACACTGGCACAGACACAGGCACAGGCAGAGACACAGACAGAGACACAGATATAGACAGAGGCGCAGACACAGACAGAGAGACAGTCAGCGACACCGACATAGACACAGACAAAGACACAGGCAGAGACACATAGAGAAACAGTGACACAGACAGAGACACAGGCACAGGCACAGATATAGACAGAGACGAAGACACAGACACTGAGACAGCCAGCGACACAGACATAGACACAGACAGAGACACAGGCAGAGACACAGAGAGAAACAGTGACACAGACAGAGACACAGGCACAGACAGAACATAGACACAGATCGAGACACAGGCAGAGACATAGACATAGACAGAGACAGAGAAAGAGACAGAATCACAGACAGAGGCACAAACACAGACAGAGACACAGACAGAGACAGAGACACGGACAGAGACAAAGACACAAACACAGAAGAGACAGGGACACAGGCAGAGACACAGGCACAGACAGAGACACAGACACAGACAAGTGACACAGGTAGAGACAGATAGGATAACACAGACACAGACAGGGACACAGACATAGACCGATACCGAGACACAGAGAGAGACATTACACAGACAGAAACACAGACAGAGGCACAGACAGAGACAGACAGGGAGAGACACACAGCTACAGGCAGAGACATAGACAGAGACAAAGACACAAATTGAGAGACAGTCAGCGACACAGAAATAGACACAGGCACAGACAGAGACACATAATCCGACAGAAACACAGACAGAATCACAGACAGGGAGACAGACAGAGAGAGACACACAGATACAGGCAGAGACACAGACATATACAGTGACATAGGCAGAGACAGAGACACAGACAGAGAAACAGATACAGACACCGACACAGTCAGAGATATAGACGGAGGCACAGACACAGACAGAGACACAGGCAGAGACACAGACAGAGAAACAGATTACGACACCGACCCAGACGGAGGCACAGAGAGAGACACAGAGAGAGACACAGACAGAGACACAGACAGAGACACAGACAGAGAATCTGATATAAACACAGACATGATCACCGACAGAGACACAGACAGGGAGAGAGACACAGATACAATGACACAGACAGAGACACAGACAGAGAAAGAGACAGAATCACAAACAGAGACACAAACACAGACAAAGACAGAAACACGGACAGAAACAGTGACACAGACACTGACACAGACACAGCCAGAGACCCAGACACAGACAGAGACACAGACAGAGACATGGCAGAGACACAGAGCGAAACCCCAACACAGACACAGACCCAGACACAGACACAGACAGAGTCAAAGACACAGACACAGACAGAGACACAGACAGAGACAGACACAGATTGTGAGACTGTGAGCGAAACAGTCAGAGACACAGACAGAGACGCAGACAGAGACGCAGGCACAGACAGAGACACAGACAGAGAATCTGATATAAACACAGACAGAATCACGGACAGAGAGACAGACAGACAGAGAGACACAGCTACAGGCAGAGACACGGACAGATACACAGACAGGGAAAGAGACAGAATCACAGACAGAGACACAAAAACAGACACAGACAAAGACAGAGACACGGACAGAATCAAAGACAGAGACACAGCCAGAGACACAGACAAAGACACAGGCAGAGACATGACAGAGACACAGAGAGAAACTCCGACACAGACACAGACAGAGACACAGACAGAGTCAAAGACACAGATTGAGAGACAGTCAGCGACACAGTCAGAGACACAGACAGAGACACAGGCACAGACAGAGACACTGGCACAGACACAGGCACAGGCAGAGACACAGACAGAGACACAGACAGAGTCAGACACTGGCACAGACACAGGCACAGGCAGAGACACAGACAGAGACACAGACAGAGTCAAAGACACAGATTGAGAGACAGTCAGCGACACAGACATAGACACAGCAGAGACACAGGCAGAGACACATAGAGAAACAGTGACAAAGACAGAGACACAGGCACAGACAGAACACAGACACAGATCGAGGCACAGGCAGAGACATAGACATAGACAGAGATACAGACAGAGAAAGATACAGAATCACTGACAGAGGCACAAACACAGACACACACAAAGACAGACACGTACAGAGACAAAGATACAAACACAGAAGAGACAGGGGCACAGGTAGAGACACAGGCACAGACAAGGGACACAGGTAGAAACCGATAGCGAGACACAGAGAGAGACATTACACAGACAGAAACACAGACAGAGGCACAGACACAGACAGAGACACAGGCACAAGTAGAGACACAGACCGAGACACAGGCAGAGTCAGAGCCACAGACAGAGTAACAGACACTGGCAGAGACACAGACAGGTACACAGGCACACACAGAGACACAGAAACACAGACAGAATCACAGACAGAGACAGACAGAGAGAGACACACAAGTACAGGCAGAGACACAGAAAGAGACAGAGACACAGACAGGGACAAATACACAAATTAAGAGACAGTCAGCGACACAGACATAGACACAGGCACAGACAGAGACACAGACAGAGACAGAGAATCTGATAGAAACACAGACAGAATCACAGCCAGGGAGACAGACAGAGAGAGACACACAGATACAGGCAGAGACACAGACAGATACAGTGACACAGGCAGAGACAGAAACATAGACAAGGGCACAGACAAAGATAGAGTTGGGACAGAGACACAGACACAGACAGAAACACAGACTGAGAACCAGACAGAGTAACAGATACAGGCAGAGACACAGACAGATACAAAGGCACAGACAGAGACACAGGCACAGACAGACACAAACACGGGCACAGACAGAGACACAGACAGAGACAGAGAATCTGACAGAAACACAGACAGAATCACAGGCAGGGAGACAGACAGAGAGAGACACACAGATACAGACAGAGACACAGACAGATACAGTGGCACAGGCAGAGACAGAAAAAGAGACACAGGCACAGACACAGATAGAGTTGGGACAGAGACACAGACACAGACAGAAACACAGACGAGACACAGACGGAGTAATAGACACAGACAGAGACACAGACAGATACAAAGGTACAGACAGAGACAGGCACAGACAGACACAGGCAGAGACACAGACACAGATACAGAAAAACTCAGCCCAACTCGCACTCGCTGCTCGCCAGCTGCTGTCCCTCCTCCCTGCTGACAGAGGCCACTGTCCCCTGCCTCCAGAGGCCACATTCCGCTACTCCCTGCCGCCAGAGGCCGCTGTCCCCTGCCGCCAGAGGCCGCTGTCCCCCTGCCGCCAGAGGCCGCTGTCCCCCTCACACCAGATGCCGCTGTCCCCCTGCCGCCAGAGGCCGCTGTCCCACTGCCGCCAGAGGCCGCTGCCCCCTGCCTCCAGAGGCCGCTGTCCCCCTGCCGCCAGAGGCCGCTGTCCCCCTGCCTCCAGAGGCCACTGTCCCCCTGCCTCCAGAGGCCGCTGTCCCCCTGTCTCCAGAGGCCGCTGTCCCACTGCCGCCAGAGGCCGCTGCCCCCCTGCCGCCAGAGGCCGCTGTCCCCCTGCCTCCAGAGGCCGCTGTCCCCCTGCCGCCAGAGGCCGATGTCCCCCTGCCTCCAGAGGCCGCTGTCCCCCTGTCTCCAGAGGCCGCTGTCCCCCTGCCGCCAGAGGCCGCTGTCCCCCTGCCGCCAGAGGCCGCTGTCCCCCTGCCTCCAGAGGCCGCTGTCCCCCTGCCGCCAGAGGCCGCTGTCCCCCTGCCGCCAGAGGCCGCTGTCCACCTGCCGCCAGAGGCCGCTGTCCCCCTGCCTCCAGATGCCGCTGTCCCCCTGCCGCCAGAGGCCGCTGTCCCCCTGCCTCCAGAGGCCGCTGTCTCCTCCAAGGAAAGGGGAATGGGTGTTTCAGAACCGAGTGTGAAGCGTCCGGAAGCAGAGGCGGGCTTGTCATATGAGGAATGGTTGAGGACCCTCGGGCTTATGGCAGTAATAATGCTTCAGACAATGGAGGCTTCACACAGAGCTGTCCGTGCGCATGTGCGGGAGGGTCACTATCCCAGCAGGCAGTGCGCGGGCCACCCACTGACTGGCATCGTCTCCCCTGGCAACACAAGGTGGCCACCTGGAGTCTCCCCTGGCAACACAAGGTGGCCACCTGGAGTCTCCCCTGGCAGCACAAGGTGGCCACCTGGAGTCTCCCCTGGCAACACAAGGTGGCCACCTGGAGTCTCCCCTGGCAGCACAAGGTGGCCACCTGGAGTCTCCCCTGGCAACACAAGATGTTCACCGGGAGTCTCCCCTGGCAACACAAGATGTTCACCGGGAGTCTCCCCTGGAAACACAATTTGGCTGCCGGAGGTCCTACTGGTAACAGATGACCGCCGCCAGCACGCAGGGCATGCTGGGATGGGTGCGGCACAGGCGCAGCGGCGGCTTCTGCTGTCCCTCCAAGGAAAGGGGAATGGGTGTTTCAGCACCGAGAGTGAAGCCGGAGTCCAGCCCATTGGACCCATTGGGGGTCGTCGGGATTGTTGTGTCTCAATAGACACCGCAGCACTGCCCCTCCCCCACCCCGGATATCCCCTCCCCAATATCACTCCCTCCCCAATATCACCCCCTCCCGATATCACCCCCTCCCCGATATCACTCCGTCCCAGATATCACCCCTACCCCGATATCACTCCGTCCCCGATATCACCCCTACCCCGATATCACTCCGTCCCCGTATCACCCCAACCTCGATATAACTTCCTCCCCTATATCATCCCCTCCCCGTATCACCCCCTCCCCGTATCACCCCTTCCCGATATCACCCCCACACCGATATCACCCCCTCCCCGCTATCACCCCCTCTGCAATATCACCCCCTCCCCGATATCGCCACCTCTCGGATATCACCCTCATCCTGATATCACCCCCTCCCCGATTTCACCTCCTCCCCAATATCACCTCCTCCCCGATATCACCCCTTCCCGATATCACCTTCTCAAGACATCACCCCCTCCCGATATCCCCCTCCCTGATATCACACCCACCCGATATCACCCCCTTCATATCATCCCCCCAAAATCATCACCCCCCGTCGGATATTCGCCTCTCTGATATTGTTACCTCGGAGTTAGGGGGTCACTGGGTTACTGGGATGGGGCAGAGGAGTGGGCTTAGGTGAGACGCTCTTTCCAAGGGCTGGTGCAGACATGATGGACCGAATGGCCTCCTTCTGCACTGCTGATGCTATGATTCTACTCTATGATCCCACCAGATCCAGCCCCTCCCCCCCCCCAACCCACCCCCCTCGAGGTATCGCCCCCGCCCAGGTCAGCCCCTCGATATCATCAAATCCCCCCCCCCCCCAGCAGATGTCACTTCTCTGGGATATCAACTCCGCCCCTCCCTCGGATATCACCACCGCCGGCCAAATGTCACCCGCCCCAACCGGATATAACCCCACCCAACCGAATGCCACAAGCCCTAAATATCACCCCCCACCCCTGCATATATCAGTCCCAGATATAGCGACCATCGATATTAGCCCCCGGATATTACCCACAACCCCCGGATGTCCCCAGGCTGGTATCTTCCCGCCCGATGACAACCCCAAACCCCCGAACTAGCCCAACAGGGGCTGGATTAGCACAGTGGGCTAAATAGCCGCCTTGCAAAGGGGAACAATGCCAGCAGCGCGGGTTCACTTCCAGTGCCGGTCTCCACAAACAAGCGCCGTAATATGGCAACTCACAGTGACTTCCACAGTGACTTCAGTGAAGTATACTTGTGGCAGTAAGCGATTATTAATTTTAATATATCATCCCCCCCCCCCGATATAAACCCAGCCTGTAATTCATGCTCCCCCTCAAACATCACCGCAGAACTGATATCTACCCACCACCCCAATATCACCCAAACCGCAGATATCACCCAACGCCAGGTAATACTGAACCCCAGATATCACCCAACCCCAGATACCACCCAACCCCAGAGATCACCCAACACATGATATCACCCAACCCCGGATATCACCCAACCCCAGATATCACACAACCCCGGATATCACGCAAACCCTGATATCACCCAACCCCAGATAACACCCAACCCCAGATAACACCCAACCCCACATATCACCCAAACCCTGATATCACCCAACCCCAGATATCACCCAACCCCAGATATCACCCAACCCCAGAGATCACCCAACCCCAGATATCACCCAATCCCAGATATCACCCAACCCCAGAGATCACCCAACCCCAGAGATCACCCAACCCCGGATATCATCCAACCCCAGAGATCACCCAATCCCAGATATCACCCAACCCCAGAGATCACCCAACCCCAGAGAGCACCCAACCCCAGATATCACCCAACCCCAGATATCACCCAACACAGAGATCACCCAACCCCGGATATCATCCAACCCCAGAGATCACCCAACCCCAGAGATCACCCAACCCCAGAGATCACCCAATCCCAGATATCACCCAACCCCAGAGATCACCCAACCCCAGATATCACCCAACCACAGATATCACCCAACCCGAGGGAGACCCAACCCCAGATATCACCCAACCCCAGATATCACCCAACCCCAGATATCACCCAACCCCAGATATCACCCAACCCCAGATATCACCCAACCCCAGATATCACCCAACCCCAGATATCACCCAATCCCAGATATCACCCAACCCCAGAGATCACCCAACCCCAGAGAGCACCCAACCCCAGATATCACCCAACCCCAGATATCACCCAACCCCGGATATCATCCAACCCCAGATATCACCCAACACCAGATGTCACCCAACCCCAGATATCACCCAACCCCAGAGATCACCCAACCCCAGATATCACCCAACCACAGAAATCACCCAACCCCAGATAACACCCCAACCCAGATATCACCCAACCCCAGATATCACCCAACCCCAGATATCACCCAACCCCATATATCACCCAACCCCAGAGATCACCAACCCCAGAGATCACCCAAACCCTCATGTCACCCAACCCCAGATATCACCCAACGCCAGATATCACCCAATGCCAGTGAGGGGTGAGTGGGCTGCGGGATTTGGAGACAACATCAGTCACTGCAACAGGTCCCTTTTCAAATGTCCTTTTGTTGAGATTGTCCTGAGGCCAACACTTTTTCTGCTGCTTGGATTCTGTATAAAAGTGAAGAGCAAATTCTTCATCAGTCCAAGAGTTAGAGTAACTAACTTTTAATCATTACACCCAATTAGCAAAGCGAATATGGAAGAACTAGATGGTAAAATGGATCAGAATGTATTAACCAATGATTGCCAGAGTCCCAACATTAAATGTCTTTAAACTGGTGAAATTCTGACGGATCTGGTGCTTTGTACTTGAATTATTTAATTATTTTCTGTGGAAGATTAATCATCTGATAACATAGTTCATCCCAATAATCAGAGTGAACTTAGAATCATAGAAGTTTACAGCATGGAAACAGGCCCTTCGGCCCAACCAGTCCATGCCGCCCAGTTTTTACCATTAAGCTAGTCCCAGTTGTCCGCACTTGGCCCACTCTATACCCATCTTACCCATGTAACTATCTAAATGCTTTTTAAAAGACACAATTGTACCCGCCTCTACTACTACCTCTGGCAGCACATTCCAGACACTCACTACCCTCTGAGTGGAGAAATTGCCCCTCTGGGCCCTTCTGAATCTCTCCCCTATCACCTTAAACCTATGCCCTCTAGTTTTAGACTCCCCTACCTTTGGGAAAAGATGTTGACTATCTACCTTATCTATGCCCCTCATTATCTTATAGACCTCTATAAGATCACCCCTAAGCCTCCTACGCTCCAGGGAAAAAAGTCCCAGTCTATCCAGCCTCTCCTTCTAACTCAAACCATCAAGTCCCGGTAACATCCTAGTAAATCTTTTCTGCACTCTTTCTATTTTAATAATATCCTTTCTATAATAGGGTGACCAGAACTGCACACAGTATTCCAAGTGTGGCCGTACCAATGCCTTGTACAACTTCAACAAGACGTCCCAACTCCTGTATTCAATGTTCTGACCAATGAGACCAAGCATGCCGACTGCCTTCTTCACAAGCCTGTCCACCTGCGACTCCACCTTCAAGGGGCGACTCCACCTTTTGGGGCAGCACGGTAGCCTTGTGGATAGCACAATTGCTTCACAACTCCAGGGTCCCAGGTTCGATTCTTGTTTGGGTCACTTTCTGTGCGGAGTCTGCACATCCTCCCCGTGTGTGCGTGGGTTTCCTCCGGGTGCTCCGGTTTCCTCCCACAGTCCAAAGATGTGCGGTTTAGGTGGATTGGCCATGATAAATTGCCCTTAGTGTCCAAAATTGCCCTTAGTGTTGGGTGGGGTTACTGGGTTACTGAGTTATGGGGATAGGGTGGCGGTGTTGACCTTCGGTAGGGTGCTCTTTCCAAGAGCCGGTGCAGACTCGATGGGCCGAATGGCCTCCTTCTGCACTGTAAATTCTATGATAATCTATGAAGGAGCTACGAACCTGTACTCCTAGATCTCTTTGTTCTATAACTCTCCCCAACGCCATACCATTAACTGAGTAGGTCCTGGCATTGATTGATTGTTTGGTCCAATAAACAATTATCTCATTCATTCATTGAGAGGTTGAATTAAATCAGTGAACAGCTCATTATGTTAAAGTCCAACAAGCATTACACAACTAATTGTTATTTGTGCAACATTGAGAGAAAATAACAAATTTGTTTTCAGTCCATTAAACACAGCAAATAACTAAACACATTTCATTGCATCTTTCACTGTGATTGTCAAAGAATTGTTCATTCCAATAATCACAGGCGGTTTCTAATTACTGTTCAGGCCATAATCAAATGGAGATTGTTATTCAGTGGAATAGAATCTGTAATTCCTGACTACACAACAATAATAGCATCAATTAAAAATGCATTTGTTCAGCTCACAATCCCAATCAATGGGATTCTCCCTCGGCAGCATCCTCCAATTCCGCCGGCAGCGCACCCATGTCGGCGGGTTTCTCGATGGCGTGGGGTGGTCACAATGGGAAACCTCATTGCCCGGCTGCGGGAACGGAGAATCCCGTTGTGGCGGGGGGTGCGCAGCGCCAGATAACGGGGCTGGCGGGACGGAGAACCGGGTACAGGACATTAAACCGATGGTCATTTTCCAAGTGAATTATCATGGCAAGGTACTGATGAATCCATTGATCACTAACGGAATGAATAAATCTTTTAACTTCCCTCAATAATATGTATTGGGAAATATTTTCCATGTCTATGATACCAGCAATTATATCTCAGGATTTAATTCCATTAATCATAGTTGTGCGATGACTGAATAGTGTGAGAATTCTCTCTGCCTGTTTCTACCAAAGAAAACTGAGCAAGTCGGGCAGCACGGTAGCATCGTGGTGCCACTATGACGTCACAGCTCCAGGGTCCCAGGTTCGATTCCCGCTTGGGTCACTCTCTGTGCGGAGTCTGCACGTTCTCCCTGTGTCTGCGTGGGTTTCCTCCGGGTGCTCTGATTGTCTCCCACAGTCCAAAGATGTGCAGGTTAGGTGGATTGGCCACGCTAAATTGCCCTCAGGTTGGATGGGCTTACTGGGTTATGGAGGAGGTGTGGGCTTGAGTAGGGTGCTCTTTCCAAGAGCCGGTGCAGACTCGATGGGCCGAATGGCCGCCTTCTGCACTATAAATTCTATGATCTATGATCTATGAAATCCAATGTTGAAGGCAGGATGACATCATGTTTGCACAACATTGTTAGAAAGCATCACGTTCGTTTTCAGTCCATTGAACACAGTAAGTAACGAAAAACATTTAATTACAACATTGAATGTGATTATTGAAGGATTGATTCTTCCAGTAATCACAGGCGTAAAAAAATATTGTCAGACAATAGTCATACTAAGATTGTTCTTTCAAACAGAGTCAGTAATTCCTGACCTTCCTATAATAACACAATAAACTGAACATGCACATTTCTGCTCACAATTAACTAAACTGTGATTATCTTTCTATAGAATCATCATGCCAGGAACATGATTATTTTCAGTCCAATGATTGGTGAATATGTCTAGAAATCTTTATACTTTTCACAATAATATGCATTTGGAAATGTCTATGAGTATCAGAAATTATCTTTCAGTTTTTAATTCCATTAATTACAAGAAATATCGCAGCTATGTGGTGGAATACAATGTGATCTGTCTGCCTGTTTCTACTTAAGACGTCTCAGCAATTTAAATGATGGAATCCGGGAAGTAATGGGCTGAGAAACTATTATATATTGTGTTACATATTTATTTAAATTATTGAGGCTATCTGACTGCTGGAACTGGATAACTACAAACTCCCGCTGGTGTTGTTGGGGAGACTGGTCCTTTTGGTTCCCTTCTGTATCGTCTAGCGTTTCTCCTCTGGAAAATACTGACTGTTCCACAATAAAAGAGTGAACAACCATTGTACCATTCATCATTCATCAATTAGAGTCTGTTCCCCAGGTTTAATGGACTAATCAATGCCGGGGTCTAATGTGATGGTTAAGATTGGAGCTGGCGGATTGGAGGAGAATCAAACCCTGCCATGGCCTTGGTGATTTATTTCTCAGTGTGACACAGCAGAGCCACAGCTCTCCGTGATACCGACACTCTCCCAATTCTTCAGGATTCCTGATTTGAAGGCCGGCACAGCAGCACAGAGGCGTGAAGCCTGTTGCTTCACAGCACCAGGGTCCCAGGTTCGATTCCCGGCTTGGGTCACTGTCTGTGTGGAGTCTGCACGTTCTCCCCGTGTCTGCGTGGGTTTCCTCCGGGTGCTCTGAGGATTACTCTCAGGATTATTCCCAGTGCCACGTGACAGTGAGGCCAGAAATAAGAGGATAGTCCAGCTAAACACGTGGCTAAACTGGTGGTGTAGGAGGGAGGATTTCAGATTTCTGGGCCATTGGGCGATATTCCGGGAAAGGTGGGACCTGGACAAGAAGGGCGAGTAGCTTCTAAACTGGAGGGGCATCACTATCCTCGCTGGGAGGTTTGTTAGTGTCACCCGGGAGAATTGAAACTAAGATGAAAGGGAGTGGGAACCAGAGCGGTAGCTCAGCAGGTGTAATAACTGAAGGGGAAATGGAGAACACAAATACCTGAACAACATCACCCTCAGGCAGAGCAAAAAAGGTGACAATTGTGAGAAGGGAGGTGCTCAATGCAGGATTGAGTGTGGTGGACCTAAATGTGCGCAGTATAGGTAACAAGGTAAATTTGCATGTTGTTCACATTGATATTGGCTGGGAGGATGTGGTGGGAATCACAGAGACGTGGCTGCAAGGTGATCAGGGCTGGGATCAAAATATGCAAGTGTTCTATCGAAAGGACAGGCAGATGGGCAAAGGGGGCGGGGTTGCATTGTCAGCAAGGAATGGTGTTAAATCGATAGCAAGGAGCGATATAGGATCAGAAGGCATAGAGTCTCTGTGGACAGAGTTGAGGAATGGAGTAGATAAAACGACCCTGATGGGAGTTATTTGCAGGACCCCGAGCAGTAAATAAATCAGGAGATAGAAAAGGCATGTAAAAAAGGCAACATTACAATAATCATGGGGGCTTCAATATGCTGGTGGACTGGGATAATCAGGTTGGTCGTGGATCCCAAGAAAAGGAATTTGTGGAAAGTCTAAGAGATGTTTTTGGGAGCAGCTTGTGACAGAGCCGACTGGAGAACAGGCAATTCTGGATTTGGTGATGTGTAGTGAGGCAGACTTGATTAGGGAACATAAGGTGAAGGAACCCTGAGGGGGCAGTGACCACAATATGCTAGAATTTACCCTGCAGTTTGAGAGGGAGAAGCTGCAATCAGATGTAACGGTATTACAATTAAATAGGGGTAACTACAACGACATGAGGGAGGAGCTGCCCAGAGTTGATTGGAAAAGGAGCCGAGCAGGGAAGACAGTGGAACAGCAATGGCAGGAGTTTTGGGGGGTTATTCGGGAGGAACAACAGAATGTTATCCCATGAAGGAGGAAACATGCTAAGGGGAGGCCAAGGAATCCATGCCTCACGAGGGAAGTCAAGGACAGCAGTAAAGCAAAATAAAAAAAAATACAATGTGGCGCGAAATAGTGGGATGCCAGAAAATTGGGAAGCCTTTAATAGCGAGCAGAGGACAATGAAAAAACAATAAAGAAGGAAGAGATGAAATATGAGTGCAAGCTCGTTAGTAATGTAAAAGACGATAGGAAGATGTTCTTTTCAATATATAAAAGGTAAGAGAGAGACAAGAAAAAGACATTGTGCCAGTGGAAAATGTGACTGGAGAAGTAATAATAGGTAACAAAGAAATGGCAGGGGAACTGTCTAGTTACTTTGCATCAGTCTTCACGGTGGAAGTCACCAGTGGGATGCCAGAGCTCCAGGAGAGCCAGGGGGCAGAGGGGAGTGCCGTGGCCATCACTAAGGAGAAGGTTCTGCGGAAACTGAAAGGTCTGAAGGTGGATGAATGACCTGGACGGATGGACTACATCCCAGGGTTCTAAAAGAGATAGCTGAGGGGAATGTGGAGGCAGTGGTGGGAATCTTTCAGGAATCACTGAAGGCAGAAAGGGTCCCAGAGGACTGGAAAGTGGCTAATGTAGCACTGCTGTTAAAGAAGGGAGGGAGGCAAAGGCGGGAAATTATCGGCCGGATAGCCTGACTTCGGTCATAGGGTTAAGGAAAATCCCAAGGCTTTTTACACGTACATAAAAAGCAAGAGGGTAGCCAGGGAAAGGGTTGGTCCACTGAAGGATAGGCAAGGCAATCTATGTGTGGAGCCAGAGGAAATGGGCGAGGTACTAAATGAATACTTTGCATCAGTATTCACCAAGGAGTAGGAATTGGTAGATGTTGAGTCTGGAGAAGCGGGTGTAGATAGCCTGGGTCACATTGTGATCCAAAAAGACGAGGTGCTGGGTGTCTTAAAAAATATTAAGGTAGATAAGTCCCCAGGGCCTGATGGGATCTACCCCAGAATACTGAAGGAGGCTGGAGAGGAAATTGCTGAGGCCTTGACAGAAATATTTGGATCCTCGCTGTCTTCAGGGGATGTCCCGGAGGACTGGAGAATAGCCAATGTTGTTCCTCTGTTTAAGAAGGGTAGCAAGTATAATCCCGGGAACTACAGGCCGGTGAGCCTTACTTCAGTGGTAGGGAAATTACTGGAGAGAATTCTTCGAGACAGGATCTACTCCCATTTGGAAGCAAATGGACGTATTAGTGAGAGGCAGCACGGTTTTGTGAAGGGGAGGTCGTATCTCACTAACTTGATAGAGTTTTTCGAGGAGGTCACTAAGATGATTGATGCAGGTAGGGCAGTAGATGTTGTCTATATGGACTTCAGTAAGGCCTTTGACAAGGTCCCTCCTGGTAGACTAGTACAAAAGGTGAAGTCACACGGGATCAGGGGTGAGCTGGCAAGGTGGATACAGAACTGGCTAGGCCATAGAAGGCAGAGAGTAGCAATGGAGGGATGCTTTTCTAATTGGAGGGCTGTGACCTGTGGTGTTCCACAGGGATCAGTGCTGGGACCTTTGCTCTTTGTAGTATATATAAATGATTTGGAGGAAAATGTAACTGGTCTGATTAGTAAGTTTGCAGACGACACAAAGGTTGGTGGAATTGCAGATAGCGATGAGGACTGTCGGAGGATACAGCAGGATTTAGATTGTCTGGAGACTTGGGCGGAGAGATGGCAGATGGAGTTTAATCCGGACAAATGTGAGGTAATGCATTTTGGAAGGTCTAATGCAGGTAGGGAATATACAGTGAATGGTAGAACCCTCAAGAGTATTGAAAGTCAAAGAGATCTAGGAGTACAGGTCCACAGGTCATTGAAAGGGGCAACACAGGTGGAGAAGGTAGTCAAGAAGGCATACGGCATGCTTGCCTTCATTGGCCGGGGCATTGAGTATAAGAATTGGCAAGTCATGTTGCAGCTGTATAGAACCTTAGTTCGGCCACACTTGGAGTATAGTATTCAATTCTGGTCGCCACACTACCCGAAGGATGTGGAGGCTTTAGAGAGGGTGCAGAAGAGATTTCCCAGAATGTTGCCTGGTATGGAGGGCATGAGCTATGAGGAGCGATTGAATAAATTCGGTTTGTTCTCACTGGAACGAAGGTTGAGGGGAGACCTGATAGAGGTATACAAAATTATGAGGGGCATAGACAGAGTGGATAGTCAGAGGCTTTTCCCCAGGGTCGAGAGGTCAATTACTAGGGGGCATAGGTTTAAGGTGAGAGGGGCAAAGTTGAGAGTAGATGTACGAGGCAAGTTTTTTACGCAGAGGGTAGTGGGTGCCTGGAACTCGCTACCGGAGGAGGTAGTGGAAGCAGGGACGATAGGGACATTTAAGGGGCATCTTGACAAATATATGAATAGGATGGGAATAGAAGGATACGGACCCAGGAAGTGTAGAAGATTGTAGTTTAGTCGGGCAGCATGGTCGGCACGGGCTTGGAGGGCCGAAGGGCCTGTTCCTGTGCTGTACATTTCTTTGTTCTTTGTTCTCTTTGTTCTTTGGTATGGTTTTGGATCCATTATTAAGGATGAGATTGCGGAGTACTTGGAAGAGCATGGTAAAATAGGACTGAGCCAGCACGGCTTCGTCAAGTGGAGGTCATGTTTGACAAATCTGTTAGAGTTCTTTGAGGAAGTAACAAGGAAGTTAGACAAGGGAGAATCAGTGGACGTGATTCATTTAGATTTCCAGAGGGCCTTTGACATAGTGCCGCATTACAGTCTGTAAAGTTGGTTCAGAGGCCATGGTGTTCAGGGTAAGATCCTGGGATGGAAAAAGAATTGGCTGACTGGCAGAGGCAGAGAGTGGCAAGAAGGGTCCTTTTTCAGGATGGCAGCCGGTGTCTAATCGCGTGCCTCTGGAGTCTGTGCTGGGACCGCAACTTTCCACAATATACATTAATGATCTGGAAGAAGGAACCGAAGGCACTGTTGCAGAGTTTGTAGATGATACAAAGATCTGTAGAGGGAAAGGTAGTATTGAGGAAGTGTGTGTGTGTGTGTGGGGGGGGGGGGGGGGCTGCAGAAGGACTTCGAGGCTGGGAGATTGTGCAAAGAACTGGCAGATGGAATACAATGTGGAAAAGTGTGAGGTTATGCACTTTGGAAGGAGGAATAGAGGCGGTGGCTGTTTTCCAAATGTGGAAATGCTTCGGAAATCAGAAGCACAAAGGGACTCAAGGAACAGGTACTACGTGTCCTTGATATGTATGTCCCTGTCAGGCAGGGAAGAGATGGTCGAGTGAGGGAACCATGGTTGACAAGAGAGGTTGACTGTCTTGTTAAGAGGAAAAAGGAGACTGATGTAAGGCTGAGGAAACAAGGTTCAGATAGTGCATTGGAGGGATACAAGATAGCCAGGAGGGAACTGAAGAAAGGGATTAGGAGAGCTAAGAGAGGGCATGAACAATCTTTGGCGGGTAGGACAAAGGAAAACCCCAAGGCATTTAACACATATGTGAGAAATATGAGAATGATTAGAGCGAGGGTAGGTCCGATCAAGGACAATACCGGGAGATTGTGTATTGTGTCTGAAGAGATAGGAGAGGTCTTGAACGAGTACTTTTCTTCTGTATTTACAAATGAGAGGGGCGATATTGTTGGAGAGGACAGTGTGAAATAGACTGGTAAGCTCGAGGAAATACTTGTTAGGAAGGAAGATGTGTTGGACATATTGAAAAACTTGAGGATAGACAAGTCCCCCGGGCCTGACGGGATATATCCAAGGATTCTATGGGAAGCAAGAGATGAAATTGCAGAGCCGTTGGCAATGATCTTTTCGTCCTCACTGTCAACAGGGGTGGTACCAGGGGATTGGAGAGTGGCAAATGTCGTGCCCCTGTTCAAAAAAGGAACTAGGGATAACCCTGGGAATTACAGGCCAGTTAGTCTTACTTCGGTGGTAGGCAACGTAATGGAAAGGGTACTGAAGGATAGGATTTCTGAGCATCTGGAAAGACACTGCTTGATTAGGGATAGTCAGCACGGATTTGTGAGGGGTAGGTCTTGCCTTACAAATCTTATTGAATTCTTTGAGGAGGTGACCAAGCATGTGGATGAAGGTAAAGCAGTGGATGTAGTATACATAGATTTTAGTAAGGCATTTGATAAGGTTCCCCATGGTAGGCTGCTGCAGAAAGTAAGGAGGCATGGGATAGTAGAAAATTTGGCCAGTTGGATAACGAACTGGCTAACCGATAGAAGTCAGAGAGTGGTGGTGGATGGCAAATATTCAGCCTGGATCCCAGTTACCAGTGGCGTACCGCAGAGATCAGTTCTGGGTCCTCTGCTGTTTGTGATTTTCATTAATGACTTGGATGAGGGAGTTGAAGGGTGGGTCGGTAAATTTGCAGACGATACGAAGATTGGTGGAGTTGTGGATAGTGAGGAGTGATGTTGTCGGCTGCAAAGAGACATAGATAGGATGCAGAGCTGGGCTGAGAAGTGGCAGATGGAATTTAACCCTGAAAAGTGTGAGGTTGTCCATTTTGGAAGGACAAATATGAATGCGGAATACAGGGTTAACGGTAGAGTTCTTGGCAATGTGGAAGAGCAGAGAGATCTTGGGGTCTATGTTCATACATCTTTGAAAGCTGCCACTCAAGTGGATAGAGCTGTGAAGAAGGCCTATGGTGTGCTCGCGTTCATTAACAGAGGGATTGAATTTAAGATTCGTGTGGTGATGATGCAGCTGTACAAAACTTTGGTAAGGCCACATTTGGAGTACTGTGTACAGTTCTGGTCACCTCATTTTAGGAAGGATGTGGAAGCTTTGGAAAAGGTGCAAAGAAGATTCACCAGGATGTTACCTGGAATGGAGAGTAGGTCTTCCGAGGAAAGGTTGAGAGTGCTGGGCATTTTTTCATCAGAACGGAGAAGGATGAGGGGCGACTTGATAGAGGTTTATAAGATGATCAGGGGAATAGATAGAGTAGACAGTCAGAGACTTTTTCCCCGGGTGGAACAAACATTACAAGGGGACATACATTTAAGGTGAAAGGTGGAAGATATAGGAGGGATATCAGAGGTAGGTTCTTCACCCAGAGAGTAGTGGGGGTATGGAATGCACTGCCTGTGGAAGTAGTTGAGTGGGAAACATTAGGGACTTTCAAGCAGCTATTGGATAGGTACATGGATTACGGTAAAATTATATAGTGTAGATTTATTTGTTCTTAAGGGCAGCACAGTAGCATTGTGGATAGCACAATTGATTCACAGCTCCAGGGTCCCAGGTTCTATTCCGGCTTAGGTCGCTGTCTGTGCGGAGTCTGTGTGTCCTCCACGTTTCTGCGTGGGTTTCCTCCGGGTGCTCCGGTTTCCTCCCACAGTCCAAAGATGTGCAGGGTAGGTGGATTGGCCAATGATAAATTGCCCTTAGTGTCCAAAATTGCCCTTGGTGTTGGGTGGAGGTGTTGAGTTTGGGTAGGGTGCTCTTTCCAAGAGCCGGTGCAGACTCATGGGGCCGAATGGCCTCCTTCTGCACTGTAAATTCAATGATAATCTATGATTAATCTAGGACAAAGGTTCGGCACAACATCGTGGGCCTAATGGCCTGTTCTGTGCCGTATTTTCTATGTTTTCTATGACTGGGGAGGCCTTGTTCACGATTCTCTTAAGTTTAACATGAAGGTTCAGTCGGCAGTTAGGAAGGCAATTGCAATGTTAGCATTCATGTCGAGAGGGCTAGAATACAAGACCAAGGATGCACTTCTGAGGATGTATAAGGCTCTGGTCAGACCCCATTTTGAGTATTGTGAGCAGTTTTGGACCCCGTATCTGAAGAAGGATATGCTTCCCTTGGAAAGGGTCCAGAGGAGGTTCACAAGAACAATCCCTGGAATGAAGACCTTGTCGTATGAGGAACGGTAGAGGACAATGGGTCTGTGCTCGTTAGAATTTAGAAGGATGAGGGGGAATCTTATTGAAACTTACAGGAGTCCTGGATCGAGGTGATGTGGAGAGGATGTTTCAATTTGTATAAAAAACTAGAACCAGAGGACACCATCTCAGACTAACTCGGACTAACAGATGCTTTAAAACAGAGATGTGGAGGAATTTATTCAGCCAGAGGGTGGTGAATCTGTGTAACTCTTTGCTCCCGAAGGCTGTGGAGACCAAATCACTGAGTGTCTTTCAGACAGAGATAGATAGTTTCTTGGTTAATAAGGAGATCAGGAGTTTTGGGGAGAAGGTGAGAAGGTCGAAGAATGAGGATGAGAAACATATCAGCCATGTTTGAATGGCGGAGCAGGCTCGCTCGGCCTAGTGACCAAGTTCAGCTCCTGTGTCTTATGGTCTTATGGCCGTAAATGTCCAACTCGGTTTGAAATATGGCTTTGGGTGTCTGCCTCCATTATTCTTACAGAAAATGAGGTAATGAAAGGATGTGAGGAACAAGCGGGAAATGAGATTGAGGCAGAAGCTGAGCAGTGATTAAATTGAATGGTGGAGGAGGTGTGAGTGACCGTGTTGTCTCCCCATGTTGCCATTTGTTATCAGTTCCGGCTCTGCAATACTCGCTGATGAATGTAGCTGCATGATCATATATTTCAGTTACATCTTTCCAACAGATATTTATATTGTTCATGGAGACAGTTCATTTACATCCAGATTATCCAAAACTTATATCATCTCAAATGTGTGGAACGAATCTCACATCATCGTCTTTTATTCCCAATAACCCAGCCCCAGCCTATCCAATCATCCCGCAGGGAAAACTGCTTCTAAACGATTCACACAGCGAGTGGTTCTGATCTGGTCTGCACGGCCTGGGACACTGGTGCCGGCAGATACAACAGTGGATTCACAGGGAATGGTAGGAGTGACAGAAATCAAATGTATGTCTCCAGGGAAAGGGCGCTCCAGTCGGATTGAATCATCTGCTCATCTACAGAGCCGCTGAGGTCAAACGGAATGAAATGAAATTGAATGAAAATCGCTTATTGTTACAAGTAGGCTTCAAATGAAGTTATTGTGAAAAGCCCCTAGTAGCCACATTCCGGCGCCTGTTAAGGGAGGCTAGTACGGGAATTGAACTGTGCTGCTGGCCTGCCTCGGTCGGCTTTAAAAGCCAGCGATTTATCCCAGTGTGCTAAACCAGCCCCAGGAATGAATGTCCTCCTTCGGGACTTCACGCACTTTATCGGCGTTGGATGTGGTCTGGCTGTGAGATGATGCGGACCAACACCTGCAGGTTCCCTCCAAGTTCACCACCACCGCGAGTATTCTCAATGTAATCCTTTCTATTCACTGTGTCCATGTGTGAACTCAGCGCCCGCTTTAGCTCACTGCTTACTTCACAGCATCAACGTCATTGTAAGTTCCAATCTGTCTGACCCTGGGCGCTTCCTGTGCTGTTAATATTGAAAACATCTGTGTTGCTCCCAATAAAAGCAGACGCTCATTTAATAATTAGAGGGAGGTCTATCTTTTTTCAGGTTGCTTTACAATTATTTTTAAAAGCGGCTGTGCCACGTGTTTGCTTTCTGGCCTCTCACTGGGGAAAGACAAGTTCTATTCCAGCACTGCACAAGAACTGACCTGTCACACTCTGTCAGTTATTCTCAACTGAAATGGTGCAATACTGCATGAAGGACATTTTCTTTATCCAGGATCTGATTTTATAATTTAGGAACAAGTTTGTTTATTCAGCAAATGTATTAATCCGGATTGTGTTTTCCACATCACACCCAGACCCCCAGATCTCCAAGAACACTCCGTCACACTCTATCTCTCCCTTGCACTCTCTCCCTCTCTCACACTCTCTCTCTCAACCTCCCTCTCTCTCACACTCTCTCCCTCCATGCCTCCCTCCCTCACTCCCACCTTCTTTAGACACTTTATTTCGCACTCTTTCCCTCTCTCACACACTCCCCCTCTATTCTCTCTCCCTCCATGCCTCCCTACCTCTCACACAACTCACTAACTGACACTTTCTCTCCCACTCTTTTCCTGTCTCACACTTTCTCTCACTCTTTCCATCTCTCACACTTTCTCTTCCACTTTTTTCCTCTCTCAAACTTTCTCTCACATTCTTTCCCTCTCTCACACTTTCTCTCACACTCTTTCCCTCCCTCACACTTTCTCTCACTCTCTCTCACACTCTTTCCCTCCCTCACACTTTCTCTCCCTCTCTTTCCCTCTCTCACACTTTCTCTCACGCTCTTTCCCTCTCTCACACTTTCTCTCACAATCTTTCCCTCTCCCACTCCCTCAGTCACTCAGTCGCTCTCTCCAGTACTTATGTCTGAGATTATGTTCGTATTTTATACACCATCCTTCTCACCCAATCTGTCTCCCTCACCCACAAACGCTCGCCCTCCACTCTCTGCTTCCCTTTCTCTCAGACAATCTACCTCCTTCTCTCATTTTATTCTTTTTTTCTACACCCTCTTTCGCTCCCATTCAATCTCCACCCACCCACTTTCTCTCTCAGCCTGTCTTCTATCAGCACATCTCACAGACCAGTTCTCTCTTCCTCCACATCTCACCCGCCCCCCCCCCCTCTCTCCCAGGTGAAGTGTGTGTATCAGACGGGTGGCCGGTATCAGTTAGAGAAGGGGTATTTGTTTTTCACAGCTGAATATTTTTTAATGCTGCTCTCTGAAGTGATGGTTTTGTTGCTACTTCAGTCTCTAAGTTTTCTGAGGTTACAATGATTCTGAATTAATTCTTAGTTTGAGGTGCTGAATCAGATTTAGATATGGGATCACATTCTTTGCGCTTTAAATTGTTCCAGATTTTGGAGACATTGAAATTTGCTACTTATGTTCAAACATAAACTACTGAAATTACGAAAAGGAATGGTCACAGTTACAGAGGCAGCTACACCCCTGAGTGCAGTGGACCCACACAGAGAAACACACTGATAATTGGAACTGAATCACTGAATGGTCACAGTTACAGAGGCAGCTACACCCCAGAGTGCAGTGGACCCACCCAGAGAAACACACTGACAATTGGAACTGAATCACTGAATGGTCACAGTTACAGAGGCAGCTACACCCCAGAGTGCAGTGGACCCACCCAGAGAAACACACTGACAATTGGAACTGAATCACTGAATTGTCACAGTTACAGAGGCATCTACATCCCAGAGTGCAGTGGACCCACCCAGAGCAACACACTGACAACTGGAACTGAATCACTGAATGGTCACAGTTTCAGAGGCAGCTACACCCCAGAATGCAGTGGACCCACCCAGAGAAACACACTGACAATTGGAACTGAATCACTGAATGGTCACAGTTACAGAGGCAGCTACACCCCAGAGTGCAGTGGACCCACCCAGAGAAACACACTGACAATTGGAACTGAATCACTGAATGGTCACAGTGGAGTGAGGGGTATCACTGAAACAATGTGAGCTGTAGAGATGGGACTGATGGTGTCTGAGTGGACAGCGTCCTTTCTGTTCATGTTAGCTGAACAATGTGATCAATACAGTCCAGTGTTTGCAAAGAGGTCACTCACTCACAAAAATAATATTTGCTTTCTCTGAACCAAATATCGGAATCTGTTTGTTCACATCTTTGAAAAATAAGTTAAACGATGTCACAACCTCAATATCCCAGAGGTGGTTCGTCAGGGCATTAATTAAAAGCTTGTGGAATATATAACCTCAGAGTTTTAGACAGTGAGATTGCCAATCGCAGGAAGGGACAGATCACTTCACAGTGAAAATGCTTGTCCCAGTTGAGACTGCTGAGAAAATATTCCACCCAATCCTTGCTATTGTTGGTGTTCCTGGTAAGTGACTGTCACCATTGAAGTTGTGTAAATCTGTGTGTGAGCGGCTCTCTGATTTTAAACTGGGACTGAAAATGTTTAACGCTGAGCTCGTGATCACTGTTACACAGACACCTGGTCAACGATATCATTTACTTCATTCAAATCTCGTTAATAATGTCTATGGTTTGAATCCATTTCATCAACTAACAATAAACCTGTTTGTAACTCACGGGATCGCTGATCAATAAAGTTGTTATATTGAATGGAATCTTGTATAATGTTAGATTGGATCTCAGTGAAGGCAATCTCTCTGAAGGAAGGTTTAGTGGGAATCAGACTGAAATCCCTCTGAGGGTGGATCACTGATCAGATTGAAATATCTGACAGCAGTGAACAAGGATTACTGGATGTATCTGTCAGTGTAGAATTGTACTGAGTGTGGGTCTCTCACCAGACTGGAAGATCTGATCCAATTATATATCTATTACTGGGACTGCCTGTCCGTGTGGAATTGTATTATGTGTGGGTCAGTAACTGGACTGAAATTAGTTGGTTCTGTTTTGAAATGCTGTATTTTATTGGGCAGTGGCCGCTCCATTCTGTGGAGTTCTCTCTGTGTGTTTTAACTTTGGAATAGGTTGAAAACAGAAAGAGTTTGGCTGTGTTTTGAAGATGTTTGATATTTATTGTATGAAGTGAAATGTCTCTATCTCTGTTTTCTATTGATCTACTCTAACAGGAACAGATATCATCCATACTCTAATATTTCATAAAACCCACAGCAGTGCAGCATTCCAATAGGTTTTGTGATATTTTCTCATTCCTATTCATCCTGAAATGAACTCACATGTTTGATCAATTTTTATGGGTGTTTTTAAACTGTCTTTCTGCTTCAGACGATTTGTGAATCTATTCAACTGAACCCAGAAACCCCTCCACTCCATTCACATACTTGTTTTCCAAGGAGTGATTGAGGGACTTATTGTTCTGAACAAAATGCAGCAGCGGACACTGATCTATCGGGACATTAATGTCCCATTGAAATACCCACTTTGCAAATTCATAATTAATGATGAATGTGTGCCTGTAATTAGTTGTATTCTTCCTCTGTATTCACTGTCAGTCTCAATGTGATTTTGTCTGTAAATTGTGTCATTATCATTCTGCTTCCCGATCCCATACTGTTGATGGGAATGGTGAAGGAGAGTTATCCCACTGCTGATCCTTGTGGAACACCACTTACCACCTTCCACCAACCAGCCTAAATCCCTTTAACTCCTCTCCCTGTTTTCTGTGTGTGTCGCCAGCATGTGTCCATTCTGCTGCTGTGTCCCCTAACTCCACTGGCTCTGAGATTACTCATCAGTCTGTTATGTCGGATCTTACTGTCGGCCTTTAGAAAATGAAACTGTTTAACATCTATCATACTACTCAGATCTATTATTTCTTGTAGTTATTGAAATAATTGGATGAAATGTGTCAGGAATAATGTTGACTTTGGAATATATGCCGACTACTTAGTATACTCTGTGTTACTGGATTTCTTTTAACCCATGCTTCTAATTCCATTTTTCCAACTGTTGACATTGTGACTGGAAGATTTGATTATATTCTGTTCTAAATTCAAGAATAACAGAGACCGACTTCTGCTTTTCAATTCTTTGGTAATTATTCTGATGATGATCAGTGAATAGATAATATTGTCTCTGCTGTTTCTCACTGTCTATTTTGTAAAAATTTGTTGTTGAAATCCATCCGCCTCCAGTAATCTCCCTCTACCTGGACCCCACCCTCTGGCCTCCTATCAGCTCTTGATCTTCTCATTGAGATCTGTCAGTGCGACATCGACCGTCTCAATTTCGCTGTGCCTCTCACCAACTCTATCCTGACTCACTCTAAACTTGCTCCAATCCTCTCTCTAATATCCAACCCTGGCCTGATGATCTAAGCTGCTCACAAGGGTGGTGCCATTATTGTCTGGTGTCCTGACCTCTTCCTCACAGAGGCTGACCGTCAACTCTCAGGCCCATCCTGGTACCTCCCCCTGGACCAGCAGCACACCACCAAACATCATGATATTGTTTCCAGGACTTTCACTGACCTCGTTGACTCTGGATATCTTCTGTCCACAGCCTCGGACATCATAGTCCCACATCCCCACACATCCTGCATCAACCTCCCGCTTCCACCTCCTTCCCAAAATCCACAAACAGGAAAGTCCCAGGACACCCATTATTTCGGCCTGTTCCAGCCCCACCAAGATCATTTCTTCCCATCTTGATTCCATCCGCTTTAACCTGTTCTGCCCCTTCCCAAAGACATTGGTGTCACAGTGACACAGTGGTTTGCACTGCTGCCACACAGCAGCAGGGTCCCCGGATCAATTACCACCTTGTGTGACTGCCTGTGTGGAGACTGCACTTTTTCTCCCTGTCTGTGTGGGTTTCCTCCGGGTGCTCCGGTTACCTCTCACAGTCCAGGTTAGGTGGATTGACCATGCTAAATTACTCCGTAGTGTCCAAAAAATGTGTAGGTTAGATTAAGGGGTTAATGAGATAGGCGGGGCAGTGAGCATGGTTGAGGTACTCTTTCAGAGGTTCGGTACAGACTTAATGGGCCGAATGACCTCCTTCTGCACTGTGGGGATTCTATGATTCCTGATTACTCTGGTGCCGTAAACAAGGTCCTTTTCCCTGGCCCTAACCGCCTAATCTTCACAATGGCTGTCCAATCCCTCTGCACCTCCGCCCCCCAACACGAGGATTGTGTACAGATCCTCATTCCCTGCTTCCTGTAAAGACTGCATCTCATTCTCCCACTTTCTCCGCCTCCATCGCCTCTGTTCTGTTGATGAAGTATTAAAGATATAGTTCGAGTACATTAGATGGGTCGTTTTTTGTTCAGTGTGTGCAGGAGGGATTCCTGACACAGTTTGTTGACAGGCCAACAAGAGGCGAGGCCACATTGGATTTGGTTTTGGGTAATGAACCAGGCCAGGTGTTGGATTTGGAGGTAGGTGAGCACTTTGGGGACAGTGACCACAATTCGGTGACGTTTACGTTAAGGATGGAAAGGGATAAGTATACACCGCAGGACAAGAGTTATAGCTGGGGGAAGGGAAATTATGATGCCATTAGACGTGACTTGGGGGGGATAAGGTGGAGAAGTAGGCTGCAAGTTTTGGACACACTGGATAAGTGGAGCTTGTTCAAGGATCAGCTACTGCGTGTTCTTGATAAGTATGTACCGGTCAGGCAGGGAGGAAGGTGCCGAGCGAGGGAACCGTGGTTTACCAAAGAAATGGAATATCTTGTTAAGAGGAAGAAGGAGGCCTATGTGAAGATGAGGTGTGAAGTTTCAGTTGGGGCGATGGATAGTTACAAGGTAGCGAGGAAGGATCTAAAGAGAGAGCTAAGACGAGCAAGGAGGGGACATGAGAAGTATTTGGCAGGAAGGATCAAGGAAAACCCAAAAGCTTTCTATAGGTATGTCAGGAATAAGCGAATGACTAGGGACAGAGTAGGACCAGTCAAGGACAGGGATGGGAAGTTGTGTGTAGAGTCTGAAGAGATAGGCGAGATACTAAATGAATATTTTTCGTCAGTATTCACTCAGGAAAAAGATAAGGTTGTGGAGGAGAATGCTGAGCTCCAGGTAAATAGATTAGATGGCATTGAGGTAAGTAGGGAATAGGTGTTGGCAATTCTGGACAGGATGAAAATAGATAAGTCCCCGGGACCTGATGGGATTTATCCTAGGATTCTCTGGGAGGCCAGGGAAGAGATTGCTGGACCATTGGCTTTGATTTTTATGTCATCATTGGATACAGGAATAGTGCCAGAGGACTGGAGGATAGCAAATGTGGTCCCTTTGTTCAAAAAGGGGAGCAGAGACAACCCCGGCAACTATAGACCGGTGAGCCTCACGTCTGTAGTGGGTAAAGTCTTGGAGGGGATTATAAGAGACAAGATTTATAATCATCTGGATAGGAATAATATGATCAGGGATAGTCAGCATGGCTTTGTGAAGGGTAGGTCATGCCTCACAAACCTTATCGAGTTCTTTGAGAAGGTGACTGAACAGGTAGACGAGGGTAGAGCAGTTGATGTGGTGTATATGGATTTCAGCAAAGCGTTTGATAAGGTTCCCCACGGTAGGCTATTGCAGAAAATACGGAGGCTGGGGATTGAGGGTGATTTAGAGATGTGGATCAGAAATTGGCTAGCTGAAAGAAGACAGAGGGTGGTGGTTGATGGGAAATGTTCAGAATGGAGTTCTGTCACAAGTGGAGTACCACAAGGATCTGTTCTGGGGCCGTTGCTGTTTGTCATTTTTATCAATGACCTAGAGGAAGGCGCAGAAGGGTGGGTGAGTAAATTTGCAGACGATACTAAAGTCGGTGGTGTTGTCGATAGTGTGGAAGGATGTAGCAGGTTACAGAGGGATATAGATAAGCTGCAGAGCTGGGCTGAGAGGTGGCAAATGGAGTTTAATGTAGAGA
Source organism: Scyliorhinus torazame (assembly GCF_047496885.1). NCBI lineage: Eukaryota > Metazoa > Chordata > Chondrichthyes > Carcharhiniformes > Scyliorhinidae > Scyliorhinus > Scyliorhinus torazame. Next base: position 62,187 of record NW_027307805.1, on the reverse strand, counting down.
AGTGTGAGGTGATTCACTTTGGAAGGAATAACAGGAATGCGGAATATTTGGCTAATGGAAAAGTTCTTGAAAGTGTGGATGAGCAGAGGGATCTAGGTGTCCATGTACATAGATCCCTGAAAGTTGCGACCCAGGTTGATAGGGTGGTGAAGAAGGCCTATGGAGTGTTGGCCTTTATTGGTAGAGGGATTGAGTTCCGGAGTCAGGAGGTCATGTTGCAGCTGTACAGAACTCTGGTACGGCCGCATTTGGAGTATTGCGTACAGTTCTGGTCACCGCATTATAGGAAGGACGTGGAGGCTTTGGAACGGGTGCAGAGGAGATTTACCAGGATGTTGCCTGGTATGGAGGGAAAATCTTATGAGGAAAGGCTGATGGACTTGAGGTTGTTTTCGTTAGAGAGAAGAAGGTTAAGAGGAGACTTAATAGAGGCATACAAAATGATCAGAGGGTTAGATAGGGTGGACAGTGAGAGCCTTCTCCCGCGGATGGAAATGGCTAGCACGAGGGGACATAGCCTTAAACTGAGGGGTAATAGATATAGGACAGAGGTCAGGGGTAGGTTCTTTACGCAAAGAGTAGTGAGGCCGTGGAATGCCCTACCTGCTACAGTAGTGAACTCGCCAACATTAAGGGCATTTAAAAGTTTATTGGATAAACATATGGATGATAATGGTATAGTGTAGGTTAGATAGCTTTTGTTTCGGTGCAACATCGTGGGCCGAAGGGCCTGTACTGCGCTGTATTGTTCTATGTTCTATTTGAAAATAACCCGTCTGGCATGCCTGTCTTTTCCTTAACCTGGCTGTCCCCACCACCTTCCTTTGTTAACTGGCCTCTCAATCGTGTTCAATTCATTTCTCACACCTCTGTCATCACACATCCGCCTCCCTCCCGGTAACACGATAGGGTTCCCCTCACTTTCCACACCATCAGCCTTCCCATTGATAGGAAAATCCTCCTCCATTTCTGCCAACTCCAGCATGATGTCTCCACAACACAACTTCACCTCTCTCCAACCACCCCCCTCAATTTCTGCATCCCTCACATCCCACACCCCTTTCCCTTCCCCCAGCACCTTCCCCTGCAATCACAGACGGTGCAACAACTGTCCCTTTACCTCCTCCCGCCTCATGGTTCTCAGCAGCAAACTCTCCTTTCTGGGGAAGCAGCGTTTCACTTCTGTGCCTTCAATTTGTTCTACTGTATTCGCTGCTGCCAATACCGTCTGCTCTACATTGGGAAGACTAAACGCAGACTGGGAGACTGCTTTGTGGAACACCTTCACTCAGCACACAGCATGGCCCCAGCCTTCCTGTTGTGGCCATGTTAACTCAGCACCTTGCTCTAAGGCCCACATGTCTGTCCTTGGCCTGCTGCCAGAATGCAGTGAAGCCCAACGCAAGCTGGAGGAGCAACATCTCATCGTCCAATTAGGATGTTACATCCCGCAGGACGTAACTTTAATTTAAACAACTTTAGTCTGGGAACTTTCTCCTCCATCTTAGCGCTCTTGTTTTGGAATTTTCATACTTTTTTGTCGAATGCAATGAGTCCGAATCTGGAGAGAGTCTATTCGGCCAAGTGAACCCTGGCGAATGTCCAATGCCGGAGCGGGAATATTCCTGAGAACAGCTTGGCAGGGATTGTTTTCAAAGAAGGAGAGGATGGATTCCTGGGAACAGTGATGGTGGGATGTTCGAGACATGGCAATGGGGGATTCCTGGGAGCGGGTACATTACGAATGACTAAACCTGGGAGGGATGATCCCTCGGGATATTCTGGAGACTGGACAGACTCTATTCTGGACAGGCTGGGCTGCACGGTAGCACAGTGGTTGGCACAGTTGATTCGCAGCTCCAGGGTCCCAGGTTCGATTCCCGGCGTGGGTCACTGTCTGTGCGGAGTCTGCACGTTCTCCTCGTGTCTGCGTGGGTTTCCTCCGGGTGCTCCGGTTTCCTCCCACAGTCATAAGATGAGCAGGTTAGGTGGATTGGCCATGATCAATTATGTTTAGTTTCCAAACAATTTAGATGGGGTCACTGGGTTATGGGGATGGGGTGGGCTGAACTGGTTTTCTCTTTCCTAGGGCCGGTGCAGACTCTATGGGTCGAATGGCCTCCTTTTGCACTGTACATTCTATATTTCTATTCCTCCCATGATTGTGAAGCGGGAAGGTCCTTGTGTTTGTTTTATTTTTCCCATTGATCGTGGAGTATTCAAATAAACCAGGAGTGGGGTCCAACCCCATCAGAAATCCAGCCCAGGGAACGGTCCAATCCGGGGAGTGGTCCAATAATTGAGCTGGGATGACAATCTCTGGTATGTTTGTATCCGGTTTGGGAAACCTGGCCGGCCTGAGTGAATCCTGTAAATCAGACTAAATGAGAAATGTAACCTCTCCCAAAGGTCTCTGAATTATAAACATTTTCCTACCACTGCCATCAAACTGACAGGGCTGCAATTCACACTTTCCCCCCATTCCCCACCTTTAACACTGGAGTTACATTTCCTACTTCCCTCTCTGCAATGTTAATCTCTGTGCCCATTCCTCTCCCAACAACCCCACCCACCCACTGTCCATTATATTGATGCTGAAATTATGTCCTGGTTCAGACAGGGAGAATCATTACGTAATTTCCCGCGTCTCTCCTTTCTCTCTCTGACAGTTAATCTACTGGGAATTGTGATTCTGTGTCGGGGGAAGTGTGGCCTCTCTACCTGCACCACTCGCTACCTGGTGACCATGGCAACGGCGGATCTGCTGTTTATTATCACTAAACCCATACTGAACAGGATCAATGGTTATTATTTCCCCTGGAATTTCCTGTCCCTCACCCCTGTGTGTAGTGTTAAGGGTGTCCTGCTCTCTGCAGCCAGGGACTGTTCTGTCTGGTTCACCCTCACTTTCTCCTTTGATCGATTTGTGGCCATTTGCTGCCAGAAACTGAAAACTAAATATTGCACCGGGAAAACTGCGGCTGTGGTTCTGTCCACAAGCGGCCTCCTGCTCTGTGTGAAAAACATCCCCCAGTACTTTACATATGAACCTTGGGAGATAATCGACAATGTCCAGTGGAGCTGCCGGACAAAGAGCAGCTATTACACTGACCCTGGATGGGGTGGATATAACTGGTTTTCTCAGGTTTTAACCCCATTGATGCCGTTCTTCTCAATCCTGTTGACCAACGCTCTGACAGTCAGACACATTTTACTCAGCAGTCGGGTCCGGAAGGCACTGAGGGCTCAGAGTCAGGGAGACAATCGCACCGACCCAGAGATGGAGAGCAGAAGGAAGTCAATGATTTTACTCTTCAGCATCTCCGGAACTTTCATCCTCCTCTGGACCGTGTCTGTTATTAAATTTTTCTATTTGGATTTGAGTGGATTACATTACATCACTATTCCTCAATATAATTTACAACAAGTCGGATTTATGCTCCAGGATTTAAATTGCTGCACAAACACATTTATTTATGTGGTGACTCAGTCCAGGTTCAGGGAGCAGATCAAGATGGCGGTGACATATCCGGTTACATCAATGATTAAATTAATGAGAAAATAAAACTGACTGACAGCCTTTCAGCCAATCAGCAGCTCCAGTCCCCGACTGGCAGCCTCTCAGAAAATCCTGAGCTCCAGTCTCTGACTGACAGCCTCTCAGCCAATCATCAGCTCAAGCCGCTGCTGACAGTGCTGGCTGTGTGGTGGGAGAACTGAGAGTGCTGGCTGTGTGGTGGGAGCACTGACAATGCTGGCCGTGTGGTGGGAGCACTGACAGTGCTGGCTGTGTGGCGGGAGCACTGACAGTGCTGGCTGTGTGTGGGAACCACTGACAGTGCTGGCCGTGTGGTGGGAGCACTGACAGTGCTGGCTGTGTAGTGGGAACCACTGACAGTGCTGGCTGTGTGGGGGGAGCACTGACAGTGCTGGCTGTGTAGTGGGAACACTGACAGTGCTGGCTGTGTGGTGGGAGCACTGACAGTGCTGGCTGTGTGGTGGGAGCACTGACAGTGCTGGCTGTGTGGTGAGAGCACTGGCAGTGCTGGCTGTGTGGAAGGGAGCACTGACAGTGCTAGCTGAGTGGGAGGAGCACTGCCAGTGCTGGGTGTGTGCCGGGAGCACTGGCAGGTTGACTCAGTCCAGGTTGACAGCCTCTCAGCCAATCAGGAGCTCTTCCCGCTGACTCACAGCCTCTCAGCCAATCAGCAGCTCCAGTCCCCGACTGGCAGGCTCTCAGCCAATCAGGAGCTCCAGCCGCTGACTAACAGCCTCTCAGTCAATCAGCAGCTCCAGTCTCCGACTGGCAGCCTCTCAGCCAATCAGGAGCCCCAGACGCTGATTAACAGCCTCTCAGCAAATCAGCAGCTCCAGTTTCTGACTGGCAGACTCTCAGCCAATAAGCAACTCCAGCCGCTGCTGACAGTGCTGGCTTTGTGGTGGAAGAACTGACAGTGCTGGCTGTGTGGTGGGAGAACTGACAGTGCTGGCTGTGTGGTGGGAGCACTGACAGTGCTGGCTGTGTGTTGGGAGCACTGACAGTGTTGGCTGTGTGAAGGGGGCACTGACAGTGCTGGCTGAGTGGGGGAGCACTGACAGTGCTGGCTGTGTGTTGGGAGCACTAACAGTGCTGGCTGTGTGCAGGGGGCACTGACAGTGCTGGCTGCGTGGGGGAGCACTGACAGTGCTGGCTGTGTGGTGGGAGCACTGACAGTGCTGGCTGTGTGAGGGAGCACTGACAGTGCTGGCTGTGTGTTGAGAGCACTGACAGTGCTGGCTGTGTGTTGGGAGCACTGACAGTGCTGGCTGTGTGGGGAGCACTGACAGTGCTGGCAGTGTGGGGGGAGCACTGACAGTGCTGGCTGTGTGAGAGGAGCACTGGCAGTGCTGGCTGTGTGGGGGGATCACTGACAGTGCTGGCTGTGTGGGGAGCACTGGCACTGCTGGCTGTGTGGGGAGCACTGACAGTGCTGGCTGTGTGGGGGAACACTGGCAGTGCTGGCTGTGTGTTGAGAGCACTGACAGTGCTGGCTGTGGTGGGAGCATTGACAGTGCTGGCTGTGTGTTGGGAGCATTGACAGTGCTGGCTGTGTGGGGAGCACTGACAGTGCTGGCAGTGTGGGGGAGCACTGACAGAGCTGGCTGTGTTGTGGGAGCACTGACAGTGCTGGCTGTGTGGTGGGAGCACTGGCAGTGCTGGCTGTCTGGAAGGGAGCACTGAGAGTGCTGGCTGTGTGGTGGGAGCACTGACAGTGCTGGCTGTGTGAGGGAGCACTGACAGTGCTGGCTGTGTGTTGAGAGCACTGACAGTGCTGGCTGTGTGTTGAGAGCACTGACAGTGCTGGCTGTGTGTAGGGAGCACTGACAGTGCTGGCTGTGTGGGGAGCACTGACAGTGCTGGCTGTGTGGGGAGCACTGACAGTGCTGGCAGTGTGGGGGGAGCACTGACAGAGCAGGCTGTGTTGTGGGAGCACTGACAGTGCTGGCTGTGTGGTGGGAGCACTGGCAGTGCTGGCAGTGTGGAAGGGAGCACTGAGCGTGCTGGCTGTGTGGTGGTAGCTCTGACAGGGCTGGCCGTGTGGTGGGAGCACTGACAGTGCTGGCTGCCTAGTAGGAGCACTGACAGTGCTGGCTGAGTGGGGGGAGCACTGTCAGTGCTGGCTGTGTGGCGGGAGCACTGACATCGCTGGCTGTGTGTAGGGACCACTGACAGTGCTGGCTATGTGGGGGGAGCACTGACTGTGCTGGCTGTGTGGTGGGACCACTGACAGTGCTGGCTGTGTGGGGGGAGCACTGACAGTGCTGGTTGTGTGGTGGGAGCACTGACAGTGCTGGCTGTGTGGTGGGAGCACTGACAGTGCTGGCTGTGCGGGGCAGCACTGATAATGCTGGCTCTGTGGGGAGCACTGGCAGTGCTGGCTGTGTGGGGGGAGCACTTGCAGTGCTAGCTGTGTGGGGAGCACTGGCAGTGCTGGCTGTGTGGGGGAGCACTGACAGTGCTGGCCGTGTGGTGGGTACACTGACAGTGCTGGCTGTGTGGTGGGAGCACTGACAGTGCTGGCGTGTGGTGGGAGCACTGACTGTGCTGGCTGTGTGGGGAAGCACTGACAGTGCTGGCTGTGCGGGGAGCACTGACAGTGCTGGCTGTGTGGGGGAGCACTGACAGTGCTGGCTGTTTGGTGGGAGCACTGACAGTGCTGGTAGTGGTGGGAGCACTGACAGTGCTGGCTGTGTGGGGGAGCACTGACAGTGCTGGCTGTGTGGTGGGAGCACTGACAGTGCTGGCTTTGTTGTGGGAGCACTGAAAGTGCTGGCTGTGTGGTGGTGCACTGGCACTGCTGGCTGTGTGGGGGAGCACTGACAGTGCTGGCTGTGTGGGGGAGCACTGACAGTGCTGGCTGTGTGGGGGAGCACTGGCAGTGCTGGCTGTATGGGGGAGCACTTGCAGTGCTGGCTGTGTGGGGAGCACTGACAGTGCTTGCTGTGTGGTGGGAGCACTGGCAGTGCTGGCTGTTGGGGAGGGAGCGCTGGCTGTCTTGGCTGTGTGAGGGAGCACTGGCAGTGCCGGCTGTCGGGGAGGGAGCGCTGGCAGTGCTGGCTTTGTGAGGTAGCACTGACAGTGCTGGCTGTGTGAGAGGAGCACTGGCAGTGCTGGCTGTGTGGGAGAGCACTGACACTGCTGGCTGTGTGGGGGGATCACTGACAGTGCTGGCTGTGTGGTGGGAGCACTGACAGTGCTGGCTGTGTGGTGGGAGCACTGACAGTGCTGGCTGTGTGGGGGAGCACTGACAGTGCTGGCTTTGATGGGAGCACTGGCACTGCTGGCTGTGTGTGGAGCACTGACGGTGCTGGCTGTGTGGGGAGCACTGGCAGTGCTGGCTGTGTGTTGAGAGCACTGACAGTGCTGGCTGTGGTGGGAGCACTGACAGTGCTGGCTGTGTGTTGGGAGCACTGACAGTGCTGGCTGTGCGGGGAGCACTGACAGTGCTGGCAGTGTGGGGGAGCACTGACAGAGCTGGCTGTGTTGTGGGAGCACTGACAGTGCTGGCTGTGTGGTGGGAGCACTGGCAGTGCTGGCTGTCTGGAAGGGAGCACTGAGAGTGCTGGCTGTGTGGTGGGAGCACTGACAGTGCTGGCTGTGTGAGGGAGCAATGAGTGCTGGCTGTGTGTTGAGAGCACTGACAGTGCTGGCTATGTGTTGAGAGCACTGACAGTGCTGGCTGTGTGTAGGGAGCACTGACAGTGCTGACTGTGTGGGGAGCACTGACAGTGCTGGCTGTGTGGGGCGCACTGACAGTGCTGGCAGTGTGGGGGGAGCACTGACAGAGCAGGCTGTGTTGTGGGAGCACTGGCAGGGCTGGCTGTGTGGTGGGAGCACTGGCAGAGCTGGCTGTGTGGAAGGGAGCACTGAGAGTGCTGGCTGTGTGGTGGGAGCACCGACAGTGCTTGCCGTGTGGTGGGAGCACTGACAGTGCTGGCTGCCTAGTAGGAGCACTGACAGTGCTGGCTGAGTGGGGGGAGCACTGTCAGTGCTGGCTGTGTGGCGGGAGCACTGACATTGCTGGCTGTGTGTAGGGACCACTGACAGTGCTGGCTGTGTGGGGGGAGCACTGACTGTGCTGGCTGTGTGGTGGGAGCACTGACAGTGCTGGCTGTGTGGGGGGAGCACTGACAGTGCTGGTTGTGTGGTGTGAGCACTGACAGTGCTGGCTGTGTGGTGGGAGCACTGACAGTGCTGGCTGTGTGGGGGGAGCACTGACAGTGCTGGTTGTGTGGTGGGAGCACTGACAGTGCTGGCTGTGTGGTGGGAGCACTGACAGTGATGGCTGTGTGGGGCAGCACTGATAGTGCTGGCTCTGTGGGGAGCACTGGCAATGCTGGCTGTGTGGGGGGAGCACTTGCAGTGCTACCTGTGTGGTGCGAGCACTGACAGTGCTGGCGTGTGGTGGGAGCACTGACTGTGCTGGCTGTGTGGGGAAGCACTGACAGTGCTGGCTGTGTGGGGAGCACTTACAGTGCTGGCTGTGTGGGGAGCACTGACAGTGCTGGCTGTTTGGTGGGAGCACTGACAGTGCTGGTAGTGGTGGGAGCACTGACAGTGCTGGCTGTGTGGGGGAGCACTGACAGTGCTGGCTGTGTGGTGGGAGCACTGACAGTGCTGGCTGTGTTGTGGGAGCACTGAATGTGCTGGCTGTGTGGCGGTGCACTGGCACTGCTGGCTGTGTGGGGGAGCAGTGTCAGTGCTGGCTGTGTGGGGAGCACTGACAGTGCTGGCTGTGTGGGGGAGCACTGGCAGTGCTGGCTGTATGGGGGAGCACTTGCAGTGCTGGCTGTGTGGGGAGCACTGACAGTGCTTGCTGTGTGGTGGGAGCACTGGCAGTGCTGGCTGTTGGGGAGGGAGCGCTGGCTGTGTTGGCTGTGTGAGGGAGCACTGGCAGTGCCGGCTGTCGGGGAGGGAGCGCTGGCAGTGCTGGCTTTGTGAGGTAGCACTGACAATGCTGGCTGTGTGAGAGGAGCACTGGCAGTGCTGGCTGTGTGGGAGAGCACTGACACTGCTGGCTGGGTGGGGGGATCACTGACAGTGCTGGCTGTGTGGTGGGAGCACTGACAGTGCTGGCTGTGTGGTGGGAGCACTGACAGTGCTGGCTGTGTGGGGGAGCACTGACAGTGCTGGCTTTGATGGGAGCACTGGCACTGCTGGCTGTGTGGGGAGCACTGACGGTGCTGGCTGTGTGGGGAGCACTGGCAGTGCTGGCTGTGTGTTGAGAGCACTGACAGTGCTGGCTGTGGTGGGAGCACTGACAGTGCTGGCTGTGTGTTGGGAGCACTGACAGTGCTTGCTGTGCGGGGAGCACTGACAGTGCTGGCAGTGTGGGGGAGCACTGACAGAGCTGGCTGTGTTGTGGGAGCACTGACAGTGCTGGCTGTGTGGTGGGAGCACTGGCAGTGCTGGCTGTCTGGAAGGGAGCACTGAGAGTGCTGGCTGTGTGGTGGGAGCACTGACAGTGCTGGCTGTGTGAGGGAGCAATGACAGTGCTGGCTGTGTGTTGAGAGCACTGACAGTGCTGGCTATGTGTTGAGAGCACTGACAGTGCTGGCTGTATGTAGGGAGCACTGACAGTGCTGGCTGTGTGGGGAGCACTGACAGTGCTGGCTGTGTGGGGAGCACTGCAGTGCTGGCAGTGTGGGGGGAGCACTGACAGAGCAGGCTGTGTTGTGGGAGCACTGGCAGGGCTGGCTGTGTGGTGGGAGCACTGGCAGAGCTGGCTGTGTGGAAGGGAGCACTGAGAGTGCTGGCTGTGTGGTGGGAGCACTGACAGTGCTGGCCGTGTGGTGGGAGCACTGACAGTGCTGGCTGCCTAGTAGGAGCACTGACAGTGCTGGCTGAGTGGGGGGTGCACTGTCAGTGCTGGCTGTGTGGCGGGAGCACTGACATTGCTGGCTGTGTGTAGGGACCACTGACAGTGCTGGCTGTGTGGGGGGAGCACTGACTGTGCTGGCTGTGTGGTGGGAGCACTGACAGTGCTGGCTGTGTGGGGGGAGCACTGACAGTGCTGGTTGTGTGGTGTGAGCACTGACAGTGCTGGCTGTGTGGTGGGAGCACTGACAGTGCTGGCTGTGTGGGGGAGCACTGACAGTGCTGGTTGTGTGGTGGGAGCACTGACAGTGCTGGCTGTGTGGTGGGAGCACTGACAGTGATGGCTGTGTGGGGCAGCACTGATAGTGCTGGCTCTGTGGGGAGCACTGGCATTGCTGGCTGTGTGGGGGGAGCACTTGCAGTGCTAGCTGTGTGGGGAGCACTGGCAGTGCTGGCTGTGTGGGGGAGCACTGACAGTGCTGGCTGTGTGGGGGAGCACTGACAGTGCTGGCTGTGTTGTGGGAGCAATGACAGTGCTGGCTGTGTGGTTATGTGCACTTGCACTGCTGGCTGTGTGGGGGGAGCACTGACAGTGCTGGCTGTGGGGGGAGCACTGACAGTGCAGGCTGTGGGGGAGGGAGCGTTGGCTGTGCTGGCTGTGTGAGGGAGCACTGGCAGTGCTAGCTGTCGGGGAGGGAGCGCTGGCAGTGCTGGCTATGTGAGGGAGCACTGGCAGTGCTGGCTGTGTGAGGGAGCACTGACATTGCTGGCTGTGAGGGAAGCACTGGCAGGGCTGGCTGTGAGGTGAGCACTGCCAGTGCTGGCTGTGAGGGGAGCACAGGCAGTTCTGGCTGTGAGGGGAGCACTGACAGTGCAGGCTGTGGGGGAGGGAGCGCTGGCTGTGCTGGCTGTGTCAGGGAGCACTGGCAGTGCTGGCTGTCGGGGAGGGACCACTGACAGTGCTGGCTGTGTGGGGGGAGCACTGACTGTGCTGGCTGTGTGGTGGGAGCACTGACAGTGCTGGCTGTGTGGGGGGAGCACTGACAGTGCTGGTTGTGTGGTGTGAGCACTGACAGTGCTGGCTGGGTGATGGGAGCACTGACAGTGCTGGCTGTGTGGGGCAGCACTGATAGTGCTGGCTCTGTGGGGAGAACTGGCAGTGCTGGCTGTGTGGGGGGAGCACTTGCAGTGCTAGCTGTGTGGGGAGCACTGGCAGTGCTGGCTGTGTGGGGGAGCACTGACAGTGCTGGCCGTGTGGTGGGTATACTGACAGTGCTGGCTGTGTGGTGGGAGCACTGACAGTGCTGGCGTGTGGTGGGAGCACTGACTGTGCTGGCTGTGTGGGGAAGCCCTGCAGTGCTGGCTGTGTGGGGAGCACTGACAGTGCTGGCTGTGTGGGGGAGCAATGACAGTGCTGGCTGTGTAATGGGAGCACTGACAGTGCTGGTTGTGTGGGGGAGCACTGACAGTGCTGGCTGTTTGGTGGGAGCACTGACAGTGCTGGTAGTGGTGGGAGCACTGACAGTGCTGGCTGTGTTGGGGAGCACTGACAGTGCTGGCTGTGTTGTGGTAGCACTGACAGTGCTGGCTGTGTGGGGGAGCACTGACAGTGCTGGCTGTGTGGGGGGAGCACTGACAGTGCTGGCTGTGTGGTGGGAGCACGGACAGTGCTGGCTGTGTTGTGGGAGCACTGACAGTGCTGGCTGTGTGGGGGGTGCACTGGCACTGCTGGCTGTGTGGGTGGAGCACTGACAGTGCTGGCTGTGTGGGGGAGCACTGACAGTGCAGGCTGTGGGGGAGGGAGCGCTGGCTGTGCTGGCTGTGTCAGGGAGCACTGGCAGTGCTGGCTGTCGGGGAGGGAGCGCTGGCAGTGCTGGCTATGTGAGGGAGCACTGGCAGTGCTGGCTGTGTGAGGGAGCACTGACATTGCTGGCTGTCCGGGAAGCACTGGCAGTGCTGGCTGTGAGGGGAGCACTGCCAGTGCTGGCTGTGAGGGGAGCACAGGCAGTTCTGGCTGTGAGTGGAGCACTGTCAGTGCTGCCTGCGTGGAAGGAGCACTGTCAGTGCTTGCTGTGTGGTAGGAGCACTGGCAGTGCTGGCTGTGTGAGGGAGCACTGGCAGTGCCGGCTGTCGGGGAGGGTGCGCTGGCAGTGCTGGCTTTGTGAGGGAGCACTTGCAGTGCTGACTGTGAGATGAGCACTGGCAGTGCTGGCTGTGTGGGGGAGCACTGTCAGTGCTGGCTGTGTGGGGGGATCACTGACAGTGCTGGCTGTGTGGTGGGAGCACTGACAGTGCTGGCTGTGTGGTGGGAGCACTGGCAGTGCTTGCTTTGTGATGGAGCACTGACAGTGCTGGCTGTGTGGGGGAGCACTGACCGTGCAGGCTGTGTGGGGAGCAATGACAGTGCTGGCTGTGTGTTGAGAGCACTGACAGTGCTGGCTATGTGTTGAGAGCACTGACAGTGCTGGCTGTGTGTAGGGAGCACTGACAGTGCTGGCTGTGTGGGGAGCACTGACAGTGCTGGCTGTGTGGGGAGCACTGCAGTGCTGGCAGTGTGGGGGGAGCACTGACAGAGCAGGCTGTGTTGTGGGAGCACTGGCAGGGCTGGCTGTGTGGTGGGAGCACTGGCAGAGCTGGCTGTGTGGAAGGGAGCACTGAGAGTGCTGGCTGTGTGGTGGGAGCACTGACAGTGCTGGCCGTGTGGTGGGAGCACTGACAGTGCTGGCTGCCTAGTAGGAGCACTGACAGTGCTGGCTGAGTGGGGGGTGCACTGTCAGTGCTGGCTGTGTGGCGGGAGCACTGACATTGCTGGCTGTGTGTAGGGACCACTGACAGTGCTGGCTGTGTGGGGGGAGCACTGACTGTGCTGGCTGTGTGGTGGGAGCACTGACAGTGCTGGCTGTGTGGGGGGAGCACTGACAGTGCTGGTTGTGTGGTGTGAGCACTGACAGTGCTGGCTGTGTGGTGGGAGCACTGACAGTGCTGGCTGTGTGGGGGAGCACTGACAGTGCTGGTTGTGTGGTGGGAGCACTGACAGTGCTGGCTGTGTGGTGGGAGCACTGACAGTGATGGCTGTGTGGGGCAGCACTGATAGTGCTGGCTCTGTGGGGAGCACTGGCAATGCTGGCTGTGTGGGGGGAGCACTTGCAGTGCTAGCTGTGTGGGGAGCACTGGCAGTGCTGGCTGTGTGGGGGAGCACAGACAGTGCTGGCTGTGTGGGGGAGCACTGACAGTGCTGGCTGTGTTGCGGGAGCACTGACAGTGCTGGCTGTGTTGTGGGAGCAATGACAGTGCTGGCTGTGTGGTTATGTGCACTTGCACTGCTGGCTGTGTGGGGGGAGCACTGACAGTGCTGGCTGTGGGGGGAGCACTGACAGTGCAGGCTGTGGGGGAGGGAGCGTTGGCTGTGCTGGCTGTGTGAGGGAGCACTGGCAGTGCTAGCTGTCGGGGAGGGAGCGCTGGCAGTGCTGGCTATGTGAGGGAGCACTGGCAGTGCTGGCTGTGTGAGGGAGCACTGACATTGCTGGCTGTGAGGGAAGCACTGGCAGGGCTGGCTGTGAGATGAGCACTGCCAGTGCTGGCTGTGAGGGGAGCACAGGCAGTTCTGGCTGTGAGGGGAGCACTGACAGTGCAGGCTGTGGGGGAGGGAGCGCTGGCTGTGCTGGCTGTGTCAGGGAGCACTGGCAGTGCTGGCTGTCGGGGAGGGACCACTGACAGTGCTGGCTGTGTGGGGGGAGCACTGACTGTGCTGGCTGTGTGGTGGGAGCACTGACAGTGCTGGCTGTGTGGGGGGAGCACTGACAGTGCTGGTTGTGTGGTGTGAGCACTGACAGTGCTGGCTGGGTGGTGGGAGCACTGACAGTGCTGGCTGTGTGGGGCAGCACTGATAGTGCTGGCTCTGTGGGGAGAACTGGCAGTGCTGGCTGTGTGGGGGGAGCACTTGCAGTGCTAGCTGTGTGTGGAGCACTGGCAGTGCTGGCTGTGTGGGGGAGCACTGACAGTGCTGGCCGTGTGGTGGGTATACTGACAGTGCTGGCTGTGTGGTGGGAGCACTGACAGTGCTGGCGTGTGGTGGGAGCACTGACTGTGCTGGCTGTGTGGGGAAGCCCTGCAGTGCTGGCTGTGTGGGGAGCACTGACAGTGCTGGCTGTGTGGGGGAGCAATGACAGTGCTGGCTGTGTAATGGGAGCACTGACAGTGCTGGCTGTGTGGGGGAGCACTGACAGTGCTGGCTGTTTGGTGGGAGCACTGACAGTGCTGGTAGTGGTGGGAGCACTGACAGTGCTGGCTGTGTTGGGGAGCACTGACAGTGCTGGCTGTGTTGTGGTAGCACTGACAGTGCTGGCTGTGTGGGGGAGCACTGACAGTGCTGGCTGTGTGGGGGGAGCACTGACAGTGCTGGCTGTGTGGTGGGAGCACGGACAGTGCTGGCTGTGTTGTGGGAGCACTGACAGTGCTGGCTGTGTGGGGGGTGCACTGGCACTGCTGGCTGTGTGGGTGGAGCACTGACAGTGCTGGCTGTGTGGGGGAGCACTGACAGTGCAGGCTGTGGGGGAGGGAGCGCTGGCTGTGCTGGCTGTGTCAGGGAGCACTGGCAGTGCTGGCTGTCGGGGAGGGAGCGCTGGCAGTGCTGGCTATGTGAGGGAGCACTGGCAGTGCTGGCTGTGTGAGGGAGCACTGACATTGCTGGCTGTCCGGGAAGCACTGGCAGTGCTGGCTGTGAGGGGAGCACTGCCAGTGCTGGCTGTGAGGGGAGCACAGGCAGTTCTGGCTGTGAGTGGAGCACTGTCAGTGCTGCCTGCGTGGAAGGAGCACTGTCAGTGCTTGCTGTGTGGTAGGAGCACTGGCAGTGCTGGCTGTGTGAGGGAGCACTGGCAGTGCCGGCTGTCGGGGAGGGTGCGCTGGCAGTGCTGGCTTTGTGAGGGAGCACTTGCAGTGCTGACTGTGAGAGGAGCACTGGCAGTGCTGGCTGTGTGGGGGAGCACTGTCAGTGCTGGCTGTGTGGGGGGATCACTGACAGTGCTGGATGTGTGGTGGGAGCACTGACAGTGCTGGCTGTGTGGTGGGAGCACTGGCAGTGCTTGCTTTGTGATGGAGCACTGACAGTGCTGGCTGTGTGGGGGAGCACTGACCGTGCAGGCTGTGTGGGGAGCACTGACAGTGCTGGCTGTGTGGGGGAGCACTGGCAGTGCTGGCTGTATGGGGGAGCACTTGCAGTGCTGGCTGTGTGGGGGAGCACTGACAGTGCTTGCTGTGTGGTGGGAGCACAGGCAGTGCTGGCTGTGGGGGAGGGAGCGCTGGCTGTGTTGGCTGTGTGAGGGAGCACTGACAGTGCCGCCTGTCGGGGAGGGAGCGCTGGCAGTTCTGGCTGTGTGGGGGAGCACTGTGAGTGCTGGCTATTTGGTGGGAGCACTGACAGTGCTGGTAGTGGTGGGAGCACTGACAGTGCTGGCTGTGTTGGGGAGCACTGACAGTGCTGGCTGTATTGTGGTAGCACTGACAGTGCTGGCTGTGTGGGGAGCACTGACAGTGCTGGCTGTGTGGGGGGAGCACTGACAGTGCTGGCTGTGTGGTGGGAGCACTGACAGTGCTGGCTGTGTTGTGGGAGCACTGACAGTGCTGGCTGATTGGGGGGTGCACTGGCACTGCTGGCTGTGTGGGGGGAGCACTGACAGTGCTGGCTGTGTGGGGGAGCACTGACTGTGCTGGTTGTGTGGTGGGAGCACTGACAGTGCTGGCTGTGTGGTGGGAGCACTGACAGTGCTGGTTGTGTGGTGTGAGCACTGACAGTGCTGGCTTGGTGGTGGGAGCACTGACAGTGCTGGCTGTGTGGGGCAGCACTGATAGTGCTGGCTCTGTGGGGAGAACTGGCAGTGCTGGCTGTGTGGGGGGAGCACTTGCAGTGCTAGCTGTGTGGGGAGCACTGGCAGTGCTGGCTGTGTGGGGGAGCACTGACAGTGCTGGCCGTGTGGTGGGTATACTGACAGTGCTGGCTGTGTGGGAGAGCACTGACACTGCTGGCTGTGTAATGGGAGCACTGACAGTGCTGGCTGTGTGGGGGAGCACTGACAGTGCTGGCTGTTTGGTGGGAGCACTGACAGTGCTGGCTGTGTTGGGGAGTACTGACAGTGCTGGCTGTGTTGTGGTAGCACTGACAGTGCTGGCTGTGTGTGGGAGCACTGACAGTGCTGGCTGTGTGGGGGGAGCACTGACAGTGCTGGCTGTGTGGAGGGAGTACTGACAGGGCTGGCTGTGTTGTGGGAGCACTGACAGTGCTGGCTGTGTGGGGGGTGCACTGGCACTGCTGGCTGTGTGGGTGGAGCACTGACAGTGCTGGCTGTGTGGGGGAGCACTGACAGTGCAGGCTGTGGGGGAGGGAGCGCTGGCTGTGCTGGCTGTGTCAGGGAGCACTGTCAGTGCTGGCTGTGTGGGGGGATCACTGACAGTGCTGGCTGTGTGGTGGGAGCACTGACAGTGCTGGCTGTGTGGTGGGAGCACTGACAGTGCTTGCTGTGTGATGGAGCACTGACAGTGCTGGCTGTGTGGGGGAGCACTGACCGTGCAGGCTGTGTGTGGTGCACTGAAAGTGCTGGCTGTGTGGGGGAGCACTGGCAGCGCTGGCTGTATGGGGGAGCACTTGCAGTGCTGGCTGTGTGGGGGAGCACTGACAGTGCTTGCTGTGTGGTGGGAGCACTGGCAGTGCTGGCTGTGGGGGAGGGAGCGCTGGCTGTGTTGGCTGTGTGAGGGAGCACTGACAGTGCCGGCTGTCGGGGAGGGAGCGCTGGCAGTGCTGGCTGTGTGGGGGAGCACTGTGAGTGCTGGCTGTTTGGTGGGAGCACTGACAGTGCTGGTAGTGGTGGGAGCACTTACAGTGCTGGCTGTGTTGGGGAGCACTGACAATGCTGGCTGTATTGTGGTAGCACTGACAGTGCTGGCTGTGTGGGGGGAGCACTGACAGTGCTGGCTGTGTGAGGGAGCACTGACAGTGCAGGCTGTGGGGGAGGGAGCGCTGGCTGTGCTGGCTGTGTTAGGGAGCACTGGCAGTGCTGGCTGTCGGGGAGGGAGCGCTGGCAGTGCTGGCTATGTGAGGGAGCACTGGCAGTGCTGGCTGTGTGAGGGAGCACTGACATTGCTGGCTGTGAGGGAAGCACTGGCAGTGCTGGCTGTGAGGGGAGTACTGCCAGTGCTGGCTGTGGGGGGAGCACAGGCAGTTCTGGCTGTGAGGGGAGCACTGTCAGTGCTGGCTGCGTGGAAGGAGCACTGTCAGTGCTTGCTGTGTTGTAGGAGCACTGGCAGTGCTGGCTGTGTGAGGGAGCACTGGCAGTGCCGGCTGTCGGGGAGGGTGCGCTGGCAGTGCTGGCTTTGTGAGGGAGCACTTGCAGTGCTGGCTGAGAGAGGAGCACTGGCAGTGCTGGCTGTGTGGGGGAGCACTGTCAGTGCTGGCTGTGTGGGGGGATCACTGACAGTGCTGGCTGTGTTGGGGAGCACTGACAGTGCTGGCTGTGTGGGGGAGTACTGACAGTGCTGGCTGTGTGGGGGAGCACTGACAGTGCTGGCTGTGTGGTGGGAGCACTGACAGTGCTGGCTGTGTTGTGGGAGCACTGACAGTGCTGGCTGTGTGGTGGGAGCACTGACAGTGTTGGCTGTGTTGTGGGAGCACTGACAGTGCTGGCTGTGTGGGGGGTGCACTGGCACTGCTGGCTGTGTGGGTGGAGCACTGACAGTGCTGGCTGTGTGGGGGAGCACTGACAGTGCTGGCTGTGTGGGGGGTGCACTGGCACTGCAGGCTGTGGGGGAGGGAGCGCTGGCTGTGCTGGCTGTGTGAGGGAGCACTGACAGTGCCGGCTGTCGGGGAGGGTGCGCTGGCAGTGCTGGCTTTGTGAGGGAGCACTTGCAGTGCTGGCTGAGAGAGGAGCACTGGCAGTGCTGGCTGTGTGGGGGAGCACTGTCAGTGCTGGCTGTGTGGGGGGATCACTGTCAGTGCTGGCTGTGTGGGGGAGCACTGACAGTGCAGGCTGTGGGGGAGGGAGCGCTGGCTGTGCTGGCTGTGTGGGGGAGCACTGGCAGTGCTGGCTGTGTGGAGGGAGCACTGACAGTGCTGGCTGTGGGGGGAGCACAGGCAGTTCTGGCTGTGAGGGGAGCACTGTCAGTGCTGGCTGCGTGGAAGGAGCACTGTCAGTGCTTGCTGTGTTGTAGGAGCACTGGCAGTGCTGGCTGTGTGAGGGAGCACTGGCAGTGCCGGCTGTCGGGGAGGGTGCGCTGGCAGTGCTGGCTTTGTGAGGGAGCACTTGCAGTGCTGGCTGAGAGAGGAGCACTGGCAGTGCTGGCTGTGTGGGGGGAGCACTGACAGTGCTGGCTGTGTGGGGAGAGCACTGACAGAGCTGGCTGTGTGGGGGGAGCACTGACAGTGCTGGCTGTGTGGGGGAGCACTGTCAGTGCTGGCTGTGTGGGGGGATCACTGACAGTGCTGGCTGTGTTGGGGAGCACTGACAGTGCTGGCTGTGTTATGGTAGCACTGACAGTGCTGGCTGTGTGGGGGAGTACTGACAGTGCTGGCTGTGTGGGGGGAGCACTGACAGTGCTGGCTGTGTGGTGGGAGCACTGACAGTGCTGGCTGTGTTGTGGGAGCACTGACAGTGCTGGCTGTGTGGTGGGAGCACTGACAGTGTTGGCTGTGTTGTGGGAGCACTGACAGTGCTGGCTGTGTGGGGGGTGCACTGGCACTGCTGGCTGTGTGGGTGGAGCACTGACAGTGCTGGCTGTGTGGGGGAGCACTGACAGTGCAGGCTGTGGGGGAGGGAGCGCTGGCTGTGCTGGCTGTGTGAGGGAGCACTGACAGTGCCGGCTGTCGGGGAGGGTGCGCTGGCAGTGCTGGCTTTGTGAGGGAGCACTTGCAGTGCTGGCTGAGAGAGGAGCACTGGCAGTGCTGGCTGTGTGGGGGGATCACTGACAGTGCTGGCTGTGTTGGGGAGCACTGACAGTGCTGGCTGTGTGGGGGAGTACTGACAGTGCTGGCTGTGTGGAGGGAGCACTGACAGTGCTGGCTGTGTGGTGGGAGCACTGACAGTGCTGGCTGTGTTGTGGGAGCACTGACAGTGCTGGCTGTGTGGTGGGAGCACTGACAGTGTTGGCTGTGTTGTGGGAGCACTGACAGTGCTGGCTGTGTGGAGGGTGCACTGGCACTGCTGGCTGTGTGGGTGGAGCACTGACAGTGCTGGCTGTGTGGGGGAGCACTGACAGTGCAGGCTGTGGGGGAGGGAGCGCTGGCTGTGCTGGCTGTGTGGGGGAGCACTGACAGTACTGGCTGTGTGGAGGGAGCACTGACAGTGCTGGCTGTGTGGTGGGAGCACTGACAGTGCTGGCTGTGTTGTGGGAGCACTGACAGTGCTGGCTGTGTGGTGGGAGCACTGACAGTGTTGGCTGTGTTGTGGGAGCACTGACAGTGCTGGCTGTGTGGTGGGAGCACTGACAGTGCTGGCTGTGTGGTGGGAGCACTGACAGTGCTGGCTGTGTGGGGGAGCACTGACCGTGCAGGCTGTGTGGGGAGCACTGACCGTGCAGGCTGTGTGGGGGAGCACTGGCAGCGCTGGCTGTATGGGGGAGCACTTGCAGTGCTGGCTGTGTGGGGGAGCACTGACATTGCTTGCTGTGTGGTGGGAGCACTGGCAGTGCTGGCTGTGGGGAAGGGAGCGCTGGCTGTGTTGGCTGTGTGAGGGAGCACTGACAGTGCCGGATGTCGGGGAGGGAGCGCTGGCAGTGCTGGCTGTGTGGGGGAGCACTGTGAGTGCTGGCTGTTTGGTGGGAGCACTGACAGTGCTGGTAGTGGTGGGAGCACTGACAGTGCTGGCTGTGTTGGGGAGCACTGACAATGCTGGCTGTATTGTGGTAGCACTGACAGTGCTGGCTGTGTGGGGGAGCACTGACAGTGCTGGCTGTGTGGGGGGAGCACTGACAGTGCTGGCTGTGTGGTGGGAGCACTGACAGTGCTGGCTGTGTTGTGGGAGCACTGACAGTGCTGGCTGATTGGGGGGTGCACTGGCACTGCTGGCTGTGTGGGGGGAGCACTGACAGTGCTGGCTGTGTGAGGGAGCACTGACAGTGCAGGCTGTGGGGGAGGGAGCGCTGGCTGTGCTGGCTGTGTCAGGGAGCACTCGCAGTGCTGGCTGTCGGGGAGGGAGCGCTGGCAGTGCTGGCTATGTGAGGGAGCACTGGCAGTGCTGGCTGTGTGAGGGAGCACTGACATTGCTGGCTGTGGGGGAAGCACTGGCAGTGCTGGCTGTGAGGGGAGTACTGCCAGTGCTGGCTGTGAGGGGAGCACAGGCAGTTCTGGCTGTGAGGGGAGCACTGTCAGTGCTGGCTGCGTGGAAGGAGCACTGTCAGTGCTTGCTGTGTTGTAGGAGCACTGGCAGTGCTGGCTGTGTGAGGGAGCACTGGCAGTGCCGGCTGTCGGGGAGGGTGCGCTGGCAGTGCTGGCTTTGTGAGGGAGCACTTGCAGTGCTGGCTGAGAGAGGAGCACTGGCAGTGCTGGCTGTGTGGGGGAGCACTGTCAGTGCTGGCTGTGTGGGGGGATCACTGACAGTGCTGGCTGTGTTGGGGAGCACTGACAGTGCTGGCTGTGTTGTGGTAGCACTGACAGTGCTGGCTGTGTGGGGGAGTACTGACAGTGCTGGCTGTGTGGGGGGAGCACTGACAGTGCTGGCTGTGTGGTGGGAGCACTGACAGTGCTGGCTGTGTTGTGGGAGCACTGACAGTGCTGGCTGTGTGGTGGGAGCACTGACAGTGCTGGCTGTGTTGTGGGAGCACTGACAGTGCTGGCTGTGTGGGGGGTGCACTGGCACTGCTGGCTGTGTGGGTGGAGCACTGACAGTGCTGGCTGTGTGGGGGAGCACTGACAGTGCAGGCTGTGGGGGAGGGAGCGCTGGCTGTGCTGGCTGTGTCAGGGAGCACTGGCAGTGCTGGCTGTCGGGGAGGGAGCGCTGGCAGTGCTGGCTATGTGAGGGAGCACTGGCAGTGCTGGCTGTGTGAGGGAGCACTGACATTGCTGGCTGTGAGGGAAGCACTGGCAGTGCTGGCTGTGAGGGGAGCACTGCCAGTGCTGGCTGTGAGGGGAGCACAGGCAATTCTGGCTGTGAGGGGAGCACTGTCAGTGCTGGCTGCGTGGAAGGAGCACTGTCAGTGCTTGCTGTGTGGTAGGAGCACTGGCAGTGCTGGCTGTGTGAGGGAGCACTGGCAGTGCCGGCTGTCGGGGAGGGTGCGCTGGCAGTGCTGGCTTTGTGAGGGAGCACTTGCAGTGCTGGCTGTGAGAGGAGCACTGGCAGTGCTGGCTGTGTGGGGGAGCACTGTCAGTGCTGGCTGTTTGGGGGGATCACTGACAGTGCTGGCTGTGTGGTGGGAGCACTGACAGTGCTGGCTGTGTGGTGGGAGCACTGACAGTGCTTGGTGTGTGATGGAGCACTGACAGTGCTGGCTGTGTGCGGGAGCACTGACCGTGCTGGCTGTGTGGGGAGCACTGACAGTGCTGGCTGTGTGGGGGAGCACTGGCAGTGCTGACTGTATGGGGGAGCACTTGCAGTGCTGGCTGTGTGGGGGAGCACTGACAGTGCTTGCTGTGTGGTGGGAGCACTGGCATTGCTGGCTGTGAGGGAGGGAGCGCTGGCTGTGTTGGCTGTGTGAGGGAGCACTGACAGTGCCGGCTGTCGGGGAGGGAGCGCTGGCAGTGCTGGCTGTGTGGGGAGCACTGACAGTGCTGGCTGTTTGGTGGGAGCACTGACAGTGCTGGTAGTGGTGGGAGCACTGACAGTGCTGGCTGTGTTGGGGAGCACTGACAGTGCTGGCTGTATTGTGGTAGCACTGACAGTGCTGGCTGTGTGGGGAGCACTGACAGTGCTGGCTGTGTGGGGGGAGCACTGACAGTGCTGGCTGTGTGGTGGGAGCACTGACAGTGCTGGCTGTGTTGTGGGAGCACTGACAGTGCTGGCTGATTGGGGGGTGCACTGGCACTGCTGGCTGTGTGGGGGTGCACTGACAGTGCTGGCTGTGTGAGGGAGCACTGCCAGTGCAGGCTGTGGGGGAGGGAGCGCTGGCTGTGCTGGCTGTGTCAGGGAGCACTGGCAGTGCTGGCTGTCGGGGAGGGAGCGCTGGCAGTGCTGGCTATGTGAGGGAGCACTGGCAGTGCTGGCTGTGTGTGGGAGCACAGACATTGCTGGCTGTGAGGGAAGCACTGGCACTGCTGGCTGTGTGGGGGTGCACTGACAGTGCTGGCTGTGTGAGGGAGCACTGCCAGTGCAGGCTGTGGGGGAGGGAGCGCTGGCTGTGCTGGCTGTGTCAGGGAGCACTGGCAGTGCTGGCTGTCGGGGAGGGAGCGCTGGCAGTGCTGGCTATGTGAGAGGAGCATTGACAGTGATGGCTGTGTGGGGGAGCACTGTCAGTGCTGGCTGTGTGGGGGGAGCACTGACAGTGCTGGCTGTGTGGGAAGCACTGGCAGTGCTGGCTGTGAGGGAGCACTGGCAGTGCTGGCTGTGTGAGGGAGCACTGACATTGCTGGCTGTGAGGGAAGCACTGGCAGTGCTGGCTGTGAGGGAAGCACTGGCAGTGCTGGCTGTGAGGGGAGCACTGCCAGTGCTGGCTGTGAGGGGAGCACAGGCAGTTCTGGCTGTGAGGGGAGCACTGTCAGTGCTGGCTGCGTGGAAGGAGCACTGTCAGTGCTTGCTGTGTGGTAGGAGCACTGGCAGTGCTGGCTGTGTGAGGGAGCACTGGCAATGCCGGCTGTCTGGGAGGGTGCGCTGGCAGTGCTGGCTTTGTGAGGGAGCACTTGCAGTGCTGGCTGTGAGAGGAGCACTGGCAGTGCTGGCTGTGTGGGGGAGCACTGTCAGTGCTGGCTGTGTGGGGGGATCACTGACAGTGCTGGCTGTGTGGTGGGAGCACTGACAGTGCTTGCTGTGTGATGGAGCACTGACAGTGCTGGCTGTGTGGGGGAGCGCTGACCGTGCTGGCTGTGTGGGGAGCACTGACAGTGCTGGCTGTGTGGGGGAGAACTGGCAGTGCTGGCTGTGTGGTGGGAGCACTGGCAGTGCTGGCTGTCGGGGAGGGAGCGCTGGCTGTGTTGGCTGTGTGAGGGAGCACTGACAGTGCCGGCTGTCGGGGAGGGAGCGCTGGCAGTGCTGGCTGTGTGGGGGAGCACTGACAGTGCTGGCTGTATTGTGGTAGCACTGACAGTGCTGGCTGTGTGGGGGAGCACTGACAGTGCTGGCTGTGTGGGGGGAGCACTGACAGTGCTGGCTGTGGGGGAGGGAGCGCTGGCTGTGTTGGCTGTGTGAGGGAGCACTGGCTGTGCCGGCTGTCGGGGAGGGAGCTCTGGCAGTGCTGGCTGTGTGAGGGAGCACTGGCAGTGTTGGCTGTGTGGGGAACACTGGCAGTGCAGGCTGTGATGGAAGCACTGGCAGAGCTGGCTGTGAGGGGAGCACTGGCAGTGAAAGCTGTGAGGGGAGCACTGGCAGTGCTGGCTGCGTGGGTGGAGCACTGGAAGTGCTGGCTGTGGAGGGGAACACTGCCAGTACTAGCCTTGGGTGGTAGCACTGGAAGTTTTTGCGATGGGGGGGGCGCACTGGCAGTGCTGGCTATGGGGGGTGCACTGGCAGTGTTGGCTTTTTGGGGGAGTGATGGCAGTGCAGGCTTTTGGGGATGGGAGCACTGGCAATGCTGGCTGTGTGGAGGGATCACTGGCAGTGCCGGTTGTGGGCTGGAGCACTGGCAGTGCTTGCTCTGGGGTGCGTTGAAATGGGGGGTGAACTGGAAGTGCTGGCTGTGGGAGCACTGCCAGAGCTGGCTGCATGGGGGAGCACAGGCAATGTTGGCTGTGGGGAGCACTGGCAGTGCTTGCAGTGGTGGGAACACTGGCAGTGCTGGATGTTTGGGGAGCACTGGCTGTGTTGGGAGCAGTGGCAGTACTGGCTGTGGGGGGAGTACTGGCAGTTCTGGCTGTGAGGGGAGCACTGGCTGTGCTAGCTGTGGAAGGAAGCACTGCCAGTGCTTGCCATGTGGGGAACACAAGCAGTGCTGGCTGTGTGGGGAGCACTGGCTGTGGATGGCAGAATTTCCAGTCCTGTCTGTATGAGGAGTACTGGCAGTGCTGGCTTTGGGGATCACTGGCAGAGCAGGCTGTGGGGAGCAATGCCAGTGCTGGCATTGAGTGGTGAGCACAGACAGTGCTGGATGTGGGAGAGTACTGGAAGTGCTGGCTGCGTGGACGTGAGCACTGGCAGTGCTGGCTGTGGGGATCACTGGCAGGGCTGGCTATGTGGGAGCACTGGCAGTGCTGGCTGTGTCGATGAGCACTGGAACTACTGGCTGTGGTGGGGGTAGCACTGACAATGTTGGCTGTGGGAGCATTGGCAGTGCTGGCTGTGGGGAACACTGGCAGTGTTGACTGTGGAGTGAGCACTGAAAGTGTTGGCTGTGTGAATGGGAGCACTGGCAATGCTGGGTGTGGGAGGACGGCAGAACTGGCAGTGCTGGCTGTATGGGGAGCACTAGCAGTGTTGGCTGTGGAGGGAGCACTGGCAGTGCTGGCTGTGTGCAGGGGGCACTGACAGTGCTGGCTGTGTGGGGAAGCACTGACAGTGCTGGCTGTGTGGTGGGAGCACTGACAGTGCTGGCTGTGTGAGGGAGCACTGACAGTGCTGGCTGTGTGTTGAGAGCACTGACAGTGCTGGCTGTGTGGTGGTAGCACTGGCACTGCTGGCTGTGTGTAGGGAGCACTGACTGTGCTGGCTGTTTGCGGAGCACTGACAGTGCTGGCTGTGTGCAGGGGGCACTGACAGTGCTGGCTGTGTGGGGAGCACTGACAGTGCTGGCTGTGTGGTGGGAGCACTGACAGTGCTGGCTGTGTGAGGGAGCACTGACAGTGCTGGCTGTGTGTTGAGAGCACTGACAGTGCTGGCTGTGTGTTGAGAGCACTGACAGTGCTGGCTGTGTGGTGGGAGCGCTGGCTGTTCTGGCTGTGTGAGGGAGCACTGACCGTGCTGGCTGTGTGTTGGGAGCACTGACAGTGCTGGCTGTGTGGGGAGCACTGACAGTGCTGGCAGTGTGGGGGGAGCACTGACAGGGCTGGCTGTGTTGTGGGAGCACTGACAGTGCTGGCTGTGTGGTGGGAGCACTGCCAGTGCTGGCTGTGTGGAAGGGAGCACTGAGAGTGCTGGCTGTGTGGTGGGAGCACTGACAGTGCTGGCTGTGTGGTGGGAGCACTGACAGTGCTGGCTCTGTGTTGGGAGCACTGACAGTGCTGGCTGTGTGCAGGGGGCACTGACAGTGCTGGCTGTGTGGGGGAGCACTGACAGTGCTGGCTGTGTGGTGGGAGAACAGGCAGTGCTGGCTGTGTGAGGGAGCACTGACAGTGCTGGCTGTGTGTTGAGAGCACTGACAGTGCTGGCTGTGTGTTGAGAGCACTGACAGTGCTGGCTGTGTGTAGGGAGCACTGACTGTGCTGGCTGTGTGGGGAGCACTGACAGTGCTGGCTGTGTGGGGAGCACTGACAGTGCTGGCAGTGTGTGGGGAGCACTGACAGAGCGGGCTGTGTTGTGGCAGCACTGACAGTGCTGGCTGTGTGGTGGGAGCACTGGCAGTGATGGCTGTTTGGAAGGGAGCACTGAGAGTGCTGGCTGTGTGGTGGGAGCACTGACAGTGCTGGCCGTGTGGTGGGAGCACTGACAGTGCTGGCTGCGTATTAGGAGCACTGACAGTGCTGGCTGAGTGGGGGGAGCACTGTCAGTGCTGGCTGTGTGGCGGGAGCACTGACATTGCTGGCTGTGCGTAGGGACCACTGACAGTGCTGGCTGTGTGGGGGGAGCACTGACAGTTCTGGCTGTGGTGGGAGCACTGACAGTGTTGGCTGTGTGGGGGGAGCACTGACATTTCTGGTTGTGTGGTGGGAGCACTGACAGTGCTGGCTGTGTGGTGGGAGCACTGACAGTGCTGGCTGTGTGGGGCAGCACTGATAGTGCTGGCTCTGTGGGGAGCACTGGCAGTGCTGGCTGTGTGGGGGGAGCACTTGCATTGCTAGCTGTGTGGGGAACACTGACAGTGCTGGTTGTGTGGGGGAGCACTGACAGTGCAGGCTGTTGGGGAGGGAGCGCTGGCTGTGCTGGCTGTATGAGGGAGCACTGGCAGTGCTGGCTGTCGGGGCGGGAGCGCTGGCAGTGCTGGCTATGTGAGGGAGCACTGGAAGTGCTGGCTGTGTGAGGGAGCACTGACATTGCTGGCTGTGAGGGAAGCATTGGCAGTGCTGGCTGTGGGGAACACTGGCAGTGTTGACTGTGGAGTGAGCACTGGCAGTGGTGGCTGTGTGAATGGGAGCACTGGCAATGCTGGGTGTGGGAGGACGGCAGAACTGGCAGTGCTGGCTGTATGGGGAGCACTAGCAGTGTTGGCTGTGGAGGGAGCACTGGCAGTGGTTGCTGTGTGAATGGGAGCACTGGCAATGCTGTCCGTGGGGAGCATTGTTAGTGCTGGGTGTGGGGAGGAGCTCTGACAGTGCTGGTTTTGGAGAGCAGTGGCAATGCTGGCTGTGTGGGGGGCAGAACTGGCAGTGCAGGCTGTGGGGAGCATTGGCAGTGCTGGCTGTGAAGGGGAGCACTGGCACTGCTGGTTGTGGGGTGGAGCTCTGAGATTGCTGGCTGTGAGGAGCACTGGCAGTGCTGGATGTGGGAGGAGCACTGGCAGTGCTGTCTGTGGAGGAGAGCCCGGGCAGAGTAGGCTGTGGGGAGCACTGGCAGTGTTGGCTGTGGTAGGAGCACTGGCAGTGATGGTCTTGGGTGGGAGCACTGGCAGAGTAGGCTCTGGG
This sequence comes from Scyliorhinus torazame, assembly GCF_047496885.1. NCBI lineage: Eukaryota > Metazoa > Chordata > Chondrichthyes > Carcharhiniformes > Scyliorhinidae > Scyliorhinus > Scyliorhinus torazame. Next base: position 35,992 of record NW_027307805.1, on the reverse strand, counting down.
AGCGCTGGCAGTGCTGGATGTGAAGGGGAGCACTGGCAGTGCTGTCGATGGAGGGGAGCACTGCTGGTGCAGGGGAGTATTGACGGTGCTGTCTGTGTGGAGGGGAGCACTGGCAGTGCAGGCTGTGAGGTGGGAGCACTGCCAGTGCTGGCTGTGTGGTGGCAGCACTGACAGTGCTGGCTGTGTGGGGGAGCACTGACAGTGCTGGCTGTGTGGGGGAGCACTGACAGTGCTGGCTGTGTGGTGGGAGCACTGGCAGTGCTGGCTGCGGGGAGGGAGCGCTGGCTGTTCTGGCTGTGTGAGGGAGCACTGGCAGTGCTGGCTGTCGGGGAGGGAGCGCTGGCAGTGCTGGCTGTGTGGGGAGCACTGACAGTGCTGGCTGTGTGGTGGGAGCACTGGCAGTGCTGGCTGTGGGGGGAGCACTGACAGTGCTGGCTGTGTGGTGGGAGCGCTGGCTGTTCTGGCTGTGTGAGGGAGCACTGACCGTGCTGGCTGTGTGTTGGGAGCACTGACAGTGCTGGCTGTGTGGGGAGCACTGACAGTGCTGGCAGTGTGGGGGGAGCACTGACAGGGCTGGCTGTGTTGTGGGAGCACTGACAGTGCTGGCTGTGTGGTGGGAGCACTGGCAGTGCTGGCTGTGTGGAAGGGAGCACTGAGAGTGCTGGCTGTGTGGTGGGAGCACTGAGAGTGCTGGCTGTGTGGTGGGAGCACTGACAGTGCTGGCTCTGTGTTGGGAGCACTGACAGTGCTGGCTGTGTGCTGGGGGCACTGACAGTGCTGGATGTGTGGGGGAGCACTGACAGTGCTGGCTGTGTGGTGGGAGCACTGACAGTGCTGGCTGTGTGAATGAGCACTGACAGTGCTGGCTGTGTGTTGAGAGCACTGACAGTGCTGGCTGTGTGTTGAGAGCACTGACAGTGCTGGCTGTGTGGTGGGAGCGCTGGCTGTTCTGGCTGTGTGAGGGAGCACTGACCGTGCTGGCTGTGTGTTGGGAGCACTGACAGTGCTGGCTGTGTGGGGAGCACAGACAGTGCTGGCAGTGTGGGGGGAGCACTGACAGGGCTGGCTGTGTTGTGGGAGCACTGACAGTGCTGGCTGTGTGGTGGGAGCACTGGCAGTGCTGGCTGTGTGGAAGGGAGCACTGACAGTGCTGGCTGTGTGGTGGGAGCACTGACAGTGCTGGCTGTTTGGTGGGAGCACTGACAGTGCTGGCTCTGTGTTGGGAGCACTGACAGTGCTGGCTGTGTGCAGGGGGCACTGACAGTGCTGGCTGTGTGGGGGAGCACTGACAGTGCTGGCTGTGTGGTGGGAGCACTGACAGTGCTGGCTGTGTGAGGGAGCACTGACAGTGCTGGCTGTGTGTTGAGAGCACTGACAGTGCTGGCTGTGTGTTGAGAGCACTGACAGTGCTGGCTGTGTGTAGGGAGCACTGACAGTGCTGGCTGTTTGCGGAGCACTGACAGTGCTGGCTGTGTGGGGAGCACTGACAGTGCTGGCAGTGTGTGGGGAGCACTGACAGAGCGGGCTGTGTTGTGGGAGAACTGACAGTGCTGGCTGTGTGGTGGGAGCACTGGCAGTGATGGCTGTTTGGAAGGGAGCACTGAGAGTGCTGGCTGTGTGGTGGGAGCACTGACAGTGCTGGCCGTGTGGTGGGAGCACTGACAGTGCTGGCTGCGTAGTAGGAGCACTGACAGTGCTGGCTGAGTGGGGGAGCACTGTCAGTGCTGGCTGTGTGGCGGGAGCACTGACATTGCTGGCTGTGTGTAGGGACCACTGACAGTGCTGGCTGTGTGGGGGAGCACTGACAGTTCTGGCTGTGGTGGGAGCACAGACAGTGCTGGCTGTGTGGGGGGAGCACTGACATTTCTGGTTGTGTGGTGGGAGCACTGACAGTGCTGGCTGTGTGGTGGGAGCACTGACAGTGCTGGCTGTGTGGGGCAGCACTGATAGTGCTGGCTCTGTGGGGAGAACTGGCAGTGCTGGCTGTGTGCGGGGAGCACTTGCATTGCTAGCTGTGTGGGGAACACTGACAGTGCTGGTTGTGTGGGGGAGCACTGACAGTGCAGGCTGTGGGGGAGGGAGCGCTGGCTGTGCTGGCTGTGTGAGGGAGCACTGGCAGTGCTGGCTGTCGGGGCGGAAGCGCTGGCAGTGCTGGCTACGTGAGGGAGCACTGGCAGTGCTGGCTGTGTGAGGGAGCACTGAAATTGCTGGCTGTGAGGGAAGCACTGGCAGTGCTGGCTGTGAGGGGAGCACTGGCAGTGCTGGCTGTGAGGTGAGCACAGGCAGTTCTGGCTGTGAGGGGAGCACTGTCAGTGCTGGCTGCGTGGTAGGAGCACTGGCAGTGCTGGCTGTGTGAGGGACCACTGGCAGTGCCGGCTGTCGGGGAGGGTGCGCTGGCAGTGCTGGCTTTGTGAGGGAGCACTTGCAGTGCTGGCTGTGTGAGAGGAGAACTGGCAGTGCTGGCTGTGTGGGGGGATCACTGACAGTGCTGGCTGTGTGGTGGGCGCACTGACAGTGCTGGCTGTGTGGTGGAGCACTGACAGTGCTGGCTGTGTGGGGGAGCACTGACAGTGCTTGCTGTGTGGGGGAGCACTGACAGTGCTGGCTGTGTGGAGGAGCACTGACAGTGCTTGCTGTGTGGGGGAGCACTGACAGTGCTGGCTGTGTGGGGGAGCACTGACAGTGCTGGCTGTGTGGGGGAGCACTGGCAGTGCTGGCTGTATGGGGGAGCATATGCAGTGCTGGCTGTGTGGGGGAGCACTGACAGTGCTTGCTGTGTGGTGGGAACACTGGCAGTGCTGGCTTTGGGGGAGGAAGCGCTGGCTGTGTTGGCTGTGTGAGGGAGGACTGGCACTGCCGGCTGTCGGGGAGGGAGCGCTGGCAGTGCTGGCTTTTTGAGGTAGCACTGACAGTGCTGGCTGTGTGAGAGGAGCACTGGCAGTGCTGGCTGTGTGGGGGAGCATTGACAGTGCTGGCTGTGTGGGGGGAGCACTGACAGTGCTGGCTGTGTGAGGAGCACTGGCAGTGCTGGCTGTGTGGGGAGCACTGACAGTGCTGGCTGTGTGGGGAGCACTGACAGTGCTGGCTGTGTGGGGGAGCACTGGCAGTGCTGCCTGTGTGTTGAGAGCACTGACAGTGCTGGCTGTGTGGTGGGAGCACTGACAGTGCTGGCTGTGTGTTGGGAGCACTGACAGTGCTGGCTGTGTGGGGAGCACTGACAGTGCTGGCAGTGTGGGGGGGCACTGACAGAGCTGGCTGTGTTGTGGGAGCACTGACAGTGCTGGCTGTGTGGTGGGAGCACTGGCAGTGCTGGCTGCGTGGAAGGGAGCACTGAGAGTGCTGGCTGTGTGGTGGGAGCACTGACAGTGCTGGCTGTGTGGTGGGAGCACTGGCAGTGCTGGCTGTGTGGAAGGGAACACTGAGAGTGCTGGCTGTGTGGAAGGGAGCACTGAGAGTGCTGGCTTGTGGTGGGAGCACTGACAATGCTGGCTGTGTGGTGGGAGCACTGACAGTGCTGGCACTGTGTTGGGAGCACTGACAGTGCTGGCTGTGTGCAGGGGGCACTGACAGTGCTGGTTGTGTGGGGGAGCACTGACAGTGCTGGCTGTGTGGAGGGAGCACTGACAGTGCTGGCTGTGTGAGGGAGCAATGACAGTGCTGGCTGTGTGTTGAGAGCACTGACAGTGCTGGCTGTGTGTTGAGAGCACTGACAGTGCTGGCTGTGTGTAGGGAGCACTGACAGTGCTGGCTGTGTGGGGAGCACTGACAGTGCTGGCTGTGTGGGGAGCACTGACAGTGGTGGCAGTGTGGGGGAGCACTGACAGAGCAGGCTGTGTTGTGGGAGCACTGACAGTGCTGGCTGTGTGGTGGAAGCACTGGCAGTGCTGGCTGTGTGGGGGAGCACTGACAGTGCTGGCCGGGTGGTGGGAGCACTGACAGTGCTGGCTGTGTGGTGGGAGCACGGACAGTGCTGGCGTGTGGTGGGAGCACTGACTGTGCTGGCTGTGTGGGGAAGCACTGAGAGTGCTGGCTGTGTGGGGAGCACAGACAGTGCTGGCTGTGTGGGGGAGCACTGACAGTGCTGGCTGTGTGATGGGAGCACTGACAGTGCTGGCTCTGTGGGGGTAGCACTGACAGTGCTGGCTGTTTTGTGGGAGCACTGACAGTGCTGGCTGTGTGGTGGGAGCACTGACAGTGCTGGCTGTGTGGGGAGCAGTGACAGTGCTGGCTGTGTTGTGGTAGCACTGACAGTGATGGCTGTGTGGGGGGTGCACTTGCACTGCTGGCTGTGTGGGGGGCGCACTGACATTGCTGGCTGTGTGGGGAGCACTGACAGTGCTGGCTGTGTGGGGGAGCACTGGCAGTGCTGGCTGTATGGGGAGCACTTGCAGTGCTGGCTGTGTGGGGGAGCACTGACAGTGCTTGCTGTGTTGTGGGAGCACTGGCAGTGCAGGCTGTGTTGTGGGAGCACTGACAGTGCTGGCTGTGTGGTGGAAGCACTGGCAGTGCTGGCTGTGTCGAAGGGAGCACTGAGAGTGCTGGCTGTGTGGTGGCAGCACTGACAGTGCTGGCCGTGTGGTGGGATCACTGACTGTGCTGGCTGCGTAGTAGGAGCACTGACAGTGCTGGCTGAGTGGGGGGAGCACTGTCAGTGCTGGCTGTGTGGCGGGAGCACTGACATTGCTGGCTGTGTGTAGGGACCACTGACAGTGCTGGCTGTGTGGGGGGAGCACTGACTGTGCTGGCTGTGTGGTGGGAGCACTGACAGTGCTGGCTGTGTGGGGGGAGCACTGACAGTGCTGGTTGTGTGGTGGGAGCACTGACAGTGCTGGCTGTGTGGTGGGAGCACTGACAGTGCTGGCTGTGTGGGGCAGCACTGATAGTGCTGGCTCTGTGGGGAGCACTGGCAGTCCTGGCTGTGTGGGGGGAGTACTTGCACTGCTAGCTGTGTGGGGAGCACTGGAAGTGCTGTCTGTGTGGGGGAGCACTGACAGTGCTGGCCGGGTGGTGGGAGCACTGACAGTGCTGGCTTTGTGGTGGGAGCACTGACAGTGCTGGCGTGTGGTGGGAGCACTGACAGTGCTGGCTGTGTGGGGAAGCACTGACAGTGCTGGCTGTGTGGGGAGCACTGACAGTGCTGGTTGTGTGGGGGAGCACTGACAGTGCTGGCTGTGTGATGGGAGCACTGACAGTGCTGGCTCTGTGGGGGTAGCACTGACAGTGCTGGCTGTTTGGTGGGAGCACTGACAGTGCTGGCTGTGTGTGGGAGCACTGACAGTGCTGGCTGTGTTGGGGAGCACTGACAGTGCTGGCTGTGTTGTGGTAGCACTGACAGTGATGGCTGTGTGGGGGGTGCACTTGCACTGCTGGCTGTGTGGGGGGCGCACTGACAGTGCTGGCTGTGTGGGGAGCACTGACAGTGCTGGCTGTGTGGGGGAGCACTGGCAGTGCTGGCTGTATGGGGAGCACTTGCAGTGCTGGCTGTGTGGGGGAGCACTGACAGTGCTTGCTGTGTGGTGGGAGCACTGGCAGTGCTGGCTGTGTGGGAGGGAGCGCTGGCAGTGCTAGCTGTGTGGGGAGCACTGGCAGTGCTGGCTGTGGGGGTGGGGCACTGACAGTGCTGGCCGTGTGGTGGGAGCACTGACAGTGCTGGCTGTGTGGTGGGAACACTGACAGTGCTGGCGTGTGGTGGGAGCACTGACTGTGCTGGATGTGTGGGGAAGCACTGACAGTGCTGGCTGTGTGGGGAGCACTGACAGTGCTGGCTGTGTGGGGGAGCACTGACCGTGCTGGCTGTGTGATGGGAGCACTGACAATGCTGACTGTGTGGGTGAGCACTGACAGTGCTGGCTGTTTGGTGGGAGCACTGACAGTGCTGGCTGTGTTGTGGTAGCACTGACAGTGCTGGCTGTGTGGGGGGCACTGACAGTGCTGGCTGTGTGGGGGAGCACTGAAGTGCTGGCTGTGTGGAGGGAGCACTGACAGTGCTGGCTGTGTGATGGAGCAATGACAGTGCTGGCTGTGTGTTGAGAGCACTGACAGTGCTGGCTGTGTGTTGAGAGCACTGACAGTGCTGGCTGTGTGTAGGGAGCACTGACAGTGCTGGCTGTGTGGGGAGCACTGACAGTGCTGGCTGTGTGGGGAGCACTGACAGTGGTGGCAGTGTGGGGGAGCACTGACAGAGCAGGCTGTGTTGTGGGAGCACTGACAGTGCTGGCAGTGTGGTGGAAGCACTGGCAGTGCTGGCTGTGTCGAAGGGAGCACTGAGAGTGATGGCTGTGTGGTGGCAGCACTGACAGTGCTGGCCGTGTGGTGGGAGCACTGACAGTGCTGGCTGCGTAGTAGTAGCACTGACAGTGCTGGCTGAGTGGGGGAGCACTGTCAGTGCTGGCTGTGTGGCGGGAGCACTGACATTGCTGGCTGTGTGTAGGGACCACTGACAGTGCTGGCTGTGTGGGGGGAGCACTGACTGTGCTGGCTGTGTGGTGGGAGCACTGACAGGGCTGGCTGTGTGGGGGGAGCACTGACAGTGCTGGTTGTGTGGTGGGAGCACTGACAGTGCTGGCTGTCTGGTGGGAGCACTGGCAGTGCTGGCTGTGTGGGGGGAGCACTTGCACTGCTAGCTGTGTGGGGAGCACTGGCAGTGCTGGCTGTGTGGGGGAGCACTGACAGTGCTGGCCGTGTGGTGGGAGCACTGACAGTGCTGGCTCTGTGGTGGGAGCACTGACACTGCTGGCGTGTGGTGGGAGCACTGACTGTGCTGGCTGTGTGGGGAAGCACTGACAGTGCTGGCTGTGTGGGGAGCACTGACAGTGCTGGCTGTGTGGGGGAGCACTGACAGTGCTGGCTGTGTGATGGGAGCACTGACAGTGCTGGCTCTGTGGGGGTAGCACTGACAGTGCTGGCTGTTTGGTGGGAGCACTGACAGTGCTGGCTGTGTGGTGGGAGCACTGACAGTGCTGGCTGTGTGGTGGGAGCACTGACAGTGCTGGCTGTGTGGGGGAGCACTGACAGTGCTGGCTGTGTTGTGGTAGCACTGACAGTGCTGGCTGTGTGGGGGGTGCACTTGCACTGCTGGCTGTGTGGGGGGCGCACTGACAGTGCTGGCTGTGTGGGGAGCACTGACAGTGCTGGCTGTGTGGGGAGCACTGGCAGTGCTGGCTGTATGGGGAGCACTTGCAGTGCTGGCTGTGTGGGGGAGCACTGACAGTGCTTGCTGTGTGGTGGGAGCACTGGCAATGCTGGCTGTGGGGGAGGGAGCGCTGGCAGTGCTGGCTGTATGGGGAGCACTTGCAGTGCTGGCTGTGTGCGGGGGAGCACTGACCGTGCTGGCTGTGTGATGGGAGCACTGACAATGCTGGCTGTGTGGGGGGAGCACTGACAGTGCTGGCTGTGTTGTGGTAGCACTGACAGTGCTGGCTGTGTTGTGGTAGCACTGACAGTGCTGGCTGTGTGGGGGAGCACTGACAATGCTGGCTGTGTTGTGGTAGCACTGACAATGCTGGCTGTGTGGGGGGAGCACTGACAGTGCTGGCTGTTTGGTGGGATCACTGACAGTGCTGGCTGTGTGGGGGGAGCACTGACAGTGCTGGCTGTTTGGTGGGAGCACTGACAGTGCTGGCTGTGTTGTGGTAGCACTGACAGTGCTGGCTGTGTGGGGGAGCACTGACAGTGCAGGCTGTGGGGGAGGTAGCGCTGGCAGTGCTGGCTGTGTGAGCACTGGCAGTGCTGGCTGTCGGGGAGGGAGCGCTGGCAGTGCTGGCTATGTGAGGGAGCACTGGCAGTGCTGGCTGTGTGAGGGAGCACTGACATTGCTGGCTGTGAGGGAAGCACTGGCAGTGCTGGCTGTCGGGGAGGGAGCGCTGGCAGTGCTGGCTATGTGAGGGAGCACTGGCAGTGCTGGCTGTGAGGGGAGCACTGACAGTGCTTGCTGTGTGGTGGGAGCACTGGCAATGCTGGCTGTGGGGGAGGGAGCGCTGGCTGTGTTGGCTGTGTGAGGGAGCACTGGCAGTGCCGGCTGTCGGGGAGGGAGCGCTGGCAGTGCTAGCTGTGTGGGGAGCACTGGCAGTGCTGGCTGTGAGGGGGTGGCACTGACAGTGCTGGCCCTGTGGTGGTAGCACTGACAGTGCTGGCTGTGTGGTGGGAGCACTGACAGTGCTGGCGTGTGGTGGGAGCACTGACTGTGCTGGCTGTGTGGGAGCACTGACAGTGCTGGCGTGTGGTGGGAGCACTGACTGTGCTGGCTGTGTGGGGAAGCACTGACAGTGCTGGCTGTGTGGGGAGCACTGACAGTTCTGGCTATGTGAGGGAGCACTGGCAGTGCTGGCTGTGTGAGGGAGCACTGACATTGCTGGCTGTGAGGGAAGCACTGGCAGTGCTGGCTGTGAGGGGAGCACTGCCAGTGCTGGCTGTGAGGGGAGCACTGACAGTGCTTGCTGTGTGGTGGGAGCACTGGCAATGCTGGCTGTGGGGGAGGGAGCGCTGGCTGTGTTGGCTGTGTGAGGGAGCACTGGCAGTGCCGGCTGTCGGGGAGGGAGCGCTGGCAGTGCTAGCTGTGTGGGGAGCACTGGCAGTGCTGGCTGTGAGGGGGTGGCACTGACAGTGCTGGCCGTGTGGTGGTAGCACTGACAGTGCTGGCTGTGTGGTGGGAGCACTGACAGTGCTGGCGTGTGGTGGGAGCACTGACTGTGCTGGCTGTGCGGGGAAGCACTGACAGTGCTGGCTGTGTGGGGAGCACTGACAGTTCTGGCTGTGTGGGGGAGCACTGACCGTGCTGGCTGTGTGATGGGAGCACTGACAATGCTGGTTGTGTGGTGGGAGCACTGACAGTGCTGGCTGTTTGGTGGGAGCACTGACAGTGCTGGCTGTGTTGTGGTAGCACTGACAGTGCTGGCTGTGTGGGGGAGCACTGACAGTGCTGGCTGTCTGGGGGAGCACTGACAGTGCTGGCTGTGTGGGGGAGCACTGACAGTGCTGGCTGTCTGGGGGAGCACTGACAGTGCAGGCTGTGGGGGAGGTAGCGCTGGCAGTGCTGGCTGTGTGAGCACTGGCAGTGCTGGCTGTCGGGGAGGGAGCGCTGGCAGTGCTGGCTATGTGAGGGAGCACTGACATTGCTGGCTGTGAGGGAAGCACTGGCAGTGCTGGCTGTGAGGGGAGCACTGACATTGCTGGCTGTGAGGGAAGCACTGGCAGTGCTGGCTGTGGGGGGAGCACTGCCAGTGCTGGCTGTGAGGGGAGCACAGGCAGTTCTGGCTGTGAGGGGAGCACTGTCAGTGCTGGCAGCGTGGTAGGAGCACTGTCAGTGCTTGCTGTGTGGTAGGAGCACTGGCAGTGCTGGCTGTGTGGGGAGCACTTGCAGTGCTGGCTGTGTGGGGGAGCACTGACAGTGCTTGCTGTGTGGTGGGAGCACTGGCAATGCTGGCTGTGGGGGAGGGAGCGCTGGCTGTGTTGGCTGTATGAGGGAGCACTGGCAGTGCCGGCTGTCGGGGAGGGAGCACTGACCGTGCTGGCTGTGTGGGGGAGCACTGACCGTGCTGGCTGTGTGATGGGAGCACTGACAGTGCTGGCTGTGTGGGGGAGCACTGACCGTGCTGGCTGTGTGATGGGAGCACTGACAGTGCTGGCTGTGTGGTGGGAGCACTGACAGTGCTGGCTGTGTGGGGGAGCACTGACAGTGCTGGCTGTGTGGGGGAGCACTGACAGTGCTGGCTGTGTGGTGGGAGCACTGACAGTGCTGGCTGTGTGGGGGAGCACTGACAGTGCTGGCTGTGTGGTGGGATCACTGACAGTGCTGGCTGTGTGGGGGGAGCACTGACAGTGCTGGCTGTTTGGTGGGAGCACTGACAGTGCTGGCTGTGTTGTGGTAGCACTGACAGTGCTGGCTGTGTGGGGGAGCACTGACAGTGCAGGCTGTGGGGGAGGTAGCGCTGGCAGTGCTGGCTGTGTGAGGGAGCACTGGCAGTGCTGGCTGTGTGAGGGAGCACTGGCAGTGCTGGCTGTGTGAGGAAGCACTGGGAGTGCTGGCTGTCGGGGAGGGAGCGCTGGCAGTGCTGGCTATGTGAGGGAGCACTGGCAGTGCTGGCTGTGTGAGGGAGCACTGCCAGTGCTGGCTGTGAGGGGAGCACAGGCAGTTCTGGCTGTGAGGGGAGCACTGTCAGTGCTGGCTGCGTGGTAGGAGCACTGTCAGTGCTTGCTGTGTGGTAGGAGCACTGGCAGTGCTGGCTGTGTGGGAGTGTGCGCTGGCAGTGCTGGCTTTGTGCGGGAGCACTTGCAGTGCTGGCTGTGTGGGGGAGCACTGAAAGTGCTTGCTGTGTGGGGGAGCACTGACAGTGCTGGCTGTGTGGGGGACCACTGACCGTGCTGGCTGTGTGGGGAGCACTGACAGTGCTGGCTGCGTGGGGGAGCACTGGCAGTGCTGGCTGTATGGGGGAGCACTTGCAGTGCTGGCTGTGTGGGGGAGCGCTGACAGTGCTTGCTGTGTGGGGGGAGCACTGACAGTGTTAGCTGTGTGGGGGAGCATTGGCAGCGCTGGCTGTGAGGGGAGCACTGGCAGTGCTGTCTGTGAGGGGAACACTGTCAGTGCTGGCTGCGTGGGGAGCACTAGCCGTGCTGGCTGTGTGGAAAGGAGCACTGGCGGTGCTGGCTGTGGAGGGGAACACTGCCAGTAGTAGCCTTGGGTGGTAGCACTGGAAGTGTTTGCTATGGGGGGGCGCACTGGCAGTGCTGGTTATGGGGGGTGTGTGGAGGGATCACTGGCAGTGCTGGTTGTGGGCTGGAGCACTGGCAGTGCTTGCTCTGGGGAGCGTTGAAATGGGGGGGTGAACTGGAAGTGCTGGCTGTGGGAGCACTGCCAGAGCTGGCTGCATGGGGGAGCACAGGCAATGCTGGCTGTGGGAGCACTGGCAGTGCTTGCAGTGGTGGGAACACTGGCAGTGCTGGATGTGTGGGGAGCACTGGCTGTGGTGGGGAGCAGTGGCAGTACTGGCTGTGGGGGGAGTACTGGCAGTTCTGGCTGTGAGGGGAGCACTGGCTGTGCTAGCTGTGGAAGGAAGCACTGCCAGTGCTTGCCATGTGGGGAACACAAGCAGTGCTGACTGTGTGGGGAGCACTGGCTGTGGATGGCAGCATTTCCAGTTCTGTCTGTATGAGGAGTACTGGCAGTGCTGGCTTTGGGGATCACTGGCAGAGCAGGCTGTGGGGAGCAATGCCAGTGCTGGCATTGAGTGATGAGCACAGACAGTGCTGGATGTGGGAGAGCACTGGAAGTGCTGGCTGCGTGGACGTGAGCACTGGCAGTGCTGGCTGTGGGGATCACTGGCAGGGCTGGATGTGTGGGGAGCACTGGCAGTGCTGGCTGTGTCGATGAGCACTGGAACTACTGGCTGTGGTGGAGGTAGCACTGACAATGTTGGCTCTGGGAGCATTGGCAGTGCTGGCTGTGGGGAACACTGGCAGTGTTGGCTGTGGAGTGAGCACTGGCAGTGCTGGCTGTGTGAATGGGAGCACTGGCAATGCTGGGTGTGGAGGACGGCAGAACTGGCAGTGCTGGCTGTATGGGGAGCACTAGCAGTGTTGGCTGTGGAGGGAGCACTGGCAGTGGTGGCTGTGTGAATGGGAGCACTGGCAATGCTGTCCGTGGGGAGCATTGTTAGTGCTGGGTGTGGGGAGGAGCTCCGACAGTGCTGGTTGTGGAGAGCAGTGGCAATGCTGGCTGTGTGGGTGGCAGAACTGGCAGTGCAGGCTGTGGGGAGCACTGGCAGTGCTGGCTGTGAAGGGGAGCACTGGCATTGCTGGTTGTGGGGTGGAGCTCTGAGAGTGCTGGCTGTGTGGAGCACTGGCAGCGCTGGCTGTGGGAGGAGCACTGGCAGTGCTGTCTGTGGAGGGGAGCCCTGGCAGAGTAGGCTGTGGGGAGCACTGGCAGTGTTGGCTGTGGTAGGAGCACTGCCAGTGATGGCCTTGGGTGGGAGCACTGGCAGAGTAGGCTGTGGGAGCGCTGGCAGTGCTGGATGTGAAGGGGAGCACTGGCAGTGCTTTCTATGGAGGGGAGCACTGCTGGTGGAGGGGAGCATTGACGGTGCTGTCTGTGTGGAGGGGAGCACTGGCAGTGCAGGCTGTGAGGTGGGAGCACTGCCCGTGCTGGCTGTGTCGTGGGAGCACTGACAGTGCTGGCTGTGTGCGGGAGCACTGACAGTGCAGGCTGTGTGGGGAGCACTGACAGTGCTGGCTGTGTGGTGGGCGCACTGGCAGTGCTGGCTGTGGGGAGGGAGCGCTGGCTGTTCTGGCAGTGTGAGGGAGCACTGGCAGTGCTGGCTGTCGGGGAGGGAGCGCTGGCAGTGCTGGCTGTGTGGGGAGCACTGACAGTGCTGGCTGTGTGATGGGAGCACTGGCAGTGCTGGCTGTGTGATGGGAGCACTGGCAGTGCTGGCTGTGGGGGGGAGCACTGACAGTGCTGGCTGTGTGGTGGGAGCGCTGGCTGTTCTGGCTGTGTGAGGGAGCACTGGCAGTGCTGGCAGACGGGGAGGGAGCGCTGGCAGTGCTGGCTGTCGGGGAGGGAGCGCTGGCAGTGCTGGCTGTGTGAGGGAGCACTGGTAATGCTGGCTGTGTGAGGGAGCACTGGCAGTGTTGGCTTTTTGGGAGCACTGGCAGTGCAGGCTGTGAGGGAATCACTGGCCGTGCTGGCTGTGAGGGGAGCACCGGCAATGCTGGCTGTGAGGGGAACTCAGGCAGTGCTGTCTGTGAGGGTAGCATTGTCAGTGATGGTTGCGTAGGGGAGCACTGACAGGGCTGGATGAGGGGTGTCGGGAGCACTGGCATTGCTGGCTGTGTGTTGGGAGCACTGCCAGTGCTGGCTGTGTGGTGGGAGCACTGACAGTGCTGGCTGTGTGGTGGGAGCACTGACAGCGCTGGCTGTGTGGTGGAACACTAGCAGTGCTGGTTATGGGGGGTGCAATGGCAGTGCAGGCTTTTGGGGAGGGGAGCACTGGCAGTGCTGGCTGTGTGGCGGGAACACTGGCAGTGCTGGTTGTGGGCGGGAGCACTGGCAGTGCTAGCTGTGGAGGGGAGCACTGTCAGTGCTTGCCTTGTGGGGGAACCCAAGCAGTGCTGGCTGTGTGGGGAGCACTGGCTGTGGATGGCAGCATTTCCAGTACTGTCTGTATGGGGAGCACTGGCAGTGCTGGCTTTGGGGATCACTGGAAGAGCAGGATGTGGGGGAGCAATACCAGTGCTGGCATTGAGTGATCAGCACAGCCAGTGTTGGATGTGGGAGAGCACTGGCAATGCTGGCTGTGTGGATGTGAGCACTGGCGGTGCTGGCTGTGGGGATCACTGGCATGGCTGGCTGTATGGGGAGCACTGGCAGTGCTGGCTGTGTCGATGAGCACTGGCACTACTGGCTGTGGTGGGGAGCACTGGCAGTGCTGGATGTGGGGAGCACTGGCATTGCTGGCTGTGTGGGGGTAGCACTGGCAATGCTGGCTGTGGGAGCACTGGCAGTGTTGGCTATGGAGAACACTGGCAGTGTTGGCTGTGGAGTGAGCACTTGCAGTTCTGGCTGTGTGAATGGGAGCACTGACAGGGCTGGATGAGGGGTGTCGGGAGCACTGGCAGTGCTGGCTGTGTGCGATATACTGGCAGTGCTGGCTGTGGGGAGCACTGCCAGTGCTGGCATCCGGGGAGCACAGTCAGATCAGGCTGTGGGGGTGCACTGGCAGTGTTGACTGTGGGAGCACTGGCAGTGCAGGCTGTGTGTGGGCACTGGCAGTGCTGGTTTTGTGGGGTACACTGGCAGTGCTGGCTGTGGGGAGCACTGCCAGTGCTGGCATTGGGGAGCACTGGTAAATCAGGCTGTGTGGGTGCACTGGTAGTGTTGACTATGGGGATCTCTGGAAGTGCTGGCTGTGAGGGCGAGCACTGACAGTGCTGGCTGTGGGGGAGCACTGGCAATGCTGGCTGTGTGGGGGGGCGCACAGGCAGTGTTGGATGTGGGAGGCGGGGAGAACTGGATGTGCTGGCTGTTGTGAGGAGGTACTGGTCGTGATGGCCATGTGTGGGGAGCACTGGCAGTGCTGGCTGTGGGGTGGAGCACTGGCAGTGCTGGCTGTGGTGGGGGGGCCGGTTGTGGGAGCACTGACAGTGTTGGCATTGTGTGGGAGCACTTGCAGTGCTGGCTGTGGGGAGCACTGGCTGTGTTGGCTGTGGTGGATGTGGAGAGAACTGGCAGTGCTGGCTGGGGAGCATTGGCTTTGCTGGCTGTGGGGGAACACTGGCTTTGCTGGCTGCCTAAGTGGGGCACTGGCAGTGGAGGCTGTGTGGGTCGGGATGGGTGGAGCACCTGCAGTGCTGGCTTTGGGGTTTGGGGAGAACTGGAAGTGCTGACTGTGGGGAGTACTGGCAGTTCTGATGTGGTTGGTTCACTGGCATTGCTGGCTGTTGGAAGCACTGGAAGTGCGGGATGTGGGGAGCACTTGCATCGCTGGCTGTGGTGGGAGCAATGGGAGTGCTGTCTCGGGAGCACTGGCAGTGCTGGCCGTGGGGACGGAGCACTGGCAGGTCTGGCTGTGGGTAGAGCACTGGAAGTGCTGGCTGTGGTGGGGGGCGCTTGTGGGAGCACTGACAGTGTTGGCATTGTGTGGGAGCACTTGCAGTGCTGGCTGTGGGGAGCACTGGCTGTGTTGGCTGTAGGGCGAGCACTGGCAGATCTGGTGTTGGTGGACTACTGGCAGCGCTGGCTGTAGGCGTGATCACTATCAATACTCGATGTGGGGGGATGAGCGCTGTCTTGGCTGGCTGAGAGCGTGGGGAGCACTGGCAGGGCTTGATGTATGGGAAGACTGGCAGTGCTAGCCATGGGGTGAGTGGGAGCACTGTCAGGGCTGCATGTGGGGGTAGGAAAGTGGGGAAGTACTGGCAGCGCATGAAAGTGGGGGTAACACTGGCAGTGCTTGCTGTGTGGGGAGCACTGGCAGTGCTGGCTGGGGGTGTGAGCACTGACATTGCTGGCTGTGTGGGGGGAGCACTGACATTGCAGGCTGTGTGTGTGAGCACTGACAGTGCTGGCTGTGTGGTGGGAGCACTGACAGTGCTGGCGGAGTGGGGAACACGTTCAGTACTGGTTGTGTGGGCGGAGTACTGGAAGTGCTGGCTGTGTAAGGGCAACACTGTCAGTGCTGGTTGTTTGGGGGGGTCACTGGCAGTGCTGCCAGTGGGTAGCCCTGGCAGTGGGAGCTGTTGCTGGCTGTGGCGGGAGCACTGGCAGAGCTGGTTGTGGGAGGGTGTGGAGCACTGGCAGTGCTGCCTGTGGGTAGCACTGGCAATGCTGGATGTGGGTGGGCGCACTGGGAGTGCTAGATGTTGGGGGGCACTGAAAGTGCTGGCCGTGGGGATGGAGCACTGGCAGGACTGGCAGAGGGGTGGAGCACTGGCAGTGCTGGCTGTTAGATTCGGAACACTAGCAGTGCTGGCTGAGGAACACTGGCAGCGCTGGCTGTGGTGGGAGCGTTGCGAGTGCTGTCTGGGAGCACTGGCACTGCTTGCTGTGCGGTAGCACTGGTATTGATGGGTGTGGGGGTGGTGTAGCACTGGCAACGCTGGCTGTGGCGGGTGGGGAGCACTGTCAGTGCTGGCTGTGTGGGGCGAGCACTGGCAGGGATGGCTGTGGGGCGTAGGGATTGTACTGGCAGTGCTGTTTGTGGGGAGCACTGACAGTGTTGGCATAATGGTGGAGCACATGTAGTTCTGGCTGTGGGGGGCATTGGCATTGTTGGCTGCAGGGGAGCACTGGCAGATGTGGCTGTAGGGGGGAGTACTGGCATTGCTGGCTGTGGAGTGTGTGGGAGCACTGGCACGGCTGGCTCTGGGGTTGAAAAGTGGGGAAGCACTGGCAGTGCATGAACGTGGGGGAACACGGGCACTGTTTGCTATGTGGGGAGCACTGGTAGTGCTGGCTTTCGGGGCTGAGGGAGCACTGGCAGTGCTGGCTGTGGGGAGCACTGGCAGATCTGGCTGTGGTGGGTGCACAGGCAGTGCTGGATGGGGAAGCTCTGGAAGTGCTAGAAGTGCTGGCCGTGGGGTCGGAGCACTGGCAGGGCTGGCTGTGGGAAGCACTGGCAGAGGAGGCTGTGGGGGTGGGCGTAGAATGAGCACTGGCAGTGCTGGATTAGGGGGTTGGGAGCACTGGCAGTTCTGGCTGTGGGGAGCACTGGCAGTGCTGGATGTGGGAGCGTGGGGGAGTACGTGAAGTGCTGCCTGTGGGTAGGAGCACTGGCAGTGCTGGCTGTGGGTCGGAGCACTGGCAGTGCTGGCTGTGAGGAGCACTGCCAGTGCTAGCTGTAGTGTGGGGACAGCACTGGCAGTTCTGGCTGTGGGAGGGTGGGGAGAACTGGAAGTGCAGGCTGTGTGTTCGGAACACTGGCTGTGCTGGCTGTGGGGAGCACTGACAGTGATGGCTGTGTGGGAGCACTGGCAGTGTTGGCTGTGTGGGGAGCACTGGCAATGCTAGCTGTGGGTGGAAGCACTGGCAGTGCTGGCTGTGTGGGGAGCACTGGCAATGCTAGCTGTGGGTGGGAGCACTGGCAGTGCTGGCTGTGGGTGGGAGGACTGGCAGTGCTAGTTGTGGGTGGGAGCACTGGCAGTGCTGGCTGTGGCGGAGCACTGGCAGAGCTGGTTGTGGGAGGGTGGGTGAGTACGTGAAGTGCTGGCTGTGGGTGGGAGCACTGGCAGTGCTGGCTGTGTGGAGCACTGCCAGTGCTAGCTGTAGTCTGCGGGCAGCACTTGCAGTTCTGGCTGTGGAGGAGCACTGGCAGTGCTCCTGTGGGAGGGTGGGGAGCACTGGAAGTGCAGGCTGTGTGTTCGGTGCACTGGCTGTGCTGGCTGTGGGGAGCACTGACAGTGATGCCTGTGTGGCAGCACTGGCAATGCTAGCTGTGGGTGGGAGCACTGGCAGTGCTGGCTGTGGGGGAGCACTGGCAGAGCTGGTTGTGCGAGGGTGGTGGAGTACGTGAAGTGCTGGCTGTGGGAGGGAGCACTGGCTGTGCTGGCTGTGTGGAGCACTGCCAGTGCTAGCTGTAGTCTGGGGGCAGCACTGGCAGTTCTGGCTGTGGGGGAGCACTGGCAGTGCTGGCTGTGGGAGGGTGGGGAGCACTGGAAGTGCAGGCTGTGTGTTCAGTGCACTGGCTGTGCTGGCTGTGGGGAGCACTGACAGCGATGGCTGTGTGGGAGCACTGGCAATGCTAGCTGTGGGTCGGAGCACTGGCAGTGCTGGCTGTGGGTGGGAGCACTGGCAGTGCTGGCTGTGTGGGAGCACTGGCAGTGCTAGTTGTGGGTGGGAGCACTGGCAGTGCTGGCTGTGGGTGGGAGCACTGGCAGTGCTGGCTGTGGGGAGCACTGGCAGAGCTGGTTGTGGGAGGGTGGGGGAGTACGTGAAGTGCTGGCTGTGGGTGGGAGCACTGGCAGTGCTGGCTGTGTGGAGCACTGCCAGTGCTAGCTGTAGTCTGGGGGCAGCACTGGCAGTTCTGGCTGTGGGGGAGCACTGGCAGTGCTGGCTGTGGGAGGGTGGGGAGAACTGGAAGTGCAGGCTGTGTGTTCGGTGCACTGGCTGTGCTGGCTGTGGGAGCACTGACAGTGATGGCTGTGTGGGAGCACTGGCAATGCTAGCTGTGGGTGGGAGCACTGGCAATGCTGGCTGTGGGTGAGAGCACTGGCAATGCTGGCTGTGGGTGGGAGCACTGGCAGTGCTGGCTGTGTGGGAGCACTGGCAGTGCTAATTGTGGGTGGGAGCACTGGCAGTGCTGGCTGTGGGTGGGAGCACTGGCAGTGCTGGCTGTGGGGAGCACTGGCAGTACTGGCTGTGTGGGGAGCACTGGCAGTGCTAGCTGTCGGTGGGAGCACTGGCAGTGCTGGCTGTGGGAGAGCAATGCCAGTGCTAGCTGTGGGGGGGCACTTCCAGTGCTGGTTGTGGGAGCACTGGCAGTGCCTGCTTTGGGGAGTGGGGGAAGCACTGGCAGTGCTGGCTGTGGGGCAGCACTGGCAGTGCTGGATGCGTGGGGCCCATAGATGTGCCCAAGATACATCGCTCCCACGACCAGAGCTGCAGATGTGGGAGCACTGAAGCTTATTTTAAAACTCTGGCAGCAGATCGCCACCAAGCGGTCAAAGGTGAAGGACACAGTCAGCCAGACTGAGCAGTTGGTCACAGCGATACCCATGAGGGAGTCCAGACCGGATACGAAGCTGTTAAGTAAAAGTGCCTGTAGCAAACGAGGCGCCAGTATATAGTTGATGAGAGCAAGACATATAAGCAGCAGCAGTTCGGGCGAGACCATGGCTACCAGGTAGATAGTTGTTCTCTTACACAGACCGCAGTCCCTGAGTCGGAGGATCAGCAGAGTGACTACGTTCGCTGGAATACAGACAGGATAAGAGGGATTCCACATAACAGCCAGAGGAATTATGTGTGAATTCAGACCGAAGGTCAATTTCCTTAGCGTTCTTTTTCAGTTCCCTGTTTACATGTTTGTAATCGCCCTGCCCTATAGTCCAAGGATATGTCAGTGAGGCGGTAGGCCATGCTATATTGGTGTCCAGCGTTTGCGGGGATTGCAGGATTACGGAGATAAAGCTGCAAAATGTGTTCTGTCAGAAGGTCGGTGCAAATTCGGTGGCCGAATCGCTTCCTTCAGCACTGTATTCTATACACGAGAACTAAGTCCACACAACAGCCTTTCCCTTCCATTACTTTTATTCAGTCTCCATGTTTCAACTGATTCATCTATAAATTATTGAATTCCCTTCTTAAACACCACGGTCCTCTTCTCCTTCGAAATGCCCTTGAAAATGCCTTGCCGTTTTGTTTTCATAGAATTTACAGTGCAGAAGGAGGCCATTCGGCCCATCGAGTGTGCACCGGCTCTTGGAAAGAGCACCCTACCCAGAGGGAGTGGGGAGCACCCTATCCCCACAACCCAGTAACCCCACCCAACACTAAGGGCAATTTTGGACACGAAGGGCAATTTATCATGGCCAATCCACCTAACCTGCACATCTTTGGACTGTGGGAGGAAACCGGAGCATCCGCAGGAAACCCACGCACACTCGGGGAGGATGTGCAGACTCCGCACAGACAGTGACCCAAGCCGGAATCGAACCTGGGACCGTTGAGCTGCGAAGCAATTGTGCTATCCACAATGCTACCTTTATTCTCACGCAATTCTCATGCTATCGAATATGCATAAAGTTATCCTTCCGAAATATATTAAGCTTGAAAGTTTCAATACAATTTTAACTAGTTGCAGTCATCCACAGAGAAAAGACATACACTTAGAAAAGTGGGCAAAAATATTCTGCAGCAAAATTATGCAGCTATAAACGAAACAAAGCTGCATAAGGAAAGAATCAGGAACTATTCTGGCATTCAACGTAAATCTGCTGAATTAAACTCTTTGAGGGTATCTCAGATACATAAAGAGAGAGTAAGGGACGGGTATGTCTATGGAGCGATGTACCGAGTGGGAGGTCTTGTTAGATGAAGAAACTGGACGGAGAATGGACTGAGTAAATCTGGGACTCTCAATGGATGAATGAAGATATCACTGATCGTGGTGCCGTTGTATATAATTAATGAGGACACAGGGGTCAAGACATGGAATAGTTTGCAGCAACAATATGGATTTTGATGTGTTTCTCTAACGGGACTGCATATTGGTCAGAGAGCACCGGGGTTGTCAACGTGTGCGGTCGGACATGAACAACTGAATTGCGAAACACATCACGTTTTTGGAAGGCGGAAAATTGTAAGTTAGCCAGGAAAGCAGTGGCTAACACAAGACTTGAAGACGGACTAACGTTACGAGTGCTTCAGAACAAGATGACATACGGATGTCAAGAGATAAGAAATTGTTGTAGGACTAACGGAAAGCAGCAAGCTTAGGCACGGCATTGCTTGCACTTCCCAAAATTATCAGTACAGTTCATTACAAGCGAAGACTCGAGCACCTATCCTGCTAAACCACCAATCTCAGCCTTCCGTCTGTTAAAATGGCCCACACTGCGTACTTTCTGTTCCATATCTTTGAGTACATTATCTCTGCATGCTAAAATATCACTGAACTCTCGATCCTGTACATCAACCTTGCATGTTGCACCTTTTAATCCAGGTGCAGTAAAGATCGTGCTTCCGTATTACCAACCAGATCGGGTACATCGGTTTCAGTGTTGGCAAATCACATAGCAATTAAAGAATTATAGCTTGTGTCAGGCGTTATCATAGAATCATAGAATAAACAGTGCAAAAGGCCATGAGGCCCAACGAGTCTGCGCCGACCCACTGAAAGCGCAATCTACACAGACCCACTCCCCGGCCCTATCCCCACATCCCACCTCGGGGCAACTTAGCACAGTCAAATCACCGAAACTCCACATCTTTGTACTCTGGGAGGAAACCGCAGCACCCGTATCAACCCCCGCCGCCCCCCCCCCCCCCCTCGCACGGGAAGAATGTGTTAACTACACACAGACAGTCACCCGTGGTCGGAATTGAACCTGGGTCCCTGGCGCTTCAAGGCGGCAGTGATAACCACTGTGCCACACTGCCGCCCTAATTGTGCTTTTCAAATTGGTTGATTCCCAAAATACTTTTCCAAAGCACAGTGTGGCGGCGATACAATGGTTCAAAGAAAAAAAGGAAACTCGACAGTGAGTTCGAATTAAATGCCAGATCAAACATAATATGCGAAACAATTGTGAGAACCAGATAAGATATTATTTGATGGCGACACTGAAGAAAGAAGCAGCAGAGAGGCAGCCCGGAAGATGGATTAAAATAGGTGGTATTTCAGTCAAGCGCAAGGTTATCCAAATTGCAGCAGGATCTGGATTAGCAGGGAAATTGCGCCGTGAAATGGCCAATAGAGTTCAATGCAGGTAAGTGTGAGGTGTTACATTTTGCAAAGTAAAATCAAGATAGTTCTGTCAAAGTATATGGTAGGACCTTAGGGAGTGCCGTCAAAGAGAAGGACCGAGGAGTTCAGGTGCACGGTTCTCTAAAGATTGAGTCACAGGTGGTTCGGGAAGTGAAGAAGGCTTTTGCCATGCTGGCCTTCATCGGTCAGGGCATTGAGTTTAGAAGTTGGGATAGGAAAGATATTCTCAAACTGGGGCAAGTGCGGACGAGAGTTACAACGATGTTGCCGGGACTCAAGAGACTGAGTTCGAGGGACAGAGTGGACTTTTTTTTCTTTGGAGCGTTTAAGGCTCGCTTTAGACCTGATAGAGGTGGGAACGATCACGAGAGGCATGGACAGGTTGAATGCACTCAGTCTTTTTCCCAGGGTTGGCGAATCAAGTACGAGAAGGCATTGGTTTAAGTTAAGATGGGATATAATTAATGAGAAGCTGAAGAGCAACGTTTTTGCACAGAGGATGGTGTGTATGTGGAATGAGCTGCCGGAGGAAGTGCTTGAGGAGGGACAGTGACAACATGTAAAAGTCAGTTGGACTGATACTTGGATAGTAAAGGTTTGGAGGAACATGGGGCAAATTCAGGCAAATGGAGTTAGCTTAGATGGGCTTTTTGATTGACGTGGAGCACTTTGGGCCGAAGTGCCTGTCTCAGTGCTGTACTTTCTATGATAAAATGTGAGCGTGCATTTCTAGGGAGCATATGGGAAGGTGAGTGGAATGTTCGCATTGGAACACAAGATGAACTGACTGTACATTAATGACAAATCAATTTCAGATGCATTTAATTACAGAAGGAGACATCTTCAGAAAAATGTATTTATACTTATAGAAGGAGGGAAATGTAACTCCCCCTCCTATCTCATTAACCCCTTAATCTAACCTACATATCTTTCTGGACACTAGGGAGTAATTTAGCATGGCCAATCCACCTAACCTGCACATCTTTGAACTGTGGGAGGAAACCGGAGCACCCGGAGGAAACCCACGCAGACACGGAGAAAAAGTCACCCGAGGTGGGAATTGATCCGAGGACCCGGGTGCTGTGAGGCAGCAGTGAAAACCACTGTGTTACTGTGACATCAATGTATTTGGGAAGGGGCAGAACAGGGTAAAGCGGATGGAATCAAGATAGGAACAGGTAATCTTGGTGGGGCTGGAAAAGGGCAAAACAATGGTGTACTGGGACTTTCCTATTTGTGGATTTTGGGAAGGAGGTAGAAGCGGGAGGTTGATGCAGGAGGTGTGGGATTGTGGGCCTATGATGTCCGAGGCTGTGGACAGAAGATATCCAGAGTCAATTGGTCAGTGAAAGTCCTGGAAACAGTATCACGATGTTTGGTGGTGTACTGCTGGTCCAGGGGGAGGTAGCAGGATGGGCCTGAGAGCTGACGGTCAGCCTCTGTTGGGAAGAGGTCAGTACACCAGACAATAATGGCACCACCCTTGTGAGCAGTTTAGATCATCAGGCCAGGGTTGGATATTAGATGGAGGATAGGAGGACGTTTAGAGTGAGTCAGGGTAGAGCTAGCGAGAGGCACAGAGAAACTGAGACGGTCGATGTCGCACTGACAGATCCCAATGAAAAGATCAAGAACTGATAGGAGGCCAGAGTGTGGGGTTCAGGGAGAGGGAGATTACTGGAGGCGGATGGATTTCAACAACAAATATTCATAAAATAGACAGTGAGAAACAGCAGAGACAATATTATCTATTCACTGATCATCATCATAATAATTACATAGAGCTATATCATAGAATTTACAGTGCACAAGGAAGCCATTCGGCCCATCGAGTCTGCACCGGCTCTTGGAAAGAGCACCCTACCCAAGGTCAAAACCTCCACCCTATCCCTATAACCCAGTAACCCCACCCAACACTAAGAGCAATTGTGGACACTAAGGGAAATTTATCATGGCCAATCCACATAACCTTCACATCTTTGGACTGTGGGAGGAAACCGAAGCACCCGGAGGAAACCCACACAGACCCGGGGAGGATGTGCAGACTCCGCACAGACAGTGACCCAAGCCGGAATCGAACCTGGGACCCTGGAGCTGTGACGCAATTGTGCTAACCACAATGCTACCGTGCTGCCCCCGAGAATTACCAAAGAATTGAAAGGCAGAAGTCGGTCTCTATTATTCTTGAATTTAATAAAATATAATAAAAGCTTCCAGTCACAATGTCAACAGTTGGAATAATGGAATTAGAAGCATGAGTTAAAAGAAATCCAGTAACACAGAGTATACTAAATAGTCGGCACATATTCCAAAGTCAACATTATTCCTGGCACTTTTCATCCAATTATTTCAATAACTACCAGAAATAATAGATCTGAGTAGTATGATAGATGTTAAACAATTAGATTTTCTAAAGGCCGTCAGTAAGATCCGACATAACAGACTGATGAGTAATCTCAGAGCCAGTGGAGTTAGGGGACACAGCAGCAGAATGGACACATGCTGGCGACGCACACAGAAAACAGGGAGAGGAGTTAAAGGGATTTAGGCTGGTTGGTGGAAGGTGGTAAGTGGTGTTCCACAAGGATCAGCACTGGGATCACTCTCCTTCACCATTCCCATCAACAGTATGGGATCGGGAAGCAGAATGATAATTACACAATTTACAGACAGAATCAAATTGAGAGTGATAGTGAATACAGAGGAAGAATACAACTAATTACAGGCACACATCATCATTCATTATGAATTTGCAAAGTGGGTATTTCAATGGGAAATTAATGTTCCGACAGATCAGTGTCCGCTGCTGCATTTTGATAAGAATAGTAAGTTCTCCAATCACTCCTTGGAAAACAAGTGTGTGAATGGACTGGAGGGGTTTCTGGGTTCAGGTGAATAGATTCACAAATCGTGTGAAGCAGAAACACACTTCCTGTAACACTTGTTCACTGCCGTCAGATATTCCACTCTGGTGAGAGACCCACATTCAGTAGAATTCTACACTGACAGATACTTCCAGTAATCCTTGTTCACTGCTGTCATATATACCACTCTGATTAGTGACCCACATTCAGTACAATTCTACACTGACAGATACTTCCAGTAATCCGTGTTCACTGCTGTCAGATATTCCACTCTGATTAGTGACCCACATTCAGTACAATTCTACACTGATAGATACTTCCAGTAATCCTTGTTCACTGCTGACAGATATTCCACTCTGGTTAGTTAGCCACACTCAGTACAATTCTACACTGACAGATACTTCCAGTAAACCGTGTTCGCTGCTGTCAGATATTCCACTCTGGTTAGTGACCCACACTCAGTGTGATTTTATTCTTTCTCCTCCTAAACCTTCCTTCAGAGAGATTGCCTTCATGGAGATCCAATCTCACATTATACACGATTCCACTCAAGATAATAACTTAACCGGTCAGAGATCCAGTGAGTTACAAACAGAGGTTTATTGTGAGTTGATGGAAGGGATTCAAACCATTGACATGCTTAAAGACATTTGACAATGATATCGTTGGTCAGGTGTCAATATAACAGTGAGCACGAGATCAGGATCAGATATTTTCAGTCCCAGTTTAAAATCAGAGAGCAGCTCACACACAGATTTACACAAATTCAATGGTGACAGTCACTTACCAGGAACAACAACAATAGCAACAATTGGGGAGAATATTTTCTCAACCAGTTTAATTGTAAGATGCATTTTCAGCGAGAAGTGATGTGTCCTTCGTGCTGGTGTCGTCTCTGAGTCTGAAACTCTGAGGTTATATATTCCCAACGCCTTTAAGATATACCCTGTGGAATCACAACAGGGGTATTGAGGTTTTGACATCGTTCAAGTTATGTATAGAAATATATGAACAAACAGATTACAGCATTCTTTGCAAACACTGGACTGTTGATCACATTGTTCAACTAACAATAACAGAAAGGATGCTGTCCACTCAGACACCATCAGTACCATCTCTACATCTCAGATTGCTTCAAATTGTTTCCCTCACTCCACTGTGACCATTCAGTGAATCAGCTCAAATTGTCAGTGTGTTTCTCTGTGTGGGTCCACAGCACTCTGGGGTGTAGCTGCCTCTGTAACTGACCATTCAGTGATGCAGTTCCAATTGTCAGTGTGTTGCTCTGGGTGGGTCCACTGACTCTGGGGTGTAGCTGCCTCTGTAACTGTGACCATTCAGTGATTCAGTTCCAATTGTCAGTGTGTTTCTCAGGGTAGTTTCACTGCATTCTGGGGTGTAGCTTTCTCGGTAACTGTGACCATTCAGTGATTCAGTTCCAATTGTCAGTGTGTTTCTCTGGGTGGTTCCACTGCACTCTGGGATGTAGCTGCCTCTGTAACTGTGACCATTCAGTGATTCAGTTCCAATTGGCAGTGTGTTTCTCTGGGTGGTTCCACTGCACCCTGGGTGTAGCTGCCTCTATCTGTGACCATTCAGTGATTCAGTTCCAATTGTCAGTGTGTTCCTCTGGGTGGGTCCACTGCACTCTGGGGTGTGGTTTTCTCTGTAACTGTGACTATTCAGTGATTCAGTTCCAATTGACAGTGTGTTTCTCTGGGCGGTTCCACTGCACTCTGGAGTGTAGCTGCCACTGTAACTATGAGCATTCAGTGATTCAGTTCGAATTGTCAGTGTGTTTCTCTGGGTAGTTCCACTGCATTCTGGGGTGTAGCTGTCTCGGTAACTGTGACCATTCAGTGATTCAGTTCCAATTGTCAGCGTGTTTCTCTGGGTGGTTCCACTGCACTCTGGGATGTAGCTGCCTCTGTAACTGTGACCATTCAGTGATTCAGTTTCAATTGGCAGTGTGTTTCTCTGGGTGGTTCCACTGCACCCTGGGTGTAGCTGCCTCTATCTGTGAACATTCAGTGATTCTGTTACAACTGTCAGTGTGTTTCTCTGGGTGGTTCCACGGCACTCTGGGGTGTAGCTGCCTCTGTAACTGTGACCATTCAGTGATGCAGTTCCAAATGTCAGTGTGTTTATCTGGGAAGTTCCACTGCACTCTGGGGTGTAGCTGTCTCTGTAACTGTGGCCATTCAGTGATTCAGGTCCAATTGTCAGTGTGTTTCTCTGGGTGGTTCCAGTGCACTCTGGGGTGTAGCTGCCTCTGGAACTGTGACAATTCAGTGATTCAGTTCCAATTGTCAGTGTGTTTCTCTGGGTGGTTCCACTGCACTCTGGGGTGTAGCTGCCTCTGAAACTGTGACCATTCAGTGATTCAGTTCCAATTGTCAGTGTGTTTCTCTGAGTGTTACCACTGCACTCTGGGGTGTAGCTGTCTCTGTAACTGTGACCATTCAGTGATTCAGTTTCAAATGTCAGTGTGTTTCTCTGGGTGGCTCCACTGCACTCTGGGATGTAGTTGCCTCTGTAACTGTGACCATTCAGTGATCCAGTTCCAATTGTCAGTGCGTTTCTCTGGGTGGGTCCACTGCACCCTGGGGTGTAGCTGCCTCTGTAACAGTGCCCATTCAGTTCCAATTGTCAGTGTGTTTCTCTGGGTGGCTCCACTGCACTCTGGGGTGTAGCTGCCTACGTAACTGTGACCATAGAATCATAGAAGTTTACAGCATGGAAACAGGGCCTTCGGCCCAACCAGTCCATGCCGCCCAGTTTTTACCATTAAGCTAGTCCCAGTTGCCCGCACTTGGCCCATAACCCTCTATACCCATCTTACCCATGTAACTATCTAAATGTTTTTTAAAAGACACAATTGTACCCGCCTCTACTACTACCTCTGGCAGCCCATTCCAGACACTCACTACCCTCTGAGTGAAGAAATTGCCCCTCTGGGCCCTTCTGAATCTCTCCCCTCTCACCTTAAACCGATGCCCTCTAGTTTTAGACTCCCCTACCTTTGGGAAACGATGTTGACTATCTACCTTATCTATGCCCCTCATTATTTTATAGACCTCTATAAGATCACCCCTGAGCCTCCTCCGCTCCAAGGAAAAAAGTCCCAGTCTATCCAGCCTGTCCTTATAACTCAAACCATCAAGTCCCGGCAACATGCTGGTAAATCTTTTCTGTACTCTTTCCAGTTTAATAAAATCCTTCCTATAATAGGGTGACCAGAACTGCACACAGTATTCCAAGTGTGGCCGTACCAATGTATTGTACAACTTCAACAAGACGTCCGAACTCCTGTATTCAATGTTCTGACCAATGAAACCAAGCATGCCGAATGCCTTATTCACCACCCTGTCCACATGCGACTCCACGTTCAAGGAGCTATGAACCTGTACTCCTAGATCACTTTGTTCTATAACTCTCCCCAACGCCATACCATTAACTGAGTAGGTCCTGGCCTGATTCGATCTGCCAAAATGCATCACCTCACATGTATCTAAATTAAACTCCATCTGCCATTCGTCGGCCCACTGGCCTAATTGATCAAGATCCCGTTGCAATCCTAGATAACCTTCTTCACTATCCACTGTGCCACCAGTCTTGGTGTCATCTGCAAACTTACTAACCATGCCTCCTAAATTCTCATCCAAATCATTAATATAAATCACAAATAACAGTGGACCCAGCACCGATCCCTGAGGCACACCACTGGCCACAGGCCTCCAGTTTGAAAAACAACCCTCTACAACCGCCTTCTGTCGTCCAGCCAATTTTGAATCCAATTGGCAACCTCACCCTGGATCCCGTGAGCTTTAACCTTCTGCAACAACCTACCATGCGGTACCTTGTCAAAGGCTTTGCTAATGTCCATGTAGACAACGTCTACTGCACTGCCCTCATCTACCTTCTTGGTCACCCCCTCAAAAAACTCAATCAAATTTGTGAGACATGATTTTCCACGCACAAAGCCATGCTGACTGCCCCGAATCAGTCCTTGCCTCTCTAAATGCTTGTAGATCCTGTCTCTCAGAATACCTTCTATCAACTTACCTACTACAGACGTTAGGCTCACCGGTCTGTAGTTCCCAGGCTTTTCCCTGCTGCCCTTCTTAAACAAGGGCACAACATTCACCACTCTCCAATCTTCAGGCACCTCACCTGTGGCTGCCGATGATTCAAATATCTCTGTTAGGGGACCCCCAATTTCCTCCCTAGCCTCCCACAACACCCTGGGATACATTTTATCAGGTCCCGGGGATTTATCTACCTTGATGCGCTTTAAGACTTCCAGCACCTCCTCCTCTGTAATATGCACACTTCTCAAGACATCACTATTTATTTCCCTTAGTTTCCTAACATCCATGCCTTTCTCGACCGTGAATACCGATGAGAAATATTCATTCAGGATCTCACCCAACTCTTGTGGCTCTGCACATAGATGCCCTTGTTGATCCTTAAGAGGCCCTACTCTGTCCCTAATTACTCTTTTCCCCTTTATGTATTTGTAGAATCTCTTTGGATTCTCCCTTGCATTATTTGCCAAAGCAATTTCATGTCCCCTTTTTGCCCTCCTGATTTCCCTCTTAACTCTATTTCGACAATCTCTATTCTCTTCAAGGGATCCACTTGATCCCAGTTGCTTATGTACGTCATATGCCTCCTTCTTCTTTTTGACCAGAGTCTCAATATCTCGAGTCATCCAGGGTTCCCTACTTCTACCAGCCTTACCCTTCACTCTAAAGGGAATGTGCTTACCCTGCACCCTGGTTAACACATTTTTAAAAGCCTCCCATTTACCAGCCGTCCCTTTGCCTGCCAACAGTCTCCCCCAATCTACCTCTGCAAGTTCCTGTCTGATACCATCAAAATTGGCCTTGCCCCAATTAAGAATTTTAACTCTTGGGCCAGATCTATCATTCTCCATAGCTATCTTAAAACTAATGGAGTTATGGTCACTTGTCCCAAAGTGATCTCTCACTAGCACTTCTGTCACTTGCCCTTGATATTTCCCAAGACGAGGTCAAGTTTTGCCCCCTCTCTAGTCGGTCCATCCACATACTGAATGAAAAATTCCTCCTGAATACACTCAACAATTTCCCTCCATCCAAGCCCCTAATGCTATGGCTGTCCCAGTCAATGTTGGGAAAGTTAAAGTCCCCTACTACTACCACCCTATTATTCTTGCAGCTATCTGTAATCTCCTTACATATTTGCTCCTCAATTTCCCTCTGACTATTTGGGGGCCTGTAGTACAGTCCTACCAAGGTGATCTCTCCCTTCTTATTTTTCAGTTCCACCCATATAGACTCAGTGGGCGAACCCTCGGATATATCCCCTCGAAGTACTGCCGTGATGTTCTCCCTAATCAAAAACGCCACTCCCCCTCCTCTCTTACCTCCTGTTCTATCCTTTCTATAGCATCTGTATCCCGGAACATTGAGCTGCCAGTCCTGCCCCTCCCTTAGCCATGTTTCAGTCATCGCTATAATATCCCAGTCCCATGTGCCCGTCCATGCCCTGAGTTCATCCGCTTTGCCCGTCAGACCCCTTGCATTGAAATAAATGAAGTTTAATGTAGACCTTCCTTGCTCTCTGCCCTGCTTTCTCTGGTCATGCTTTACACACTCTCCCTTTCTGCCTTTTGTTTCTGTCCCCACAGACTTCCTACATCGGTTCCCATCCCCCTGCCTCATTAGTTTAAACCCTCCCCAACTGCACTAGCAAACACCCCCCCCGAGAACATTGGTTCCCGTCCCACCCAGATGCAGACCGTCCGATTTGTACAGGTCCCACCTCCCCCAGAACCGGTCCCAATGTCCCAGGAATTTGAAACCCTCCCTCTTGCACCATCTCTCAAGCCACGCATTCATCCTAGCTATCCTGTCATTCCTACTCTGACTATCACGTGGCACTGCTAGCAATCCTAAGATTACTACCTTTGAGGTCCTACTTTTTAGTTTAACTCCTAACTCCCTAAATTCAGCTTGTAGGACCTCATCCCGTTTTTTACCTATATCGTTGGTGCCTATATGCACCACGACAGCTGGCTGTTCACCCTCCCCCTCCAGACTGCCCTGCAGCCGCTCCGAGACATCCTTGACCCTTGCACCAGGGAGGCAACATACCAACCTGGATTCCCGTTTGCGTCCACAGAAACGCCTGTCTATTTCCCTTACAATTGAATCCCCTATCACTATAGCTCTGCCACTCTTTTTCCCGCCCTTCTGTGCAGCAGAGCCAGCCACGGTGCCATGAACCTGGCTACTGCCACCTTCCCCTGGTGAGCCATCTCCCCAACAGTTAATCTGTTTTGGAGGGAGATGACCGCAGGGGAACCCTGCACTGCCTTCCTACTCTTCCTCTGTCTGTTGGTCACCCATTCCCTATCTGCCTCAGTAATTTTAATCTGCGGTGTGACCAACTCACTGAATGTGCTATCCACAACTTCCTCAGCATCGCGGATGCTCCAAAGTGAGTCCATCCGCAGCTCCAGAGCCGTCAAGATGTCTAACAGGAGCTGCAGTTGGACACTCTTCTTGCAGATGAAGGAGTTAGGGACACCAGAAGGGTCCCTGACTTGCCACATCTCACAAGAGGAGCATGACACGGGTCTGAGCTCTCCTGCCATGACTTAAACCTGAAGTTAAATTTGAACTACACTACACAGCTAAGAGAAAGTCAAAGAGAGAAATCACTTACCTGTTACAAGCCAATCACTCACCTGCTGGCTGTGATGTAATTGCTCCCGAGGCTCCCTCACAGGTCTGCTTCTCTGCACCGCCTTAAGATGAGCACCAAATTCCCTTAACTAGTTAATTAATTTACTTAATTAATTGGATTTTTTTTTTGGGGGGGGGGTGGAAACTCAACCCCAAACCCCAAACTCCAAAAAACAAACGCAGCCCTCACTCACCTCTTACCCGAACTCAGCCTTACCCAAACTTAGATACACTCTGTTTGCCTCCAGCACTCTGTTTCTATAGGCACTTCAGACACACCTTTTGTATCCTTCCTGATTTACAGTCAGCCAATAGGCCTGCTCCCGAAACTGATCTCCCGAAACTAACAGCTGACCTGCAAGGTAAGGAAGTTGTTAATCAGTACTTACCTCACCCAGGCAGCGACCTTTTAATCTGTCCCCTCTGCATCGCATCTCTCGCGCTTTTTCAAACTCCCGCGCTGTTTCCAAGGTCCCGGCTCCCTCTCTCTCCCGAACAGCTGACCTGCAAGGTAAGAAAGTGGTTAATCAGTACTTACCTCATCCAGGCAGCGACCTTTTAATCTGTCCCCTCTGCCTCGCAGCTCTCGCGCTTTTTCAAACTCCCGCGCTGTTTCCAACGTCCCGGCTCCCTCTCTCTCTCCCGAACAGCTGACCTGCAAGGTAAGAAAGTGGTTAATTTGACAAGGTGCCTCACAAAAGGTTGCTGCGTAAGATAAAGACGCATGGCATTAAGGGGAAAGTGTTAGCATGGATAGAGGATTGGTTAATTAATAGAAAGCAAAGAGTGGGGATTAATGGGTGTTTCTCTGGTTGGCAATCAGTAGCTAGTGGTGTCCCTCAGAGATCAGTGTTGGGCCCACACTTGTGCACAATTTACATAGATGATTTGGAGTTGGGGACCAAGGGCAATGTGTCCAAGTTTGCAGACGACACTAAGATCAGTGGTAAGCAAAAAGTGCAGAGGATACTGGAAGTCTGCAGAGGGATTTGGATAGGCTAAGTGAATGGGCTAGGGTCTGGCATATGGAATACCATGTTGACAAATGTGAGGTTATCCATTTTGGTAGGAATAACAGCAAAAGGGATTATTATTTAAATGATAAAATATTAAAACATGCTGCTGTGCAGAGAGATCTGGGTGTGCTAGTGCATGAGTCGCAAAAAGTTGGTTTACAGGTGCAACAGGTGATTAAGGAGGCGAATGGAATGGTTTCCTTCATTGCCAGAGGGATGTAGTTTAAGACTAGGGAGCTTATGCTGCAATTGTATAAGGTGTTAGTGAGGCCACACCTGGAATATTGTGTTCAGTTTTGGTCTCCTTACTTGACAAAGGACCTACTGGCTCTGGAGGGTGTGCAGAGGAGATTCACTGGGTTAATCCCAGAGCTGAAGGGGTTGGATTACGAGGAGAGGTTGAGTAGGCTGGGACCGTACTGGCTGGAATTTAGAAGGATGAGGGGCGATCTTACAGAAACATATAAAATTATGAACAGCCAAGTTCCGCACACATGAGTGCGGCCTCAACCGGGACCTGGGATTCATGTCACATTTCGTTCATCCCGCACCATCTGGCCTGGGCTTGCGAAATCCAACCAACTGTCCTGGCTAGAGACAATTCACATCTCTTTAACCTGGGGTTACCCCTATCTCTGAATCTGTAAAGACTTAATTACCAGCAAATGCTCGCATTCTAAGCATTGTCTTGCATCTTTGAAGTTGTCTATATATATATTTCTGGAACATACTTCTTCATTCACCTGAGGAAGGAGCAGTGCTCCGAAAGTCAGTGTTTGAAACAAATCTGTTCGACTTTAACCTGGTGTTGTAAAACTTCTTACGTATGAGCAACGGTTGAAGACTCTGGGTCTGTACTCGTTGGAGTTTGGAAGGATGAGGGGGATCTTATTGAAACTTACTGGATACTGCGAGGCATGGGAGAGTGGACGTGGAGAGGATGTTTCCACTTGTAGGAACAACTAGAAGCAGAGGACACCATCTCAGAATAAAGGGGCGATCCTTTAAAATAGAGATGTAGAGGAATTTCTTCAGCCAGAGGGTGGCGAATCTGTGGAATTACTTGCCGCAGAAGGCTGTGGAGGCCGATTCACTAGTAACTTTACGACAGAGACAGATAGGGTCTTGTTTAATAAGTGGATCAGGGGTTATGGGGAGAAGGCCGGAGAATGTGGATGAGAAATTACCAGCCATGATTATTTATTCTGCGGAGCAGACCCGATGGGCCGAGTGGCCTAATTCTGCTCTTATGTCTCATGGTCTTATAGTTAAAGAGTTTCCTACCGTAAACAGAGCCTGTTTAAGCAGTGTCTTACACTAAATAGAGTCTATTTAAAAAGTGTCCAAGAGTATAGAGTCTATTAAACAGTGCCCTACCGCAAACAGAATCTGTTTCAAGCGTGTCCTGCAGCAAACAGAGTCGATATAAACAGTTTCCGACTCAAATAGAGTCTATTTAAACAGTGCCCTGCAGTAAACGGAGTCTAGTTATACAATGTCCGGCGTAAACAGACTCTTTAAACAGTACCTTACAATAAACACTGAATATTTAAACAGTGCCCGACACAAAACAGTCTATGTCATTAATATCCCACGTAACAGATTTTATTTATACGTTGTAATACAGTAAACAGAGTCTATGAAAGTAATGCATTACAGTAAACAGAGTCCATTGAAGCAGTGCCCTACAGTAAACACAGACTATTTAAACACTGCCTTACAGTTAGCATTCTCGTTCAAGTGTGTCCGACGGTAAACAGTCTATTTAAACAGTGTCCTACAGTACATCGAACATAGAACATACAGTGCAGAAGGAGGCCATTCGGCCTATCGGGTCTGCACCGACTCACTTAAGCCCTCACTTTCACCCTATTTCCGTAACCCAATAACCCCTCCTCACCTTTTTTGGTCACTAAGGACAATTTATCATGGCCAATCCAGGTAACCTGCACGTGTTTGGACTGTGGGAGGCAACCGGAGCACCCGGAGGAAACCCACGCAGACTACGTGCAGACTCCGCACAGACAGTGACCCAGCGAGGAATCGAACCTGGGACCCGGACGCTGTGCAGCCACAGTGCTATCCACTTGTGCTACCGTGCTGCCCTAAATAGGGTCTGCTAAACAGCGCCCGACAGCAGGGATTCGCAAGCCACAGGACGCAACCCACGGATCGGTCGCCTGCGGGTATCAGAAGGATCGCGGAAGGATCTTTGAAAATCATGTGCCGCAAAATATTTTGCGAATCTCATGATCTCTCCTGGCGAAAGCTGCAGATCAAGAGCTTCGTCCAGACTCGGTCCAACTGTGCTCCCAGCCTCTTAGTCATGGATCCCATGTGTTCTGCCCTGATGCAGAACAGTGGTCCGCAGGAAGACACCATCTTCTGGGAGACAATCCTGCCGCAGAAAACGACTGTCATTATGCAGGAGTCTGTGAGAGAACTTACCGTCAAGCTCGGCAGATCCGATAGTCAGAGTATGTCGATGATCGAGCACACACGTGGATAGGAATCCCTTGTATATGTGTGCGTGTGTCTCTCAATGCAGAGAATTAGCTTACACATCTTCTGCATGTCTTCTTGCTGCGTGGTTGCTGCTGATGGGCCAGAAGCGTGTGTGTCAGCGAAAGCGTTGAAGGACATTGAGTGGGAGGAAATAGGCTGCCATTGCAGCAAGAGCTACATTATTGGATACAACAGTCTCCACGAAGTGGCTCCACTGACATATCTTCGTGTAATTGTGAAGATTTGATAAAATATTTTTCAATGTAGAATTGTGGCGGCACTGTGGCACTGTGGTTAGCGCTGTTGCTTCACAGCTCCAGGGTCCCAGGTTCGATTCCCGGCTTGGGTCACTGTCTGTGCAGAGGCTGCACGTTCTCCCCGTGTCTGCGTGGGTTTCATCGGGGTGCTCCGGTTTCCTCTTACAGTCCAAATATGTGCAGGTCAGGGGGAGTGGCCATGATAAATTGCCCTTAGTGTCCAAAAAAGATTATGTGGGGTTGCTGGGTTACGGGGATAGGGTGGAGGTGTGGGCTTGGGTAGGCTGCTATTTCTAGGACCGATGCAGACTCGATGGGCCGAATGGCCTCCTTCTGCAATGTAAATTCTATGATGAATTTGCCTGATTAATTACAAGCAGAACAATTAGGGAGTCAGTTGTCGTTGTGTCAATTTTAGTGTTGTCAGCAAACAAACATTGGTGAAATGGTTTTCAGTCGTGCACCCTGAAGCTGAATAAATTGCATCAAATAAACTAAAAAGCCAATTATGAATTAATATTTTAATATCACTATATTCAGGTTTATGGCTTTTTTATTTCAAGGAACCACAAATGGCTCTCACAGTGATATTAGCTCTTTATGCTCCTCACCTCAGTCCTCTTCTTTGTTTGATTTCTAGAGGCACGGTCCCATGATGAATGCAGGTTCACAATTGTCGGTATCCCTCCAGTTTCTATCATGAGTAAGTATCCTTCATGTGTCACCCTGGGTTATGGGCCAGGGTTTAGAGAACTCCAAAATGTATCATGGAGTTCACCTGATCCAGAACTTTTAATAGATTGTGGTATGGGGAGCACACGGCCCACTTTACAGTTGTGGTACAGCAGAAATGGAAACTTGTTTTTTTACAGCAAAAGAATGTTTATTCTATGAACTCAAGTTAACCTTTTTAAAACATACAGTGAACATCTTAGCAACCATCAATTCAAATACAACCGCCAAAGAATACAACACCAAATAATGTTTATGCTGTCCTTTTAACATCTTAAAAAATACTTTAAAAACGTTTAAAACAGGAAGACATCAGGCTTAACTTCACTAGTGAGAACAGTTACCACGTTGAAATCATAAAATGGACATTCATAAGCTTGCAGAGATTCACACTCACATCTTGCTGTGATTGCAGCTTCTCCAAAACTAAAATGAAACCAAACCAATCCTGCAGCAAAAACCAAAAGCGAAAGTAAAAAGCTGACAGACAGCCCAGCTCCAACCACTCGCTGACATCACTGCAGAAATAAACACCCATTCCTTAAAGGTACTCTCATTACAGATATTTAGATACACACCCATTTATAAACACTCATTTCTGAAAGGTACTCTCACATGACACCTCCCCACAAGAGAAAAAAATAAACCATCAATTTCAAGATGATTTTATTTTTCACCTTGTCACTATTCTTTAAGAAATGCACACAGTAAATATACTTTTTTGTTTTAAAATAGCACACACGCATACAGGTACAATAATATAGTCCATTTTTTTCTTCTTCCTCCAACTGGAATCCTTGTTGAATGACAGTTTCTTTGAACAAGAAGGTCGCTGCACGATCCATCCATTTCTCTATGTCTCGGCATGTCTCTTCAAAGTCAGATACTTTAGATAATTCTGATCACAGAGTCCCTTGTAATTCTCCAATACAGGAGCATTGGTTATCTCAGCTTTGAGGCAGTCAAATG